>NC_057761.1:19822678-20145706 GCF_010389155.1 Erigeron canadensis
GTCTAGTCAGCTACATTTCCTCTTACTAAATCTAGTTTGGAAAGTTTTGTCACATGTATTAAAAAATGTAGTCACATAAATGAAAAATAAAAATCTAGCATTTCATTTCATATATCCATATACTACCATGCTTAATTGATTAATCTACACATGATGGTGGTCCAAATCAAAACACATTTACTTCATGTGAATTATAACTCTTTTTTCTTAATTAATAAAAAGGATTATTATCACAAACCGTCCCCGTGGTTAGTCATCTTTCACTTTTAACACTCCTACATTTCCATTTTTATTATCGACGCTTTGTCTCTAAACTTCAGCACTCGTCCCTACGTTCTAACGTCCGTTAGTTGGGCTCCACTAAGAACCTTACGTGCATACTATCTGAGGATATATCGGTCCTTTTACATCATACTAGTGTCGGTTATAAAAAAAAAAAAAAAAATCAAAGTTAGTAAAAAACATAAATAAAATTAATTAAGAAAAGAGAAATGGGGTGGGTTGACCTTGAAGCTAAGAGTGGAGGAAACTTGAGATAAGGCTTTGCCAGAAGCTTCAGAGAAACAAGAGATGAATGGAAGTGATGAATCGATTGCAACTATGTTATGAGCGTGAGCATCCACTAACTCTGCTCTCTCTACTGCTTCTCTTATTAGCTCCGAGTTATCCATTTTCTCTATATCTAGCACTTGACCACCAATGATTGATTGAATGATTGTACGTGATATATATATATATAATATATATAGAGAGAGTGATATATATAGAGAGAGAGAGAGAGAGAAGTCAGCAGCAAAAGTTGTGGATCGTGTCTTCACTCGCCGGGGGTTTTTCTTTTCACCTTCTTTGTGTTTTTCTTTCTCTTTCTTCTTTCTATTTTTATTTTAGTGTTTGGGCGACCTGAGTATTCATTTTTTTTAAAGTCGATACGAATTGAAGAACACAAATACACAATATATAGTATATATACACTCTTAAAAATTATAAAAAGAAAACATAACGTTAATTAAAGGTATATATATTGAGAAGTTAAAAACTAATATAAAAAAATATAAATTAAGACCAACTCTTAAATTAAGATTAAATCTCAATCATTCATTTATTTATAATCATTAAATCTCAACCATTTATTTTTTTTTTCTCTTCTATAAATTATTTTATATTTTTAATTCATTCAAAATCTTTTATCTCAAAAACCATACATCTATAAATTAAAAAAAATATATATGGGTGTTCTTAAAATTTGATACTTTTTCATTAGAGAGTTCATTCGACATATTTTCGAAGAATTTTTAAATCTAAACGCATGCCACTTAAAATGAAAAGCCTGTACGGCTAAGGGCGGAGCCTGTCAGGTAGATCACCACATCACCGATCACCCCTATAACCTATTACCCCCTATGACCGATCACCTTCTATGACTTACCATACTCTATGACTTATCACCCATACTACTTACCCCTTATTAAAAACCGAAAGGGCGAAGCTCATACCATATCAAATCGAGAGAAAAAAAAGTGATGACACCTATGACCTATCATCCTCTATGACCTATCACCCCCTGTGACCGATCATACACTATGACCTATCACACTCTATAACATATCACTTCACTAGCTATCCTTATTAATACCCGAAAGGGCGAAGCTTGTACCGTATCAAAAATTCGTTGAAAGTATATCGAATGATCTCTCTAATGAAAGAGCATGAAATTTTAAGAACACCTGTATAATTTTTATAATTTATCGATGTACAGTTTTTGAGATTAAAATTTTTGAATGAATTAAAGGAATAAAATAATTTATGTTGGAGAGAGAAAAAAATATAAGTGGTCAAAATTTGAGCAAGGATACATAAATTAATGGTTGATATTTGGTCATAATGGTCTTAATTTGTAACATGATCCTAAATTAACTCACCGCCTTATAATAATGGGTAAAACAAGCCAAGAGTATTTTTAATTTCATAACCTAGAAAACTAGTATATCTATCTATCTATATTATGTAAAGAACCCATATTTTACTATAACCTATCACTATTTTTACCATTATGTATCTGTTTTTTACTGTTTTCCCATTGCTGCTGCTTTTCTTTCTCTTTTTCTTTCATTCCCCTGAATTCATTACTTCCCCTTTCTATTTCATCAACAAAAGAGATGCCTTCCTTCCTTATCAAAAACCTAAATTCGTATGTATGGAATCAAGATTAAGCTTTGCAAGGTATGTATTTTAACTTAGTTTTTTTTTTTTCCCATCACTTTTTGTGTGGGATTAACTTGCAGATTATTGTTTATACTGTCAAAGTTGTTGCGGTGGGTTTCCTATACAAACAAGGGGATCTTTTCACAACTTTCTTTTACTTGCTCTTTGTGTTGGACTTTTTGTTTTTTGACTAATTATTAGGTTTTATCCCATGATTTATCAGCCATATAAACATCCAAAATTTAAATACCTTGAAAAGGGGATTTATTAAGAATAAGAATCATTAACAGAGTCAATATTTGTCAACTCTTTGGATATTATAGCCGATAACTTCACTGGCTATTTGAACATCCTAAATTTAATTAGGTTGGAAAGGGATTTCCTATGCATAAAATTCATTAGCAGAATGGCTGTTTCTCATGTCTTATGTTTGGATATTAAATATGACGGAATGATCTTTATAACCCACAAATGATTCTTAACAACTTTTGTATATTGTGGTGTTTTTCTTTTTAATGTTTATGGCTAGGTTTGATATTTCTATTCACTGAAATGCAGTACCAGCTTCGGCCTTACTCTTTGCAATATTGAACTGAATGGCTCGGTTTCCATAGGCTGAGGTACGTATAGCCAGCTCACACTTTTAAAAACACTTTATTGCTTTAAATGTGTTTGTGTCAAACCTGTTAAAACCGACAATCGTTTGAGCTGTATATTTGGTTTTTGCTTACTTGTCTTTACAAAGAATTTGTCGTGTGCCCCAAGTTTACTAGACTAAATATGAAACGAAAAAGAAAACAAACTCAAGCTGACCAGGTTCGCAGCAACATGCTTGGCGAGGCTTTCAATGATAGACTATTTCAACACCATAGTCATGTTAGGCATGGGGAGGTCGTGGAAACGCGTGCTTCCCCGTACTTGGCATTCAAGCAACCCATAATGACCCCTGATATGAAATTCATAAATACGACAAATTATAGGAAAGAGTCTATACTGAGATGGAAAAGAAAAAAGGCAAACCAAAAAGAAAAAAAAACACCTTCCAAAGAAATTAACACATTGGTTGCAGCCAATGGTTCTTCAAGCCATGTTAGCCCTTCTCATCCGCCTCTGATTATTTTAACTCACACAAAAGGTTTGTTACATAATATGTAAACCATGGCACACTCATGGATTAGGATTCATCGCTACTTGGTAATAACAATCTGTATGCCTAAGAGATACACAAGCATAACATCTAGCAGTAAGAGGCAAAGAACCCCAAGATCTCACGGGAAAGGTTCGTCCGAGAATTTACCCTGCATTCTTTTTGTTATTTTCTTTTCACCATCTGAATACGAGTCGTTCTTGCTACATGGTGACAGGACACACCCCGGTAACTGGAAGAAACCTGTTGCAATTCATTCCATTAATGAGCGAAACGTTACCTAGGATGAAAGATTGTGTACACTATGGTGCGACTAAGTTTTACTCTGAAACAAAGAATTTTTGTTGCTCAAATGGTCGTGTTGTTTTGGCTAACAACAAACTTCCAGATATCCTGAAACAACTTTTGACATCAACATCAGAAGAAGCAAAGGCATTTAGAATATACATCAGGACATATAACAACCTTTTTGCTTTTACTTCTCTAGGCGTAAAGTCAGATACCACCCTTGCCAAGAGGAACAACGGCATTTACACATTTAGAGTGCAAGGTCAAGTTTACCATTTCATAAATGATTTGCATCCAGATGACGATAGTGCCAAAAACCTTCAGCTTTATTTCCATGACATCGAACATGAAATGCAAAACCGCATGGCATCCTGTGAAAGGCTATCTGAACTAGCAATTGGCATATGCGTGGAAGTGCTTCTGCAAAACCCTTATGCTTGTGTGACACCCGGCAAAAATCAAGGTCCGTTTAACTTAGTTAACCACACACAACCAACTCATAATGTAGTGTATATGGTTTAGAAATAAGAACTTTATATATACTTACTATATGTGACCACTTGGTTTATATACGTGATTAATCTTCGAAAACGTGTATCTAGCTCTTATACTATTTCTTGACCACCTTTGCATGAAACTTTAGATATAAAATATTTAACTAAAGTAATGGATAATTTTGTTTAATGATTATAATAATAATCATAGGTTATAATAATAATAATACTTATAATAAAAATAATACATCTTTTACACTAACTACTAATTAAATAATCTAACCTACATATAAACTAAATAAATTAATAATAAAAAGTTACACTCCTAGTCCCTCAAGACTCCAGTTTTTCTGACTTAAACCCCTCTCCATAACCCTAATCTTCCATTATAAATACCCCCTAAACATCACAACTTAAGGGTTCCACACTTAAGCATAAACAAACTAATCTTTTCTTTCTTTCTCTTGTCATTTTTGGACAGCATTTTCTGCCCATAAGGGCTGCTGAAATCCAGCCCCAAATCACTCTAAAATCTAGCCTTCTTAATGATCTAATAATCATCTAATATCAACTAATCAAAATGGAAGGCTTATGGGGTGATCTTTGGGGTTAAACACTAAGAAAACACTAAGTTTTCTTTGTTATTTTCGGGATTTATTAAGAATAATAATAAAAACAACATCTCAAATCATCAAACACTCGTACATGTTGCTAGATCTTAATCCTCAAAGCTAGATTAAGCTATATGGAAGTCGAAAAGGCCACCCTCCTTCACCATGAGGGCTGGCCGAATTTTTGATGGGTGAAAACCCAAAGATTTTTCTTCTTTTTCATCTCTTAAATCATCTTCAATGATTTGTCTACTTATCTTGGATGTTTGACCCTTGGGTTTGAACCTTAATCCATTGTTTAAGACAAGAGAAGATTATATATTTAGTTGTTAAATTATTACTAGTATTTAAAATGTTTTTCATTGAGATTCATTACCCATAAAATTATTTATTCATTTATTTATTATTCTTCTTGTTAGTTCCATGTTGATTTTATTCCTTTGTTTGTATTATACTTATTCTTTTTGTTTGTATATGAATAATTTATTGGATCTAATGATTGGATGATAAAAAGGGGAAATCTGAAAATAAAGTTAACTTTTGGACATATTAGTATGATTGATTATGTGTTTATGATGTGTTTGTGTACTAGATCTATATATATGAAAGATATTCCAACAGATTGTATGGTTTCACATGGGGGATTTTTTACACAAACATGTGATAAACACATAGATCTATCATACTATGTTGATTTGGCATTAACATATTCTTGTGCACTTGATCTACGAGTGTACCGCACATGAGTTAATCAAGAACACAAGTGTTTGTTGATGCAATATCTTTATTAATTAATCAATCTATCAAAACTTAACCATCTTCTTTATGTTATAACATACAAGTATGTATTGATGTGAAGAATCTTATGATTACTAGCACATACATCTCTACCCTATCTCTTTTGCCCACCTCCTATCAAGGATATCGGTGCATGTACCATCTTATGACTATATGTATATGCTAATAATCACGAATGTCATTCAAATAGTTAAACTATACTTTAAACATCTTATATCCGTCAATATGGTCACAAAATGATTATTCTTGAAAGAAAGAAATACTTATTTGAAACTTATGTCCAATCTATAGATCCATCCAAATAAACTAGTAACTTGCTAAAACATTAATCAAAAATATATAAGTTACACTTATAATTACTATAATAAAAACGTATGTATATATATATAGGGAAAAGGGAATATAAGGCTGTCCGACACCTAAGCTTAGGTGTGGAACCCCTCACATACTAATATTTTATTATTTCTTCTTTAATGAATAAATGCATGGGCCCCCGTGATTTTTATGGATTAAAAAACAATCTATGAGTGTTCCACACATAAACTTAAATACCTGACAGCCTTATATTCCCATCCCCCATATATATATATGTATATATATGTACATCCATATATATATATATAAGAATGTATATACATATCTCACTTTTTATACAACAAAGTCATACTTTGGATTTCTAGTAAATCAAATATACAAACAAAGGAAATCAACAAACATTTTGGGTGATGAATATCGAGAAAATAACTTTCTTTTAGTTATATATATTAAAAGAATACAATAACTGATGGCGTATCCATATTATACTACGAAAGGCCTGCTAAACGGACAAGTGCTAACCCGCAGCATTACGAAGGAACCTGCGTGGGAAAGACGCCGAGCTGGAAATAATACCCAAATAAGGAAGAGATCACCTAAATCTCTTCTTCTCTAAAATAAGGACAATCGGTTACAGCCGATAAAGAAAGGTAATCCGATCCATAATTAAACGGATAAACTCAACGAGGAGGAAGTTTCCTTAAAGACTCTTCTTCCTCCTAATCACACATCTCCTATATAAGGAGACCCAAAACCTTGACAAAGGGAGATACAATTGATCACTCAACAAATATACATACTTCTGACCGTAAACATCAATGGCATAAGATCATGTTCATAAACACGGCCGGTCATTCATATATATAGTCCGATCTTAATCGGCTACACCACAAACCCTATTCAATTGGCGTAAAGAGGCTTACACTCTACCGTATGGGAATCGCCAACGAATAGTCCAAAACCCCTCAAACCCCTTTTCTAACCCTAGCGCGATTTGGTGTACAAACATTAGCGCCATCCGTGGGACCACTCTCTTGAACTAGAAAAACCCATAAATATACCATTCTGTGCATCTTACGCCGTAAAAAATGGTAAAGAAAAAAGACAAGATGACGAGAGGAAGGAGGTCTGCTCTGGCCATTCAACAAGCAAGAATCGGCAATTTGACCGTGGCCAAAACGACACCAGGAGGTTTTTATTTTCCATTATTGGGAGAAAGCGAACCTTCAAGTGATCCGCTCATCATCCAAGCCACCGTATTCAACGTTGACGTCCGGAGGGTATATCTGGACGGTGGAAGTGAGTGTGACGTTATCTTCGAGCACTGCTTCCTCAAAATGCCAGAATCCATACGAGCCCGAAGGACAGATCCCCGGGGACCATTGGTAGGTTTTTCCGGAGAGCATGCATGGCCGTTAGGAGAAGTCGATCTAGACGTGACCATCACAGATGGGATACACGAACGGACGGAGACGCTAGATCTCTCGATAGTACGATCTCCATCCCCCTACAATATAATTTTGGGAAGACCTGCGATGCAAAGGATGAAAATGGTCCCCTCTGTCATCCATAGGGTCATTAAATTCCAATCTGAAACAGGGATAGGATCGATCCACTCCTCTTACGAACCAATAAAACAAATCAATGATGTGAAAAGGGTGGATGATGACGTCCCCCCTACCCCCATGGAAACGCAAGAAGAAGAGGACGCAACAAAGTTGGTAATTAATCCAAACTTTCCCGAACAAACGATCTCCATAGGTGCTCAACTTTCAGAAGGGTGCAAGCACTAACTTAAAAAGCTGTTATAGGCCAATGTAGATGTCTTCGCATGGGACTATTCAGATATGACGGGGGTTCCAAGGACCCTAACGTTGGAAGGAAAGCCCTTCGTCACGGAGCATCGTCTGAAGGAACACAAGCATATAGAGCCTGTTCACCAGAAGAAACGCAGCCTTTCCGCTGATAGAGATGAGGCTGCTAGGAAGGAGGTAGACGAATTACTCAAAGCTGGGATAATAAGGGAGTCCGTCTACCCTATTTGGATCGCTAACCCGGTAATGGTCAAAAAAGGAGACGGAGGGTGGAGGATGTGTGTTGACTTTACAAATATCAATAAGGCATGTCCAAAAGACTGTTACCCCCTCCCGAAAATCGACTGGAAAGTAGAGTCGTTAGTAGAGCATAAGCTAAAATGTTTTTTGGATGCATACAAAGGATACCACCAGATACAGATGGCGGAAGAAGATGAAGACAAGACAGCCTTCTACACCAGCAAGGGAACCTATTGTTATCGAAAGATGCCCTTCGGCCTTAAGAACGCAGGAGCTACGTACCAAAGGTTAGACGAAAAGGCCTACGCTACACAGATAGGAAGGAATCTAGAAGCATACGTCGACGACATGGTTATCAAAAGCAGGGATGAAGAAGGACTCATTGAAGATATCCTGGAAACCTTCGGGAACCTCAAGAAAATCAATATGAAACTCAATCCCAAAAAGTGTTCGTTTGGTGTGGAGGAAGGCAAGTTCTTAGGATACTATGTAAGTAACAAAGGCATCCACGCAAATCCTTCCAAGATAAATAAGTTAAAGCAAATTTCAGCACCAAGGACAATCAAAGAAGCCCAAAGCCTAAACGGCAAGCTTGCCGCCCTTAGCCGCTTCTTCTCACGCGGAGCTGACAAGCAATTACCCTTTTTCAAAGTATTGAAAGGGTGTCTCAAAAATAAGGATTTTACATGGACAGAGGAGGCGGGGAGAGCTTTGGAAAAGATGAGAAAATATATTGCAGACTTGCCAACGCTAACAGCCCCAAAGCCAAAAGAAATACTCTATGTGTATCTGGCCGCCTCACTCGAATCCGTTAGCGCTGTGCTTGTGGCAGAAAGGGAAAAACAACAGATACCCATTTACTTCGTGAGCAGAGTCCTGCAAGGCGCAGAAGCCAACTATCCCGAGTTAGAAAAGCTGACCTTGGCCCTTGTCCACGCGACACATAGGTTGCGAAGGTACTTTCAAGCGCGCCCCATTTTTGTATTATCTGATAAGCCAATAAAGCAGATATTGCTCAAGCCAGAAAAGTCGGGACGGGTGGCCAAGTGGGCCATCGAATTGGGGGAGCACGACATTGAGTTCAGGGCCAGGAATGCAATTAAGGGGCAAGTATTGGCCGATTTCATCAGCGAAGTCCACGAAGGCAAAAACTCGATGACACACTCTGTGTCACTCGAGGTGTTGGGAAACGTCGAAAATGATGTATGGAAGTTGTACACCGACGGAGCCGCAAGCTCCGATGGTTGTGTAGCCGGTCTGATGCTAATCAGTCCCGAAGGCAAAGAGTTTACCTATGCTCTGAGATTTGAGTTTGAAGTAACAAATAACAAAGCCGAGTACGAAGCATTGCTAGCAGGGCTTCGGATTGCCAGAGATATGAAGATCCGCAACCTACAGATATATGTCGATTCCCAATTGGTCACAAATCAAGTAAAAGGGGACTACGAAGCCAAGCAGAATACTACAAAACTATACCTACAAAAGGTGCGGGAGTTGATGGAATGTTTCAGTCACTTCGAAATAGAGCACATTCGAAGGAACCAAAACAAAAAAGCAGACGCCTTGAGCAAGCTAGCTTCACTCACATTCGGACACCTAGGGAAACAAGTACTGGTAGAAGTCCTCAAGGAAAGATCGATCGAAGAAAAACAAGTCTCTGACCTTGTGGAGGAAGAGGGCAAAAATTGGATGACCCCCATTTACGAGTATCTAGTAAGCGGGATACTCCCCGCAGACAAGGATGAAGCCCAAAAGATAAGAGTAAAAGCCCCGCAATATAAAATCCAAGATAAAAAGCTGTACAAGAAAGGCTTCGTCATGCCATGGCTCCGATGTGTAGGCCCAAACCAAGCAGAAATGATCATCCGAGAGATACATGAAGGAGTCTGCGGAGCACATGCGGGAGCAAGATCCGTCGCAACGAAGGCTATGAGGCTAGGATATTTTTGGCTGACAATGCATCAGGACTCTACAGCATTACTGAAAAACTGCGAGTCATGCCAGATACGTGCCAATGTCCCGAGACAACCTAAGAATGATATGACCTCCGTAACGTCGACATGGCCTTTCATACAATGGGGTATCGACATTGTGGGACCACTTCCCGAAGCCCAAAACAAGAAAAAATTCCTGGTTGTCGCCATCGATTACTTCACCAAGTGGGTGAAGGCAAAGCCGTTGGCCACGACAAACGGAGACCAAATGAAGAAGTTTGTATGGGAGCACATCATATGCAGGTTTGGAATACCTCATACAATCGTCTCAGACAATGGCCCAGAATTTGCCAAAGGCGTCTTCCTAGAATTCTGCAAGCAATTGCAAATTCAACAATCCTTCACATCCGTTTACCACCCCCAAGGGAACGGGCAGGTGGAGGTAACCAACAGAGAAATAATCAAGGGAATGGAGAAACGCTTAGGGCGAAACCACAAGGGATGGATGGACGAACTACCACTAGTCCTGTGGGCCAACAGGACAACGCCAAAGCGAAGCAACGGAGAAACCCCTTTCAGTCTAGCATTCAGAACGGAGGCTGTAGTCCAAGCAGAATTCCAAGTCTCTACCCACAGGATGATAAACACCGAAGGGAACGGAGACGAACTAAGGATAGATCTGGACTTGCTGGAAGAACGACGAGAAATCGCCGCCATCAGAGAAGCTGCGTTTAAGAAAAAGATTAAAGGGTATTACAACAAAAGGGTAAACCCAACAACATTCAAAGTCGGTGACTACGTGCTGCGGTTGAATAGCACGAACGAAAAAGAATACACTGGCAAAATGGGACCTACTTGGGAGGGCCCATACAGGGTAAGGAGAGCATTTGGAAAAGGAGCATACGAGCTGGAAACGCCCGAAGGAGCTCCGGTTGACAGAACATGGAATGGCTCAAATTTGCGTAATGTCTACTGTTAAAATTCCTTTCCTTCTTAAAAATATATGTAGTACTAAATAAAAATGCCTGTAAGCAATTCTGATCATACATGCATTGGGCCAAGTGCCTCATTTAAGCATAAAATCCTACGGGAAAGTGCAAACAAAATATATATAAAATGGCCATATATATATAAATGAAAAACCGCAGAAAGTCCCGTACGGCTGGGGCAAAAGCGTCAAGGTGATATTTGCCTTGGGGGGTCGCTACCCTCGTAAAAGGGAACAAGCTAACAGGGACGCCTGAACAAGCTAACCTTATACACGTGATTACGTAAGAGAAGCAAGTTTTAACTACTAAAAAATGGTTCTCAAGCCAAAAATAGCAAAATTTGCTATACAATGATGTTTCTAAAAACACAGAATATAGTCATATAAAAACATATCATATGTTATAAGCAAAACAAGAAATTAAAACATCTGTTAAACATACATATAAGTACCATAGTTTGAAATCAAAACAGATTAAAAGGTACATACCAAAATAAATCTTAAAATATTTATTTCATAACATATATATAGTAATCAAACCGGGGTTTCACGACTAGGAAACTGTGCGCCCCGGTATTGTGCAGGTGGGTAAGATCATGAACATAGTTACTCTGGTAATTTGCCAGTTTTGAGATAGCTTGGTCAAACACCTGTTTAGCCTAGAGATATTCAGGAGACTGATCGGAATGCTGAGCAACAGCCATCCCCTTCTTCTTTGAAGCATTCACGACGACATCAACCAAAGCAATAGTTTCCGGCCCTGCAGCAAGAGTTTCACAAATATGGGGAATTACTTCTTTCACAAACACTTTTACCTCCCGGCGAAGTTCAACATTGTCCAGATCTTTTTCCAAAAGCTCATCATGACGCCTCTTCAAGCCTGCACGCAACACCTTCATCTCCACATCTTGCTCATATAAGCGCTTCTCCAATTAGGCAACCCGGTCAAATAAACTAGTGATGACAAGCTAGGACTCCTTCAACATATCCTGAGAATACTCATATTCTCGACACATACCATGGACCAAGAGATTTTTTCGTTCACTCATGTTATCATATAAGAGTTCCTCCTCCATGAATTTTCGAGAAGAATCACCAAAAAAGGAGATGGGAGGAAAAGTAGCAGGACCCTTCCCCTTATCCAAGACAGAGTCATCATCGAGGTCTGTAATCTTTCTCTTTGACATGGCTCTTAAGTCTTTAGAAAAAAAATGAAGACAGAGATTTTTGAAGAAACAAAAATAAAACACGATGGAGGTATATGAAAGAAAAAGTAGAAACAGTGACCTATGGGGAGGGAGCAGCGAAAAGACTGAAGGCAGAAGTTCAATTGAAGCAATAAATATTTCTGCGCAGCCAAATATTTTGGCACAGAAGAGAAAAAGTCCCAACCGTCGATTACACACCTAGGGATACGTGCAGCGACTTTTTGGTTCCCATTAACTGCAACATGTCATTTCATGATGAAGTATATTTCAAGTATAGTCCAAGGGAATGCTTATTTGGCAAAAAATCATCCCCTTGGACTGGGGGGCCATATTATACTACGAAAGGCCTGCTAAACGGATAAGTGCTAACCCGCAACGTTACGAAGGAACCTGCGTGGGAAAGACGCCCAGCTAGAAATAATACCCAAATAAGGAAGAGATCACCTAAATCTCTTCTTCCCTAAAATAAGGACAATCGGTTACAGCCGATAAAGAAAGGTAATCCGATCCATAATTAAATGGATAAACTCAACGAGGAGGAAGTTTCCTTAAAGACTCTCCTTCCTCCTAATCACACATCTCTTATATAAGGAGACCCAAAACCTTGACAAAGGGAGATACAATCGATCACTCAACGAATATACATACTTCTGACCGTAAACATCAATGGCATAAGATCATGTTCATAAACACGGTCGGTCATTCATATATATAGTCCGATCTTAATCGGCTACACCACAAACCCTATTCAATTGGCGTAAAGAGGCTTACACTCTACCGTATGGGAATCGCCAACGAATAGTCCAAAACCCCTCAAACCCCTTTTCTAACCCTAGCACGATTTGGTGTACAAACAATAACTAAGACAAGTATTATTTCTCTTTGAAATAGGTTCAACATAACACAACTAGCCTACTTACTTCTTTTCTTTCTTCACTTCCACGAGTCACTACAATCAAGGTGAGTCCCCTAGCCCCAATTTGTTAAACCTTTGGGCTGTGATACATACTCATTCCTTTATGAACACAAGTGTAATAACGGCATACATACTTGATCTAAGTCTTTGTTCATTCAAGTCCTTCCTTCATGAAACGTTAATTGAATATAAGCAAACGTGAATATGGTTAGTAGCGCTACTAGGATTGACAACCCCACTTTGTACAAGTGATCATATTTGTAAACTTGGGTACCTTGAACAAGTACCACTCGAGGCAAACTATTACTAGTCAAGTTTCGTTTCATGAGCTTAGATATTTACGTATGCATTTACTTACCCGGCATTGTAATATGACAATGGCCGCTAGATATTGCATTTCGGCAATGATCACTTTTGGTACCTTGTGGTTCATGGATAACTTGTTTATAAAACTATGGGATTCACCAACATTATTGTTGACTTTGTTTAGTATGTGTCACAGGTGATTAGATGGACTCTATAGCTTGTCAATGCGTGTATGCAACGGGGAAAAGTTGTGGGATCACAAGCCTTGACCATCGAAAGCTCTATGCCTACTATCTTTCATGTCTTTAATAAATATGTTGTTGTATATCAACAACGTTCGAACTCTTTTTATTTTAAATGTAATGTACTCATGTTTTCAAACTAATCATCTTGTTATTCGATAAGTCTTTTAATAGACAAAATCTTATGTTGTTTACTATGAAAGTGTGTTGTGATCCCATACACGTCACACCCATTGGACACCATATTTTTGGGGGGTGTGACAGCTTGTTTCTTTCGAACTCTTAAAAACGTCCCCCATTGGAAAATTACCAGATAATCCTTAAAATGCTTCCTTCACAAGATCAAAGAGTGTACAATAAGCCAGAAGTTTCACAGGTTGCGGCACTTTGGATAGATGGCGGGGAAGATGGGGACCATGGCCATAGGAACATTGAAGTTAAAACTCACATCAACCAATCTCAGTACTTACTTGAATTTTTCCAAATTTTATTTCGAGCAGTAGCTATTTTTAAAAACTCTCTAAAAGAAACTGCGCCAGAAAACTTACTGTTTTGCGACAGTAAGAGTTTTATAAAAGTTCGATAGGAAGGAAGCTTTCAAAAATTCTGAAACTTTTACAGAAATTCAATAACACCTAAATTGAGATACTGTAGAAAAATCAAGTCCCAGATCCCTCTGGTTTGCGAGATAAAAATTCGCAAATTTCTGTTTCAGGAAGTCAGAAATAGCAGTTTTGATCTCCTGACCCGTAAAACCCTTTTGATTGACTTTACCTTGCTGTTAAGACCTGAAATCAATTTGAACAGAAGTAGGACTCTTTGGACTTGAGTTTAGGCACCAGAATCATGATAAAACATTAAGCCGTGATCGACTTATACCCCTACGAAACAGAATATTTATTCTGACCAGAAGCCGAATACATGTTTAGAGAGACTTTTGTAGGTAGACTTTTGTGTGCTTCTGATGGAAATGTAGATAACTAAATATAAGACATACGTGATCATCTCAATCACTATAAGACCCTATTACCTGCTTTGATGTTACTCTTCTTGTACAACATACATGAAAATATATATACATATGCACAACTACACATTTGCTTTTTCTTTGCTTCTTATTAGGAAAATGAATGACATAACCGAAGCCCCCGATTCACCTTTGGATGAGCTGCTGCTACGTGTTGATGAGGATGGCAATTTCATTCCTGACATTGATATATTAGGAGACAATGCCGAGCTTCAAACCAGTGAACCTATTGAAGACTCCTCCGATGAGGAATCCATGGCTCCTTCGAACCAAGCTCCACCTGTTCAATCAGCCCCTACTGCTCCTCTTCCAAACCCTCCTAATATGAACCCACCTCCACTCCCCAACAAGGGGAAGGGGATTGCTGATGGAGAGGGTTCATCTAGGCGACCTTTTCCAGCCTCCCTCAAATATTGGGCCACACCATGGACACGACACTCCGCCTATCAATGTAGAACCTCAATGGAGTTGGCTGACCCGACAGCTTCAAGTATGGAAACTGATTGTACACCAAACCGAGATTAGGTTTTGAAAAGGGGATGATGGGTGTTTTTGGCTGTTTGTTGGCGATTCCCCGAAGGTAGAGTAAATCTCTTTACGCCAATCGAATATGATTGATATATGGCCAATTGAGATCGTGCCAATGATTATGGATCTGGTTGATTGTGTTTAGAATGCTCATGGAAGGATACTATCATATCCGATGTCTAAGGATGCTTTTGCTTAATCATTGTAGGCTGTGGGAGGCTTCGGGACGGAGAGTCATCGTCCCGCCGCATGTTGCTGATATGTGAGGATATTATTGTAGGTTGCTGGAGCATCTCTTATAGAGAGAAGAGGACGTCCAGATCTGTGTATGTGTTTTCTGGAGAGAAGGGGAATGAGAATTTAGGTTTAGGTTCATCCATATATATAGGGATAGAAATCTTGGAGAATAAGTTTAGGGTTTTAGAGAATATTCTTAATAATATGCCAGATCTGGTATTTAGGACGAGATAAGAGCAAATCTCTTTAATTTAGGAGGAAGAGATTGAGATAATCTCTTCCATATTTAGATAAGGCTTACAGCGGATACCTTCGTCACGCAGGGTCGGCTCTGTCACGAAGGTCGTGTTCCGTCACGAAGGGTGACATACACCAACAAGCCCCCCAGTTTAATATGAGGAGCTGCATAGGTCGTTATATTAAACTCTGAAAAATCAAATTAATGCTTCCTTCGTACGACGAGTGCTTCGTACCGCTAGGAGGGTATATCATCAAGCCCCCCGGTACAAGGTGATTTTTGTGAATCACTGCGTTAGGCTTTCGCTGGCCACATTAACTCTTCTATCACATTGCTGCTTCTTTCTTTTATTTATTCTGCTCTAACTGTCGCTGTCTTCGATTTTTAATGTTTTGTAAGTCTTCTTTCTTCGAAATAACTTACCTTCTCCATGTAAGCTATGGACTTCTTTTGTTATCTTTGATGGGGAGACTTGTTTTAATTTGTCAATCCTCGAGGGATTAGAGCGTATCCCTTTGTTGTTATTATAATACCCTATACCATTGGGGGCACGGGGAATTTTCCTTCCTTTACTCCGAATGAGAATTTATTCGGATCGGGTTTATTGTTTGGAGGTTTCCGAAGGTCTCCCAAATGTTTTATAAGAGGTTTTCTTCGTCCCTACAATGTCATTCAAGTAGATCTCCAAGTTTCTGCCAATCTGTGTGGCAAATGCTTTGTCGACCAGGCACCGATACGCAGATCCTTTTTAGCCCGGACAACATCTTTCATTGACAGTAGATCCCTTTACTTCTGATCTTGATATGCACCTAGAAATCATTTCAGCTGGTGTTCTGTCGAGGATTTTACTTTTCGATATATCTCCGGCTAGGGATAACGATCTCTGGCGCATGCTTTGTTCATATTAGTGAAATAAACACACATCTTCCACTGCCATTTCCTTTTTTAACATTACAGGTTTTGTGCCAGAATAGGACCAAGACGTCTCATCTTTCACGATGCTCTATTCCTATTCGCAAGCACGTAAATTTGGCTAGTATCTACGACGGATAGGTTTTATAGTAATTTTCAGGGGGTGACGATTGCTTCTTAGGGTTTTGTTCTTTTAAGTAGAGGCTACCAGTAATCAATGAGATATTCGTTAGACTTTCCTCCTGAGACCTTCTATTACGATGGAAATGTGGTTGTCGTCGGCTTTATAAGCTATGAATATCTATGTAGTATGATCATTGTGCACCATTCCATAGGCTCTGAGGGTCAGTTGTTTTCCTCCCTCGATGATGCTTTGAAGCACGATCTTTGTTACATAGTCTTTGTCGCTGATGCACTCTTCGATGCGAAGCTTTTTGCAATGGCATACTTTTCGTTGCGAAGCCCTTGGGGGTGGAATATCCCTCGTTGCAAAGCCTTTGGCATGGCATACTTCTGTCACGCAGTCTTAAAGACTCGTAATTGCTCATTTATACTAGACTTGTGTCATATGTTTGTGAGGCTCTTGCCAGCGATCCCGAGATTGTGAAGCTAATT
This sequence comes from Erigeron canadensis, assembly GCF_010389155.1. Lineage (NCBI taxonomy): Eukaryota > Viridiplantae > Streptophyta > Magnoliopsida > Asterales > Asteraceae > Erigeron > Erigeron canadensis. The sequence goes on from NC_057761.1 coordinate 19,839,739, forward strand.
GCTCTGTGCTTTGCGCTTCTGAACCTGCTTCGTCTCGAAGGGTCTCCAGAGTATGCTCTCTTGAAATTAGCTGTCTATCAGAGTAAATTTGTTAATGGTATACCTGATCCTGGGCGTTTGCATTATTGCGTGTGAAATCCCGGTACTTTGTTCTTTGGCTTTTTTCCTATACATTCAATCTTTTATATGTCGAATGTTTTGAAATATTGCAGCTTAGGAGCTGTCTTTTTATGGACGTTTGCGTGTACATTAGGGTGTTTGTTCAGGCGTCCCTGTCAGCTTGTTCCCTTTATTTATTGAGGTGGCGACCCTCTATTTATATTGAGACAATTAGTCTTTTAGATAATGCATTGTCCCCGTGGGACTTTTTGCTTATATTGAATAACTGAGGCAAATAGCCTTTATGAATGCCTTGAGAGGTCTTTAGGATTCTCTCTTATAGAGAGAACTTATTTTGGAGGAAACGTTAAGCCTTTTTAGAGTTTCCCTAAGTCTTAGGCTATAAGAGTCCATGAGGATTCTTTCCTTCTTACTAGACTTAAGTGATAAGATCAAATCCTGAGTTTATAGGGGAACAATCCTTACCTCCTTCATCTTCTGCGGAATCCTGCGTTACAGACAGCCTTTATGTCGTAACATCTTACTGTGCTTTCGTGTGACAGGGCTTGCATACCGCTAGGAGGGTATATCATCACAGAGTTTTTATGGAACTTCCGCAAATTCAATCCTTTATAAAAGATTGATTCCAGGTCTTTATCAACCAGACCCTTCGGGGATTTTTAACTAGTACGCTTCGTTGCTGTAGGCAGTTTCGGAGTATGTGTGGGCCTTCATATGTCGGTCCCAGCTTTCATTGATATTACGTAATGCTGGTGATGTTTAGCCAAAGTACATAGTCGTCGGTTTTGAATGAAGTAGGATTGATTCTTTTGTTGTAGCTTCCTTCGGCTTTCTTTTCGAACATTGTTTCTCCAATGAGTGCATTTTCTCTTCATTCTTCTGATAATTCCAGGTCAACTTTGGGTTCCTCCAAGTTTCCTTCAGTATTTAACATTCTATGTGTCGATATTTGGAATTCTGCTAGTACCATGACTTCGGTACCGAAGGCTTGTCCGAACGGTGATGCTTCGTTTCGGAGTTATTTTGTTTGCTTAGAGGACCAAGGGGAGTTCGTTTACTCACCTCTTCGTAATACGACTTGTTTAGAGACTATGTACCATAGGTGGTATGTGTATAATTATGTGATGAAAGTTTCGTACCTTTGAGCATCTTTTCCTCGTGGTTTTTTATGGCTAAAACTGAGGTGTTTCCTTGGTATGCCAAGATTAATCCTTGCGGTTCTCCCGAATATTTGCACCTTCTTTGGAAAGGTTAGTACAAGCGTTTTTTCCTTTTGGGTAGTGTGGATAACGGTTCCTAGTGCTGGAGGTTATCCATAGATTCGGATCTCCTTTGTACGATTGAAAATTGGAGTTACGTAGTCGGATTCTTCTTGTGAAATACATTTGATTTTCGAGCTCTAAGCTCGTGAAAATCTTTAAGGGGTGTATGAAGGTTTTAGGGAACCCTTAGACCTTGAGTTGCGGATTGGCCTTCGGGATCTGAGCTTCGAAAGCTTTGCGGGGTCTGAGCTGTTTCTGGACCTTCGGATCCGAGTTTTGGAGGATCTGCGGGATCTGAGCTGCGAATGGGCCTTCGGACATAATTCTATGTAAGGTATAAGGATGGTGATTGTACACCAAACCGATATTAGGTTTAGAAGGGGGATGATGGGTGTTTTTGGTTGTTTGTCGGCGATTCCACGAAGGTAGAGTGAATCTCTTTACGCTAATTAATTATGATGTGATTGTTAGCCGATTAAGATCGAGCTATAATGCTTTTAGATCTGATCGGCAGAGTTAATTGTATTATGTATATATGTATTGTGAGTGCCCTTTGTAGGTCTTTCATTCCTCCTTTTATAGGAGAGTTTATCTTGTAGAACAAGTAGGTTGCTTAGGGTTTCCTAAGTCTTAGGCTAGGGATATAATTTCCCTAGTTACAAGTTGGAAATGATAAGATCAAATCCCGTTTTAATAGGAGATATATTCTTATCTGATTTTGTTACGGGAGCTTTCGTAGCGAATGGACCTTCGTATCACGGCTCCTACGGTAGATCTTTCGTATCGGTGGAGGGGTATGTCATCAAGCCCCACAGTCCAAGGGAATATGTTTCTCAAGATAGATATTTCCTTGGACTATTCTTTGTTATTCCGCAATCTTCGAGGGTTATTTATGGAAATTATGGAAACTGCCTTAAATATACTTAAGAGATAATCAGAAGTGGTAGGTTTGCACGGATCTCGAGGCAGATGATCAACGGGTGCAAACTAGTTCAATTATGCCAAAATAATCATTGCATTGGACTTATCCTGAAACTATCGTATTTCCTTAGGGGGTGCTTGTGAAAAATTCCGAAACCTAAAAGTCCTCTTGTCAGCACACGAATCTCGAGGCATCCGATCCACGGTTAGGGTTTCCATACTGTATCCCTATAAAAATACCTCAACCGCCATCTATTTGTTTATTCATCCTTCGGAGTTTTCTAAAAAAATCAAAAAACCCGACCGTGCTTGCTTTGCATATGGCTTCTAAGAGAAAGGTAATAGAGATTGGATCGTCGTCCGCTCCTGTAGAAGATGCTGCAACAAAGAAGGGGAAGGGTGATGCCATCATACCTCCGGTGGCATTTTCCAAGAATACTGCTCGGAAATTTATGGAAGATGAACTGGCATCAGATCAGGTGAGTGAGCGAAAGAACCTTTTGATCCATGGATTAATCCGAGAATACGAGTATTCTCAAGATATGTTGAAGGAATCACAGAGAGTGGCTAGTGGGTTGCTGGACAGGATTGCTGCCCTCGAGAAGCATGTGTCGGAACAAGATGTGGAGATGAAGGCGCTCTAAACTGCTTTGGAGAGACGCCATGATGAAATCTTGAAGAAGGATCTTGAAAATATGTGTTTGCGAGAGGAAGTGGATGCATTTGTGAAGAAGGTAATTCCTCATGTATGTGAGACACTAGCGACCGGTCCTCAAGCTGTTTCCTTAATTGATGACGTCGTGAATGCTTCTAAGAGGAAGGGGGTTCTGTCTATGACCCATTCTGAAAAGTCCTCGGAGTACTTGAAGGCAAAGGAGGCATTTGACCAGTCTATCTTGAAGTTGGCGAGTTACCATAGTAATTATATATATGATATTACTCATCTCCATGACTTTGGGGCGTATTATTATCTTGTTGTAAAACCCTGTTTTGATTAGTCATGGGATGTATTTGTCTGTTACTTTCTTATGAATATAAGAATTGTAGGGTCGTCTGTACAGGCGTCCCTGTCAGCTTTTTCCCTTTATGAGGTTGCGATCCTCTTATTTGAAAATGACTAGTCTTTATTTTTCGTCCCTCATGGGGCTTTAATATGGTACGTCGCCATACAATTATAGGACTATGGTTGTCTCTCGTATTTTCATGTGGAGACTGTTGGTCCGTTATTTAATTGCAGTATTTCTGCTTTCATAAAATAGAAATTATAAGGATAGAAAGAAAATCTAACAGTGAAATATCCGTAAATTCGAACTGTTCCATGTCCTGTCTACCGGTGCTCCTTCGAGTGTTTCTAATTTATATGCTCCATTCCCGAAGGCTGTTTGTACCCGGTACAGGCCTTCCCATGTCAGGCCCAACTTCCCGGTGTATTCCTTTTCGCTTGCGCTATTCAGCCGTAGTACATAATCTCCTATTTTAAATGATGTAGGGTTTACCCTTTTATTTTAGTATCTTTCAATTTTCTTTTTAAATGCAGCCTCTCTGATGGCCACGATTTCTCGTCGTTCCTCTAAAAGGTCGAGGTCGACTCTTAACTCCTCCGAATTTCCCTCTGTGTTCAGCATCCTATGGGTAGAAACTTGGAATTCGGCTGGTACTACGGCCTCTGTTCCGAAGGCGAGGCTGAACGGGGTTTCCCCATTGCTCCGTTTGGGCGTTGTTCTGTTAGTCCAGAGAACTAGTGGTAATTCATCTATCCATCCTTTATGACTTCGTCCTAGCCTTTTTTCTATGCCTTTTATGATTTCTCTATTTGTCACTTCTACCTGTCCATTACCCTGGGGATGATAGACCGACGCGAACGATTGCTTTATTTGTAAATTTTTACAAAACTCCGGGAATACTCCTTTCGCAAACTGGGGGCCGTTGTCCGAGACTATAGTATGTGGTATCCCGAACCTACATATGATGTGTTCCCATAAGAATTTTTTCATTTGTCCCCCGTCCGTGGTAGCGAGTGGCTTCGCCTCCACCCATTTGGTGAAGTAATCAATGGCAACAACCAAAAATTTCTTATTATTTTGTCCCTTGGGAAGCGGTCCGACCAGGTCAATTCTTCATTGCATGAACGGCTATGCTGCAGTTACCGAGATCATGTCGTTCTTCGGTTGTCTTGGCACGTTGGCACGAAGTTGGCAGGCTTCGCAGTTCTTTAGTAGGGCGGTGGAATCTTGATGCATAGTCGGCCAGAAGTACCCGAGACGCATGGCCTTCGTTGCGACGGACCTCGCTCCCGAATGAGCGCCACAAATTCCTTTGTGTATTTCCCGAATAATCATTTCTGCCTGCTTAGGCCCTATGCAAAGAAGCCAAGGTGTTACAAAGCCTTTCTTATACAGTTTCTTGTCCATTATTTTGTATTGTGGGGCCTTGACCCTTGTCTTTCGGGCTTCGTCCTTGTCTGCTGGGAGTATCCCACTGATTAAATACTCGTAGATGGGGGTCATCCACGTGGTGCCTTCTTCTTCCACGAGATCTGACACTTGTCTTTCTTCGATCGACCTTTCTTTCAGAACTTCTACCAACACTTGTTTCCCTAAGTGCCCGAACGTGAGGGAAGCTAGCTTGCTCAAGGCATTTGCCTTTTTATTTTGATTTCTTCTTATATGCTCAATTTCAAAGTGACTGAAATATTCTATTAATTCCTGTACCTTCTGTAGGTATAACTTTGTAGTACCTTGCTTAGCTTCGTACGTTCCTTTGACTTGGCATGCTACCAGTTGGGAGTCGACGTACACTTGTATGTTCCGTATCTTCATATCTCTTGCGATGCGAAGGCCTGCTAGTAATGCCTCATACTCAGCTTCGTTATTGGTTACCTCGAACTCAAATCTTAACGCATAAATAAATTCTTTTTCTTCTGGGCTAATTAACATGAGTCCGGCCCCACAGCCGTCGGAGCTAGCCGCTCCGTCGGTGTACAGTTTCCATGAATCATTTTCAACATTCCCCAATACTTCCAACGACACGGATTGCGTCATGGAATTCTTTCCTTCATGTACTTCACTAATGAAATCTGCTAGCACCTGCCCTTTGATTGCGTGTCGTGCTCTAAATTCTATGTCATGTTCTCCTAATTCAATAGCCCATTTGGCTACTCTTCCTGACTTTTCGGGCTTCAGCAGTATTTGTCTTATAGGTTTGTCAGATAACACGACAATTGGATGGGCCTGAAAGTACCTTCGTAACCTTCGTGCCGCATGGACCAATGCAAGGGCTAATTTTTCCAGTCCTGGATAATTGACTTCAGCTCCCTGTAAAACTCTACTCACGAAATAGATCGGTATTTGCTGTCTTTCGCGTTCGGCTATCAGCACAGCGCTTACACATTCAGCGGAGGCTGCTAGGTACACAAAAAGTGTTTCCTTAGGTTCGGGAGTTGTAAGTGTCGGAAGATTGGCGATATATTCCTTCATCTGCTCTAGGGCTTTTTCGGCCTCCTCTGTCCATTTGAAATCTTTGTTCGTGACACACCCTTTTAATATTTTGAAGAAAGGTAGTTGTCAGTCGGCTCCGCGAGAGAGGAAACGGCTGAGGGCGGCAAGCTTGCCATTCAGGCTTTGAGCTTCCTTGATTGTTTTGGGCGCTGATATCTGCTTTAGCTTATTCACTTTTGATGGGTTTGCATGAATGCCTTTTTTACTTACGTAATACCCCAAGAATTTTCCTTCTTCCACCCCGAAAGAGCATTTTTTAGGGTTAAGCTTCATGTTGATTTTTCGGAGGTTCCCAAAGGTTTCATGAATGTCTTCTATGAGGTCTTCCTCATTTCTGCTTTTGATAACCATATCATCCACATAGGCTTCCAGGTTCCTCCCTATCTGGGTTGTGAAGGCCCTATCAACCAGTCTTTGGTACGTGGCTCCTGCGTTCTTTAACCGAACGGCATCTTCCGATAATAGTATGTCCCTTTGCTGGTATAGAACACAGTTTTATCCTCATCTTCTTCGGCCATCTGTATCTGATGGTAACCTTTATATGCGTCTAAGAAACACTTTAGCCTATGCCCTGCCAACGACTCCACCTTCCAATCAATCTCCGGGAGCAGGTAGCAGTCTTTTGGGCATGCCTTGTTTATGTTAGTGAAGTCGATGCACATCCGCCACCCTCCGTCTCCTTTTTTCACCATCACTGGGTTCGCGATCCAGACTGGGTACATTGATTCCCTTATTATTCCCGCCTTTAATAGTTCCTCCACTTCCTTTCTAGCGGCCTCATCCCTATCAGCGGAGAGGCTCCGTCTCTTTTGATGGATTGGTTCCATATGCTTTCGTTCATTTAGGCGATGCTCTGTCACGAAGGGCTTACCCTCTAATGTGATGGTCCTTGGTACTCCGGTCATATCCGCATATTCCCATGCGAATATGTCCATATTTGATTGCAATAATTTCCGGAGTTTCCGCTTGCATTCGTCGGAAAGCTGGGCGCCTATAGAAATTGTTTGTTCCGGGAATTTCGAATTAACTGTAATTTTGGCAATGTCTTCTTCCTCCGAAGGCCCTTTTGAGGATCCAGCTTCCTCTTCCATTCTTTTCACGTCATTGACTTGCTTTGTCTGCTCATAAGATGAGCGGATCATACCTATCCCATCCTTACATTGGAATTTGACAAGTCTGTGGATCACCGAGGGAACCATCTCCAGCTTCTGCATTGCAGTTCTTCCCAAGAGGATGTTGTAAGGTAAGGGGGATCGTACTACTGATAGGTCCAGTGTTTTGGTCCTTTCTAGTACTCCATCCTTGATGGTTATGTCCAAATCAAGTTCTCCCAACGGCCATGCGTGTTCCCCGGAAAAACCAACCAAGGGGTCGCGTGGGTCTGTCCTTCGGGCCCTTAGGGCTTCCGGGAGCTTGAGGAAGCAGTGTTCGAAAATTACGTCGCATTCGCTTCCACTATCCAAGTAGACTCTCCGTACTTCGATGTTGAATATCATGGCTTGAATGATGAGAGGATCGTTGGAGGGTTTATCCTTTCCTAACGGTGGAAAGTAGAAACCTTCCTCTGAGTCTTTGACCGGGGTGGCGTTGAGGGTGGTCCCTTTGTTAACTGCCAGGGCCGACCTCCTGTCGTTCAGGGGCCTGCCTTCATTTTTCTTTACCATCTCCGACGGGCGCATAAAAAATTGTTGCAATAGGATTTAGGTATTAATCGTGTCCCACGGATGGCGCCAAATGATTGTACACCAAATCGAGATTAGGTTTAGAAGGGGGATGATGGGTGTTTTTGGTTGTTTGTCGGCGATTCCCCGAAGGTAGAGTGAATCTCTTTACGCCGATTAATTATGATGTGATTGTTAGCCGATTAAGATCGAGCTATAATGCTTTTAGATCTGATCGGCCGAGTTAATTGTATTATGTATATATGTATTGTGAGTGCCCTTTGTGGGTCTTTCGTTCCTCCTTTTATAGGAGAGTTTATCTTATAGAACAAGTAGGTTGCTTAGGGTTTCCTAAGTCTTAGGCTAGGGATATAATTTCCCTAGTTACAAGTTGGAAATGATAAGATCAAATCCCGTTTTAATAGGAGATATATTCTAATCTGATTTTGTTACGGGAGCCTTCGTAGCGAATGGACCTTCGTATCACGGCTCCTACGGTAGATCTTTCGTATCGGTGGGGGGGTATGTCATCAGATGGGCTTTCGGACCTGAGGCTATGTAAGGTCTGCGGGACCTAATTTGCGGTTCGACCTTCGGATTTGAGCTTTGTAAGATCTGTGGGGTCTTCTTCGCAAGGTCTGCGAATGGTCCTTCGAACACGAGGCTATATAATGTCTTTGGATGGGCCTTCAGACCTGAGTCTATATAAGGCATGCGAGATCCTTCGGATCCGAGCTTCAAAAGGTCTGCGGATGGGCCGTCGGGTTTGAGCTTCGAAGGTCTGCGGATGAGCCGCCGGGTCTGAGCTTCTGAAGGCCTGTGGATGGGCCTTCGGGTCTGAGGCTATTATATAGCATTTAAAGAGGTCCTTCAATCTAGAGGTTGTGTATGGCAGTGGAAAGATCTTCAAGATGCGTGGCAAACGTTCCTCCTTAATCGTGATGTTTTTATACTTTACCTATGGAGATGTAGCCTCTTCTTTTGTAGGGAAAAGTCAAATCTTGATATGAATATTTGGACCTTATTTCGGCTAGCCTTTGAGACGTAGTTCCAATTGATTACCCTCTGTAACATAGCTCGTCAATGAGGCCGTGTAATGATGACTTGAGTCTTCATGACCCACGCGCTTCGTGGCGTAACCGGTTCGTGACGATGCGTTGTGTCGGACCTTTATCTGTCGTAGGGATATATCACCATGACCCGAATGTCATAAGAAGTATCAAGGTCGTGAATGCTTGGTTTAGAGGTTTAATCATGTGGAGTGCTAAGCATAGCTTGGAATATTTTCTTAACTCGGGGTTGCATGAGGGAATCGATGAGATGTCCCAAAAAAGCTCTTCAAATCTAGAGGCCACGTGGGGCAATAGATCTATCAACAGAATGGGGGTGTCCAAATAGTAGTATAATATTTTTGAATCAAATCATTAGATTATAGCCTTCGCTACGGAGCGTTGTCGTTACGAAGAAACCTTCGTGTCATAGCGACCTACTGTGATAGGTCCTTTAACAACCAGGTCCTTAACATCGAGATGATCTTCAAATCTGGAGCCTTCAGGAGCCTTCGTTACAGAGAAGCCTTTGTGTCGTAGCGAGCCACTGTAATAGGTCCTTTAACAACTAGGTCCTTAACATCGAGATGATCTTCAAATCTGGAGGCTTCGAGTCGCAGCAGAGATGTTTCTTAAAAAAAGAATCTTCAAACTGGAGAGAGATCTTTAGATCTGATGGCTACGTGTCGCAGCAAAGATATTTATTAAGAAAGAGATCTTCCAAACTTAAAGGAGATGTTCAGATCTGATGGCTGCGTGTCGCAACGAAGATATTGCTTTAGAAAAAATTGATCTCCAAACTGGGAAAAGATCTTCAGATCTGATGGCTGCGTGACATAGTGGATAAATCTTTTGAGAACATAGGGGTCTCGAAACAGAGAGGCCGCGTAACGCAGCGGATATATATATATATATTTATATATATTTATTTTAAAAGGGGATCTCCGAACAGGGGGGAGATCTTCAGATCTAGAGGTTGTGCTAAGTCACATGGAGGCACATGACATGTATTGTTTGGGTACATCTCCCATCTTTAATAAGTCTGGTTCGACGCACGTTATCATAGTTATGTTGAGAAAGTGGATATGGGATCTGAAATTAAAAGTCCCACGGATGGCGCCAAATGATTGTACACCAAACCGAGATTAGGTTTTGAAGAGGGGATGATGGGTGTTTTTGGTTATTTGTTGGCGATTCCCCGAAGGTAGAGTAAATCTCTTTACGCCAATCGAATATGATTGATATATGGCCAATTGAGATCGTGCCAATGATTATGGATCTGGTTGATTGTGTTTAGAATGCTCATGGAAGGATATTATCATATCCGATGTCCAAGGATGCTTTTGCTTAATCATTGTAGGCTGTGAGAGGCTTCGGGACGGAGAATCATCGTCCCGCCGCATGTTGCTGATATGTGAGGATATTATTGTAGGTTGCTGGAGCATCTCTTATAGAGAGAAGAGGACGTCCAGATCTGTGTATGTGTTTTCTGGAGAGAAGGGGAATGAGAATTTAGGTTTAGGTTCATCCATATATATAGGGATAGAAATCTTGGAGAATAAGTTTAGGGTTTTAGAGAATATTCTTAATAATATGCCAGATCTGGTATTTAGGACGAGATAAGAGCAAATCTCTTTAATTTAGGAAGAAGAGATTGAGATAATCTCTTCCATATTTAGATAAGACTTACAGCGGATACCTTCGTTACGCAGGGTCGGCTCTGTCACGAAGGTCGTGTTCCGTCACGAAGGGTGACATACACCAACAGAAACAACAAGAAGAAATCAAGAGGTCACCATTGTATGGAAGGGCCTTGGGAAAAATATGCACACCTCACCTAACCAAGGAATCAGTCCATAAGACCATTCCATTACTTATAGCTCGACTTGCGAGGACACAATAGCGTGTCAATTTCCTCGAGTGTGTGGACTATACTAGCCTTGCAAACCAGGTCTACATCATCGAGGACAAGCTGGAGGGGGAGGTTATGCAGACCCATAACTTGCATTGGAAGCTTACGGAGTTGGAGGCGGAAAACAGCTTGCTAAGGATTGGAGCCCAAATGAGTGAAGAAAGACTTCAGAAGGTAGACCATGAGCTGGATGGAAGTTTTGCACAAACCGACATCCTTTGGACAGCAATGATGGAGATGCTGGAATGTGAAGGGGCACAAGAGGCGCGACTCCAAAGGGCGGAAGTGCCCTCGATGCCATCTCCAAGGCCGCCTCAAGCTATGACCCGAGTCCCACCCAAGATTAAAACTATCTTATTTCCATTTCATATTTCAACTTAAATGAGCGGGATGTGCTCATGGACATTTTCAGTTTATTTCTTTCGTATGTTGTGGTTGTATGGATATTTTCTCAGTTGGAGTTTCCCTTTGTGTTGGGGGAAACATGCTACAAATTGAACTTTAAATTTATGTTTTTATGCCTTTGTGTTGGGGGAAACATGTTGCAAGTTGAACTTTAAATTTATGTTTTTATGATTATGTTATGAAATTTGTTCTTTCAAAAATACATATATATTATGTGGTGATTTCACTTTTATTTTATGGTAATAATATATCATGTATTTCCTAAGTTATAATGATACATTTTTTTTTAAATTTAATAAAAAAAAATATACATATATATAATAGTTGTATACATATACATATTTATATATACTTCTCGTTTTATGTGTACATATACATAAAATAAATAAGAAAATAATAAATAGACAAATATATAAATATATATATACTCTTCTTTCCTTCACCAAAGTTATTAAACTCAAAGAATTGCAAGTATAAGTTGTCCAATTTTCATGACAAAGAGTACTTACTAATCTTAATCGCATCATAATAGATTACATGGTTAAGCATCGCTTAACCTTTATAAAAATGTGGGTTCTTCCTTCATAAACATAATGCATCATATTAAGAGATTGATTAGTTTGTCTTATCACCAAGTTGTTGCTTATAAACAATATGAAATGGTGGTTAAAATTCCAACCAAAATTTATTGCTCTTAATTATGTGCTTATTTGATAAAATCATATGACTTCTAATATGTTTATCAAATGTTGTAATGTATGTAACAAGGATAACTTAAAACTACACTAACCCCCTCATTTCTTCTAAAAAGAATCATGCCACCCGCAAGAGCAGCTCGAATGACGGCAGCCGACATCCAAAGGCTTATAGACGAGGGTGTTGCAGCCGCCCTTGCAGCCCAATAAGCTAATCCAAACCGAAATGGAAATGGAGGTCAAGGAAATGACCCAATGTTGGAAAATGCACCAAGGAGGTGCACATACAGGGAATTTCAACAGTGCAATCCTCTTAACTTCAGCGGAACAGAAGGTGCTATCGGATTGATCCGGTGGTATGAGAAGATGGAGACAGTGTTCCGAGTTAGTGATTGCCCTATGGATTGCTGGGTTAAGTACGCCACTTGTACACTACAAAATGGTGCTCTAACCTGGTGGAATTCTTATGCCACTACTGTTGGGATTGATGCTGCCCATGCATTACCTTGGGAAGAATTGAAAGAAATGTTGAAAAATGAATATTGTCCCCGCAATGAGATTCAACAACTAGAGGCAGAATTTTGGAATCTCAAAACTAAAGGTTTGGAAGTTAAAGAATATACCACTCGTTTTCACGAGTTGGCCCTCCTTTGCCCAACTATGGTTACACCTCCGTATAAGCGCATTGAGCGCTACATTTGAGTACTTCCACCCCAGATTCAGGGCATGGTCACCTCATCTGAGCCAACCACCATTGACAGTGTTGTTCGAATGGCAAATAACTTGGCAGATCAAATTAAGAGGAGGACTGCTGGAGATGGAAGTTCAGGTGTACAAAAAGGAGGTGACAAATAAAGGAAGTGGGAGGATAATTCTGGAAGGAACCAAGGAAACCAACAAGCAAAAAGGTCTGAAGTTGCTAAGACTAGTCAAACGGGGTCCCTTACAAGGAAGAGTTATGTGGGCCACAAGCCTTTTTGCAACAAATGTAACGTCCACCACTATGGTCAGTGTATGGCTCAATGTGGGAACTGTAAGAAGTTTGGTCATGCAACCAAGGACTGTAGGAACCCCAACACTACCGCCAACAATGGGGGTCGAAATGGGTGCTATGAATGCGGAAGGGAAGGGCACTTTAAGAAAAACTGCCCAAGATTGAGAAACCCCGTTAACAACAACAACAACAACCGAACCAACAACAACAATAACAACCGAAACAACAACAACCCCGCCAACACCAACCCAGTGAACAACAACCGAAACAACAACAATGGCAACAACAATAATGCTCGCGGGAGGACATTTGTGATGAACGCTGGAGAAGCCCGTCAAGATCCTAACATCGTCATTGGTACGTTTCATTTGAACTCCCTCATTGTCTCAGTCTTATTTGACACCGGCGCTGACAAAAGTTTTGTATCTAGAAGATTTTGTCATTTGCTTTCAAACACTCCTTCCCCACTAAACGCTACATATTTTATAGAAATAGCAAATGGTAAGATACTCAAAGCAGATAGCATAATCCGCGGGTGTACCATGTGCTTTGCAAACAAATCATTTTCTATAGATTTAATTCCAATCGAAATCGGAAGCTTTGACGTCATAATAGGTATGGATTGGCTGTCCAAAAACCGAGCCGAGATCATATGTCACAAGAAGATTGTTTGAATTCCGCTCATGAATGGCGAGATTCTCATCATTCAAGGGGATAAGGAAAAGTTAAAATTCAACATCATATCCTGTATGAAGACTTAAAAATATTTGAGGAAAGGATATGAGGCTCTCTTAGCGCATGTATCAGTAAAGGAGCCTGAGGAAAAGAAAATTGAAGACGTACCGATTGTTCGGGACTATCCAGAGGTCTTTCCTGAAGACCTGCCCGGGCTTCCACCATCACGAGAAGTGGAATTCCAAATAGATTTAGTCCCCCGTGCCGCACCGGTGGCGCGAGCACCATATCGCTTGGCACCAGCAGAGATGAAAGAACTTGCAAGCCAATTACAAGATCTCTTGGAGAAAGGATTCATCCGACCGAGTTCCTCACCTTGGGGAGCTCCCATCTTGTTCGTCAAGAAGAAAGATGGATCCTTACGGATGTGTATAGATTATCAAGAGCTAAACAAACTGACGGTTAAAAACCGGTACCCTCTCCCTAGAATCGATGACCTGTTTGATCAGCTTCAAGGTTTGAGTTACTACTCGAAAATTGATCTTAGGTCTGGTTACCATGAGTTGCGAGTTCGAGAGGAAGACATACCCAAGACAGCGTTTAGGACTCGTTATGGCCACTACGAATTTCAGGTGATGCCCTTTGGTTTAATGAATGCGCCAGCAGTGTTCATGGACCTCATGAATCGCGTGTGCAAACCCTACTTGGATAAGTTTGTGATAGTATTAATAGACGATATCCTAATCTATTCTAAAACCAAAGAGGAGCATGAGGTGCATTTGAAGGCCATCTTAGATTTACTTAAAAATAAAGAATTGTACGCGAAATTCTCAAAGTGTGAGTTCTGGATTCGTATTGTACAATTTCTAGGCCACGTCATTGATAATCAGGGGATACATGTAGATCCTGCAAAAGTTGAGGCCATCAAGAATTGGGAAGCACCACGTACACCAACGGAGATACGACAATTTTTAGGCCTCACTGGTTATTATAGGAGGTTCATTGAGAACTTTTCTAAGATAGCACAACCATTGACCGCATTAACTCAGAAAAGCCGAAAGTTTGATTGGGGAGAGAAGCAAGAAAAGGCTTTTCATTTGTTGAAGGAGAAGCTTTGTAGTGCCCCTATCTTAGCATTACCTGAGGGGAGTGATGACTTTGTGGTATATTGTGATGCATCCCACCAAGGATTGGGATGTGTATTGATGCAAAAAGGGAAAGTAATAGCATATGCGTCTCGACAATTTAAGGTACACGAGAAGAACTATACTACCCATGATCTAGAGTTGGGAGCAGTTGTCTTCGCTCTCAAAATATGGAGACATTACTTATATGGGATAAAATGTACCATATTCACATATCACAAGAGCCTTCAGCACATATTCGATCAGAAGGATCTGAACATGAGACAGCGAAGGTGGGTAGAATTACTTAGTGACTATGACTTTGAAATTCGCTATCATCCAGGAAAAGCTAAAGTTGTGGCTAATGCCTTAAGTAGAAAAGAGCGAGTGAAGCCACTCCGAGTTCGAGCCCTAGGTATGACCATTCATACCCCACTCACCTCCCAGATCCATGAGGCTCAGCTCGAAGCCCTAAAAGAGGAAAACCTCAAGGGTGAAGCCTTGAGAGGAATGGAGAAGCAATTTGAAGTTAAATCAGATGGAACCCGCTATTTCTCTGACCGAATTTGGCTACCAAATTTTAGTGACCTAAGAAGGGTAGTTATGGATGAAGCCCATAAATCTAAGTACTTAATACATCCTGGATCTGACAAGATGTACCATGGACTGAAAGACCTATACTGGTGGCCCAACATGAAGGCTGACATAGCCACCTATGTTGGCAAATGTTTGACGTGCTCAAAAGTGAAGGCAGAGTACCAAAAGCCATCAGGTTTGCTACAACAACCAGAAATTCCTCAATGGAAGTGGGAATGCATAGCTATGGACTTTATCACAAAGTTGCCAAAGACTTCTAGTGGGTGTGATATGATATGGGTCATTGTAGATATACTCACAAAATCTGTGCATTTCTTAGCTGTAAAGGAAAATGCTAAAATGGAGAAGTTTGCCAAGTTGTATTTGAAAAAAGTTGTAGCTCGACATGGGGTTCCGATCTTGATCATATCAGATAGAGACAATCGGTTCACCTCTAGATTTTGGAGATCTCTACAAAGAGCACCGGGTACACGACTCGACATGAGCACTGCATATCACCCCCAAACTGATGGACAAAGTGAACGAACCATTCAAACTTTGGAAGACATGGTACGTGCTTGTGTAATCGATTTTGGTGAGGATTGGGAGAAACACTTGTCGTTGTGTGAATTCTCATACAACAATAGCTATCACACTAGCATCAAGGCAGCCCCTTTCGAAGCTCTATATGGGAGGAAGTGTCGCTCACCCATTTGTTGGTTAGAAGTAGGAGATAGCAAACTCACTGGTCCGGAGATTATCCACGAGGCAAATGAAAAGATTGTGCAGATACGAAACCGCCTAACGGAGGCGCGCGACCATCAAAAGAGTTATGCGGATGCGAGACGTAAACCATTGGAATTTCAAGTGGGAGATAGGGTGATGCTAAAGGTATCGCCCTGGAAGGGGGTCCTACGATTTGGAAAACGTGGAAAGTTGAACCCAAGGTATATAGGACCTTTCGAAATACTAAAAAGGGTTGGTCCGGTGGCTTATAAGCTTAAACTACCTGAGGAGCTTAGTAATGTCCATGACGTGTTCCACGTATCGAATTTGAAGAAATGCTTATCTGATGAGTCATTAGCGGTACCACTTGAAGAACTACAAATTGATGACAAGATGCAATTTATCGAGGAGCCAATAGAGATCATGGACCGAAATATCAAACAGTTGAAACAAAGCCGCATCCCCATTGTCAAAGTACGATGGAATTCAAGGCGAGGTCCAGAATTCATTTGGGAACGCGAAGACCAAATGAAGAAAAAATACCCTCACTTGTTTATAGACACCCAACAACCAACCAATACTAGCTAAATTTCAGGACGAAATTTTCTAATAACTCGAGGAGGATGTGACACCCGGCAAAAATCAAGGTCCGTTTAACTTAGTTAACCACACATAACCAACTCATAATGTAGTGTATATGGTTTAGAAATAAGAACTTTATATATAATTACTATATGTGACCACTTGGTTTATATACGTGATTAATCTTCGAAAACGTGTATCTAGCTCTTATACTTTTTCTTGACCGCCTTTGCATGAAACTTTAGATATAAAATATTTAACTAAAGTAATGGATAATTTTGTTTAATGATTATAATAATAATCATAGGTTATAATAATAATAATAATAATAATACTTATAATAAAAATAATACATTTTTTACACTAACTACTAATTAAATAATCTAACCTGCACATAAACTAAATAAATTAATAATAAAAAGTTACACTCCTAGTCCCTCAAGACTCCAGATTTTCTGACTTAAACCCCTCTCCATAACCCTAATCTTCCATTATAAATACCCCCTAAAAATCACAACTTAAGGGTTCCACACTTAAGCATAAACAAACTAATCTTTTCTTTCTTTCTCTTGTCATTTTTGGACAGCATTTTCTGCCCATAAGGGCTGCTGAAATCCAACCCCAAATCACTCTAAAATCTAGCCTTCTTAATGATCTAATAATCATCTAATATCAACTAATCAAAATGAAAGGCTTATGGGGTGATCTTTGGGGTTAAACACTAAGAAAACACTAAGTTTTCTTTGTTATTTTCGGGATTTATTAAGAATAATAATAAAAACAACATCTCAAATCATCAAACACTCGTACATGTTGCTAGATCTTAATCCTCAAAGCTAGATTAAGCTATATGGAAGTCGAAAAGGCCACCCTCCTTCACCATGAGGGCTGGCCGAATTTTTGATGGGTGAAAACCCAAAGATTTTTCTTCTTTTTCTTCTCTTAAATCATCTTCAATGATTTGTCTACTTATCTTGGATGTTTGACCCTTGGGATTGAACCTTAATCCATTGTTTAAGACAAGAGAAGATTATATATTTAGTTGTTAAATTATTTCTAGTATTTAAAATATTTTTCATTGGGATTCATCACCCATAAAATTATTTATTCATTTATTTATTATTCTTCTTGTTAGTTTCATGTTGGGTTTATTCCTTTGTTTGTATTATACTTATTCTTTTTGTTTGTATATGAATAATTTATTGGATCTAATGATTGGATGACAAAAAGGGAAAATCTGAAAATAAAGTTAACTTTTGGACATATTAGTATGATTGATTATGTGTTTATGATGTGCTTGTGTACTAGATCTATATATGTGAAAGATATTCCAACAGATTGTATGGTTTCACATGGGGGATTTCTTACACAAACATGTGATAAACACATAGATCTATCATACCATGTTGATTTGGCATTAACGTATTCTTGTGCACTTGATCTACGAGTGTACCACACATGAGTTAATCAAGAACACAAGTGTTTGTTGATGCAAGATCTTTATTAATTAATCAATCTATCAAAACTTAACCATCTTCTTTATGTTAATACATACAAGTATGCATTGATGTGAAGAATCTTATGATTACTAGCACATACATCTCTACCCTATCTCTTTTGCCCACCTCCTATCAAGGATATCGGTGCATGTACCATCTTATGACTATATGTATATGCTAATAATCATGGATGTCATTCAAATAGTTAAACTATACTTTAAACATTTTATATCTGTCAATATGGTCACAAAATGATTATTCTTGAAAGAAAGAAATACTTATTTGAAACTTATGTCCAATCTATTGATCCATCCAAATAAACTAGTAACTTGCTAAAACATTGATCAAAAATATATAAGTTACAATTATAATTACTATACACATCTCACTTTTTATACAACAAAGTCATACTTTGGATTTCTAGTAAATCAAATATACTAACAAAGGAAATCAACAAACATTTTGGGTGATGAATATCTAGAAAATAACTTTCTTTTAGTTATATATATTAAAAGAATACAATAACTAAGACAAGTATTATTTCTCTTTGAAATAGGTTCAACATAACACAACTAGCCTACTTACTTCTTTTCTTTCTTCACTTCCACGAGTCACTACAATCAAGGTGAGTCCCCTAGCCCCAATTTGTTAAACCTTTGGGCTGTGATACATACTCATTCCTTTATGAACACAAGTGTAATAACGACATACATACTTGATCTAAGTCTTTGTTCATTCAAGTCCTTCCTTCATGAAACGTTAATTGAATATAAGCAAACGTGAATATGGTTAGTAGCGCTACTAGGATTGACAACCCCACTTTGTACAAGTGATCATATTTGTAAACTTGGGTACCTTGAACAAGTACCACTCGAGGCAAACTATTACTAGTCAAGTTTCGTTTCATGAGCTTAGATATTTACGTATGCATTTACTTACCCGACATTGTAATATAACAATGGCTGCTAGATATTGCATTTCGGCAATGATCACTTTTGGTACCTTGTGGTTCATGGATAACTTGTTTTATAAAACTATGGGATTCACCAACATTATTGTTGACTTTGTTTAGTATGTGTCATAGGTGATTAAATGAACTCTATGGCTTGTCAATGCGTGCATGCAACGGGGAAAAGTTGTGGGATCACAAGCCTTGACCATCGAAAGCTCTATGCCTACTATCTTTCATGTCTTTAATAAATATGTTGTTGTATATCAACAACGTTCGAACTCTTTTTATTTTAAATGTAATGTACTCATGTTTTCAAACTAATCATCTTGTTATTCGATAAGTCTTTTAATAGACAAAATCTTATGTTGTTTACTATGAAAGTGTGTTGTGATCCCATACACGTCACACCCATTGGACACCATATTTTTGGGGGGTGTGACAGCTTGTTTCTTTCGAACTCTTAAAAACGTCCCCCATTGGAAAATTACCAGATAATCCTTAAAATGCTTCCTTCACAAGATCAAAGAGTGTACAATAAGCCAGAAGTTTCACAGGTTGCGGCACTTTGGATAAATGGCGGGGAAGATGGGGACCATGGCCATAGGAACATTGAAGTTAAAACTCACATCAACCAATCTAGAAGAATTCATTATTATTACGGTTGCTATGACCTGTTACAGTATCCTTTAATGTTCCCATTTGGAGAACTTGGTTGGCACCAGGGAATTCTTAAAAAAGGCCAAAAACAAAAAAAAAAGAGAAGAGGCGGATCAAATGTTACTTCTGCAGGCCTTATTTCTCCCCAAAATGCGGGAAATGTTGACGATCTGTTGTGCAGCGAACAGGATGGTAACACAAATTTCCTTTGATATATACTATTTTTTTGTGAGGCGATCAGCCATAACGCTAAAGTCCTACTCTCTTTCTTTTGGACAGTCTTGGCCCAAAATGACGCAGATTATGTCTCTATTAAAGAGTATTATGCGTACAAGCTCCAAATTAGGAAGACTGGCAAATCGTGCTTGCTACGTTTTGGTAGGCTACTCCAGCAGTATATAGTAGACAACTACTTCAAACTTGAAACACAAAGGTTAGACTTTTACAGAACACAACAGCAAGAAATTAGGAAAGAATTTCTGCAAGGAGTGGTGGATGCAGTCGCATCAGGTGAGACCCAAGGTTCAAGGGTCGGTCAACGAATAGTCTTGCCGTCTAGCTTTATTGGGGGGCCAAGAAACATGAGACAAAAATACATAGACGCCATGACATTAGTGCAAAAATTTGGAAAACCTGATATATTTTTGATGATGACATGTAACCCGAATTGGCCAGAAATCAAAGAACTTATGATGCTACAAGAAGAATCACAAAATAGAGCAGATTTGGTGGTAAGAGCTTTCCATGCAAGACTTGAACTGCCGAAAGAAGACCTCTTTAAGAAAAATATTTTTGGTGAAGTAGGAGCCTACACTTATGTTATAGAATTTCATAAGAGAGGCCTTCCACACGCGCCTTTTCTCATTATATTGAAACCTCACTGCAAGATGTATAGGCCGGAAGAATATGATGAGATTGTGTCAGCAGAAATACCAAATGAGAAGGACAACCCTCACTTGTATAAAATGGTTGTCAAGCACATGCTTCATGGCCCGTGTGGTATACTGAACGTTGATAACGTGTGTATGAAAAAGAATGGTACCTGCAAAAACTCATATCCAAGGCCTTATTCTAATGAGACTACTCAAACATCTGATGCATACCCGATCTACCGAAGGCAAAAAAATGGAGTGCGAGTCAAAGTTAGGAAAGCTACACTTGATAACCGATGGGTGATACCATACAATCCCTACTTGCTAGCAAAGTTTGATTGTCATATCAACGTAGAAATATGCTCGACAATAAAGGCAGTCAAATATATATATAAGTACATATGTAAAGGTTGTGATAGAATAAGTTTTTGCTGTGTCATCGAATAATGATTCCACGCTGATAGATGAAATAGACCAATATCAATCAGGCAGATGGGTTTCGGCTCCGGAAGCAACATGGAGGTTTTACAGGTTTGCAATGAGTGAGATAAAACCTGTTGTTATACATTTACAACTTCATTTAGAGAATTACCAACCATTGACTTTTTTAAAAAAAAGAAAAGCTGAAAAATGTGTTGAATAATCCAGTCCAGAGAAAAACTATGCTTACTGAATTTTTTTTTATGAATAGAACTGACAAGTTGGCCCAAGACTTGGACTTGACCTACTCTGAGTTCCTAGATCATTTTGTTTGGCTGCAAGGCGACACATTTTGGAAACATAGAGACCTAGGTGATTCTGTAGGCCGAATAGTAGCAGCTCATTCAAGTGAAGGTGAAAGGTATTACTTGAGAATACTATTGTCAAAAGTCCGTTGTCCTAAGTCCTTTAGTGATTTAAAAATGTTTAATGGCCATCAGGCGACCACTTTTAGGGAAGCATGCTTGTTACGTGGTTATTTGGTAGATGATAATAGCCAGCAATTATGTTTACAAGAGGCCTATGCTTTCCACTTGCCCTATGAACTCGATCAGGCGACTTTTTGCCACCCTTCTGGTTTATTCATGTCCCAACAACCCTAGAGACCTGTGGTTAGCTTATGAGGATTTAATGGTGGAAGACCTATTAAGATTTAACCAAATGACACGTAGAGAAGCTATAAAACAGGCGTTCTTGCAGGTAAATGGTTTTTTGCAGTCCATGGGCAGAAGCATTCATGAATTTGATCTGGTGCCAGAGGCTTACTCATATGCCGACCTCCAAGATCAGACAAGAGAAATTAGAGCTGAACAAGGTATTATAGTCTCTCAGGAAGATCTTGATACAATACTAAAACTCAACGAAAGACAAAAAAAATAGCCTTTGATATAATAATTGAGAGAGTGCATTCAAATAAGGGCGGTGCTTTCTTTGTTGATGGCCCTGGTGGTACGGGAAAAACATATTTGTATAGGGCTTTATTAGCAAAAATTAGATCAGAAGCACATATAGCGCTGGCAACCGCCACTTCAGGTATAGCAGCGTCAATACTTCCTGGGGGTCGAACGGCTCATTCAAGATTCAAAATCCCACTTGACCTGGCAGAAGGAGCAACCTGTAGAGTTAGCAAACAAAGTTCTTTGGCGACTCTAATTAAAGACTCTAAGCTAATCATATGGGATGAGGCCCCAATGGCCAAAAGGACAGCTATCGAGGCTTTGAATGATCTTTTACAAGATCTCATGGATTCAACGGAAATTTTTGGGGGTAAGGTTGTCGTGCTTGGTGGAGATTTTAGACAAACGCTCCCCGTGGTCCGCAAGGGTACTAAGGTAGAAACTATTGCTGCATGTCTAACTAATTCTTCATTATGACCATCCCTTCACATGTTACGTTTGCAAGAGAACATGAGAGCTTTGTTAGACCCTGCTTTCAGCGAGTTTTTGCTCAACATTGGCAATGGAACACAAACAATAGATGAGGATGCCCTTATCACCATTCCCACCTCCATGCTCATTGACAAACATTCAAAATCAGCCTCATTAGATGCCCTCATTAACTCTGTTTACCCAAACATTCAGTCCTTCTCTAGCTCATGTGCTTTAAATCATGCAATACTTACAACCAAAAATATATTTGTTGATGAGATTAATGACCTCTTGATACAAAAATTCCCAGGTGAGCCAACGGAATATTCCAGTTTTGATGAAACAATAGATCCGAATGACCAAACTCAACATGAGGACTTTCTGCATTCACTTACACCAAATGGTATGCCACCTCATAGGCTTTTTTTGAAACCAAACACGCCAATCATTCTGTTAAGAAACTTGAACCCTACTGAAGGCTTATGCAACGGGACTAGATTAATATGCAGAGATCTGAGAAGTAATGTCATACATGCTGAGATTGCTTTTGGAGACTTTGTTGGCAAAGAAGTTTTTATACACTGAATACCTTTGCAGCCTCCTACTGATGAAGAATATATTGTTCCGTTCAAAAGGATTCAGTTCCCAATTAGGTTATGCTTTGCAATGACTATCAACAAAGCACAAGGTCAAACCCTTGATCTTGTTGACGTCTACCTAAAAGAACCTATCTTCTCTCACGGACAACTTTATGTTGCGCTATCACGTGCAAGGACAACGGAACATGCAAAAGTACTTATTAGGGCGCCTCTCTTTGATGCTCCCAACGTTAGCGAAACAAAGAACATTGTATATAAAGAAGTTCTCCAAGTCTCTGACCATATTGATAAGTAAATATCTTTCATGCATATTTTATTTGTTGTATATTATATTCTGGTACAGTTTGAAACTTTATCTTATATGTCAACTTCCAATTGAAGCTAAAGTGTCTAAACACCTAAATTGGTGCGCTACTAAATGCTGGACATGCACTACTTTCATAGCTTTTGGAAAATGAACATTCGTGTCGTCGTTTCTTCTTAAACAAACGTAAGTTATATTGGTACATCACAGTTTCTTTCTGATCATTTAGGCTTCTTTTTTTTTTTGACTCATTTTCTTTGTCAGGAAACTTTTGCAGCAACCCATGGACATGCCTGATTTACTGTTCAACATTACTTCTAGAAAACCTATAGCGTCTCGGTTTTGGTTAAAGTCAGACGAGATCATCCAGGTTCTAAAGTCCACGGTGCAAACCAGGCTGCCTTCATTCTCTTGTAAAATTAACAAATCTGGGCTTATCATCACATCTTCAAGAAACTATACTCTTATTTTGTTTAAATGTAATGCACCATGTCATATAAGATCCAGTTATGTTAATGTATTTGGTATATATACTTGACATTTTCCAGTTAGCAAAGTTAGCAATCTGTACTACTGGGACAAACACCTACTTATATTTTACTTGCATGCTACAATTTGGGTCAACACATATTATTGTTTACGTATGCTTATGATGATCATATTACACGGCTTTAACAAGATATATGGTCCCCTTAAACAATTTAGCAACTATAAAAAAACATGAGACATATATTTATATTTTAATATGTATAAACTAATAGTATAAACACATAATTTATTTGAATACAAGAAAAAAAAGGAAAGACAACAGAAAGTAAACTACATTCTACTATTTTGTATCCCATATAATAGATTTTAGCTTACTATATAGGGTTATAAGAAAAAAATTACAACAATCAAACTACTGCTCTCACTATTTGGGTGTCTCATGTTACTTTTAGAACACAAGAAATGTTAAAGTGAATTTTGTTACCTAAAAATCAACATCATGCATAAGGTTTTTACATGATATGTTATGACAGTTTTATTTATTTTGATTTGCTTTATTACTTTTATATAGATGAAAGAGTCAAAAAGTAAATTAAAACTTACAACTTGTTGTATCATAAAAATTCTGACAAACGACCATGTCAATTGTGATAGTAAGAAACTATTTATAAACAAGCATACTACTTTTCTTCATCCAACCACTTTCACTATTACTCCTATTGACATAGTATTTTTTTTATTTTTAATGTGATATTAATTTACATTAGTAATTTTTTAAGGGTGATACTATAAACACACACCGCACTGTTCATATAAACACTGTTAAAATGAGCCGTTTTATGTAAAATTCCCCGTTTTGTACCCTGTTTTACATAAAACTCGGCGTTTTCTCGGTGTGTAAATAACAAAACACTGTGTGAGAATTGCACGTAGTCTGCCACTCATATCAGGGGAATGACAGGTGTCATTCTCCCGTTTTGGGTTCCATTTTACATAAAACGATAAGTATTAGTTGAACACCCCGTTTTATACCCCGTTTTACATTTAACGTCGCGTTTGGG
The DNA here is from genome assembly GCF_010389155.1 of Erigeron canadensis. Classification (NCBI taxonomy): domain Eukaryota; kingdom Viridiplantae; phylum Streptophyta; class Magnoliopsida; order Asterales; family Asteraceae; genus Erigeron; species Erigeron canadensis. The sequence goes on from NC_057761.1 coordinate 19,864,218, forward strand.
CGGTGTGTAAATAGCAAAACACTGTTTGAGAATTACACGTGGTCTCACACACATGTAAGGGGAATGAATTCTCCCGTTTTTTATGCCATTTTACATGAAACGCTGCATATTAGGTGAACTGCCAAAACCGACCATTTTACCTCAAATGTGTATATGCCAGTGTCGTATTCTATGCCTAAACGTAGTGTTTATTCAAAGCGGAAAGAATTTTCTCTTGTACCAAAACGATCCCTTTTGTATAAAAGTAGATGATCCATCACCGTTTTGGATACACAAAAATGTAGCATCAGGGTATAAAACGGGAAGTTTTACATAAAACGGTGCGTTTCGGTAATGTTTTCTAGGAACGGTAGATGTGTGTAGATAACCTCCCCTATATATAATAGTCCAGCTGTCCTTGTAAATTGTCCAAATGAAAGAGTTCGCTTAATAATGTCACGTTTTATTTTTTATATCATGTCAAGTCTTCGTATGGAACATTTATTATAAAATATGTTATGTCCGAAAAGTCGTATAATCTATATAGTCTTTACAAAGTCCTTTTATATAAATGTATATATATAGTCATAAGTCCGTATTACACCGATGTTACGACATATTTGGATTAAGTTATTAATATGACTCGAAATGACTAACCATAATTAACTTTGACCAATAAACCCTAATTTTGACTTTTGACTACAAAACCCTAATTTTGAGTTTAACAAATCTTCAATCAATTTTGACTTTACAAACCCATCTAAATTTAACCCTAATTTTATCAAAAAAAACCAAAATAGACACAATAAAAACCTGACCGACTTGACCGACTTTGACCGTATAGAAAACGACTTCCAAAAGTAGATTTAAACACCAAAATTCAAGACAAATAGTTTTTTGAAGTCAAAAATGTTTTCGGCCAATTTGACCAACATTGACCGAGCCAATTGTCAAGAACAAAACCAAATTCAAACACAACACACAATTCAAATCACCTTTTACAACCTGGATCTAAGCTAGATCTAACCAAAAACAACCAAGAACAAGTCGAAAATCACAGATACCCACAGTTATAATTAATTTCAAATTTAAATATATATTTCCGGACCTCATACGACAATAACAAGAATCAAAATCGCGTTACAACCTCAAATCTTACCAAGAATAAAGATTTCGGATCATGGTTCACGGATTTGAAGGATTTCGGATTAAAACATCTCGGATCTAAGAGTTTTTGGTTCAAACATTCATGGATTCAAAAGATATCGGGCGATACAACCCGGATTTGGAAGGTTTTCGGGCTTTTCTTTTTGAATCTAACATATATACCGGAATATAAATACTTTTGTTAAAGAAATTGAGTCTATACATAATAAATCAAAAACTTCGGATTTAATTCTTATAAATTCGGATTTATATACAAATACCTATTATATATATATGTATATATATATTAATGAAAAAATTTCGGATTTTTATACCCATATACAAAATATATCCGAATTTATATATATACATATATATATATATATTCATGTATGAATTTCGTGAGTTTTGATGAATAAAAATCGTTTAATATATAGATCCATGTAATACTTACCCAAATCTACAAGAAAAAGGAAGAATCTAGAAGCTAAGATGGTAGATGATGGTGGTTTGTGGCGACCGTACGGTGGTCCGGTGGTGGTTGAGTGGTGGCCGCCGGATTTTAGTGAAAGAGAGGGGGTGGGGGCTGCTAGAGAGGAAAAAGGGAAGAGTGGGAGAAGTGAAAATGAGAAATGAGGTTAGGTTTAGAAAAAACTAGGGTTTTGTTATTTTTTTCCCTTGCTTTGACCAAATTTTGACTCTTCTTTGACCCCACTAAAACTCGTTTGACACGACCATCCAAGAATACTCGTGACCCGTTAATTCATATCATCGACATATTTACATGTAACTTTTAAATAGCTTTCTAACGGATATAAACATAACCATTTTTTATTAATAAATATTTAATTGCATCAATTTTTAAGTATTTGCTTCTATTTGACATTTCCACAAGACAACTAGTATTCCTCTTGTCCTCGAGTCCATGTACAATTTTTCTAAAGTCTAAATGCTCGTAAAGCCCGAATAAAAACATAAGTCCACTTATTTCGATAGTAAAGTCTTAAAGACTAATTAGGTCCACTCCCTTAAAGCACATATTCTAGTAATAAAGTCGCGCACATGAACGGAATGTATTAAAGACGATCAAAAAAGTACATCGGGAAAATATGCTCAGATGACGGTTGTCACAATGGATTGCTATCTATGCGATTTGAGCTACATTCATATACGATTTCATTCATATGAAATATCGTATTTGTAATATTATTATAACTAAACATCATGAATACTATACAAATCAATTTTTAATCGATCAACCAATGGAAAAAGTAAAACAACTATACTATGCAAATCGTACATAGTATAAATCGATCAACGTATAAAAATAAATTAATATAGGAAGTCGAAATCCACAATTTGGGCTTTCCTTTTCCAAATTTTTAACCTTGTCTTGATGTTGAGTCACCATATCCGATATTTTGAAAATTCTACCCCCATTCGAGTGTACAACCATAACTATTGTGTGATGCATGTGTTTAGTGAAATTCTGCTTCATTTTAAGTGTAAAAGTATTGTACTTGTTAAAGTTACCAAAAAAATAATCATCTATTTATAGACACTTTGTCCAGGTGAATAAGCTGGTAATTCTCCATTTTAGATAAAACGATAAGATTCTCCATGTAAAATAAAACAGAACATGTATTTCAACAAGTATTCTAGTTTACTTTTACACAAATTTATATAAATTAATGTGTTTTAACAACAAAACACATTACATAATTTTAAAAGGACATTACATAGTTAAAAATATATAAAAATGATTATAAAGAATTAGTTTCATCTACATCCAAAATGACCTTTCATAACAAAAATCCAAAATACACCATGAACTACACGCACAAACACATTTAACTATATATTTGATTGCGATCAAAATTTCAGGGTATAAAAAAGATGTTGAGTTACGCTGTCCGAATACAACGCTACTTTTTGAATTGGATGGGGAAATATGAAGAAAAAGTGTTTTTTTTTTCCATTTTGTGTTGATTCAACTTTTGGCACTGAAAATTTTATAATTATAAGGTATGTACTTATAGTCATGATATAAACCTCATTTAGTCATGATATAAAGAAGTCAAATAATCAATATTTTTTCTCCATTTTGTTACTTAAATTTCTAAATAATAAACAAGTCAAATAGTCAATATATGAATAAAGTTAAAAAATATAGGGCCAACACTTGTGAATAATATCTGATAAAAAATCCCATTTTCTTAGAGTGCACCAAAAAAAGGTTGCGTTTTAGATAAAACATAGACATTAAACGACAAAACTGATGAGAATCATGCAAATCTTATCTGACACATTATATCTATGCATGCAACTGTGTGGGTGTCAGACTGTCACCCACAAACTTGTGTACATAAAACTCTCCGTTTTACGACATACGTTGCTAGTTAGCAAAAGTATTTAATGAAAATGAGGATATCCACTATCCTAGTCACTTTAAACGTAGAACTCGCATAAGCCACGTTTTAGGTAAACTTTTTATGGTAGATGACAAATACATGGCCAACACATATGGCTAATATCTAACAGAAAATCTATCTAATAAGTGTTTCACCCATTTTCTTAGAGTGCACCAAAATGCAGCGTTTTAGACAAAATGTAGGTGGTAGATGACAAAACTGATGAGAATCATACAAATCTATCCGACACATTATCACATTATCCATGCATGCAACAGTGTGGGTGTCAGACTGTGACCCACTAACTTGCCTACATAAAACTCTCTGTTTTTACGACATACGTTGCTAGTTAGCATAAGTATTTAAAAAAATGTATTTTTAATAGTATACCGTATCACCTAAAACGGAGAGTATTATGGACACAAGTGAGTGAGCAGGTGAATAGTACACAACTAAAACAACATGTTAATTCCTAAAATGCCATTTGAATTGTTAAAAAAGTACATTACAACATAATTAAAACTACTTAAACCATCATAAACTAATTAAAAGTACTTAACATTACAAGTTAATTTAAAAACATGTTAGCCATAGTTGTCAAACTCATACGAGTCACGAGTCGACTCGTACGAGTCGAGTGAAAAAGTAGGTAAACGTTGCAACTCGCTAGATAATTCGTAAATGGTTCTGGCTCGGAAGTTGACTCGTGGTTTTTATATTGACTCGTACCAAGTCAATACAACTCGCACACTCGTACGAGTCTGGATAGTAAATGTAAAAGAAGTATTTGAATTATTAAAGTCTTTTTTTAAAGTCCACAAAGCAACAATATTGACTAAGGTTGAAAAGGTAGTACAGGGGCTACAGGCTTTTAGTAGACAATCTCTCCATTCAATCTTATTCCTTTTTCTTTCTTTAATTTCTTTAATCTTTAGTTTCTTTTTTCTTTCTTTTTCATTCTTTCCCATTTTCCATTAAAGATGATCTATCACTCCATTGTCTAGCAGTTTTTTTTCCCTCTTTGAGTGTTGATTCTCTCTGTGTGTAAGGTAAAACATTAAACCTTATACCTTATAAACTATAATATTTATTATTCCTTATTTAATTGAGGTATTATTAGACTATATTAATATATTATATTTAACTCTATATTTAATGTCATATATATAAAATATCTAATATCATATTGTCATATATATCTAATGTATGTAAGTTTGCTATCATGTGTCGTTGAATTTTTATATATATAATTTATGAATTGTTTGTTGTACAAGATCGCTAGTTACATCATTTCATATGTTAAATATGCATATATGACCCTTTGTGGTGTAATTTTGGGATGAATTATAAGTCTATGACTCGAAACTAACACACATTTAATCTTTTGGTAAATGTATTAGGATAGTAAACTTATCTATATTGTATATATATAAAATATTTGACTTTTACGAGTCGACTCACGAGTTGAGTCACGAGTCAAAAAATCAAGAATTCGAGTCGAGTCGGAATTTACGAGTCGACAACTATGATGTTAGTACATAATTTAGAGGAATGGAACATATTAATCACTCATTTCTTCATCTCATAAACTGCTTCGGTAGTTATGATCAAATGGTTCAAGGTGATGACCGCACAAGCAAGTTCTTCCATAGCAATTTCAATCTTGTCGACCTTCCCCTACGAACATAAAACTCCTGGTAAATCAATTTTCACCATTTTAGCCTCAAACGCATACCAGAGTTAAAGATGTAAGAATCAAGTATGGTTTATGACCACGTGGTGTTTCATATACGAGTCGTGGCGTTCACTCGGTATAAATTAACCCATACTGGACTCAAGGACAAGAGGAATACTAGTGGTAGGGGTGAGCAAAAACCGAACCGAAAACCGAAAAAACCATAGAAACCGAAAAAGATTGATTTGCATTTTTAGGTGTATATAATAATATCATTTATATGTTTAAGTGAAAATACACAACAAGATGGATTTGCTTTAATAATTGTATAATTAAACAACGCGTAAAAGATATAAATAGTTTGCGATAGACGTATAAGATATAAATACTTTTATGGATTTGTTGTCATTGTTGTAGTGTTATTGTTGCTAATATTGTTTTGAAAACTTGTTGAAATTAGGTATGGTGTAATTATAGGGTATAAAACTTATAAACTTTTCAAGCTCAATTTGAATCAAACCACAAGTGGTTAAAAACCGACTAAAACCGAAAAACCGAACCGAAATAAACTCAAACCGAAAAAACCGAAACCGAAAAAACCAAAAACCAATGATTAATTTTTAAAAACCGAACCCAACCGAACCGTACTCACCCCTAACTAGTTGTCTTGTGGAAATGCCAAATAAAAGCAAATACTTAAAAATTGATGCACTTAAAGATTTATTAACAAAAAATGGTCATGTTTATATCCGTTAGAAAGCTATTTAAAAGATGTCGATGATATAAGTTAACAGGTCTCGAGTATTCTTAGATGGTCGTGTCAAACGAGTTTAAGTGGGGTCAAAGAAGAGTCAAAATTCGGTCAAAGCAAGGGAACAAAAATAACAAAACCCTAATTTTTCCTAAAGCTAACCTCATTTCTCATTTTCACTTATCCATCTCCTCCCTTTTTCCTCTCTAGCCACCCCCACCCCCTCTTTTTCACTAAAATCCGACTGCCACTACTCAACCACCATCGGACCACCGTACGGTCGCCACAAACCGCCACCATCTACCACCTTAGCTTCTAGATTATTCAATTTTCTTGTAGATTTGGGTAAGAATTACATGGATCTATGTATTAAATGATTTTTTTCCATCAAAACTCATGAAATTTATACATAAGTATTTTCAGATATATTTTGTATATGAATGTAAAATCCGAAATCTTGTCATTAATATATATATATATATATCCGATTTCCATGAATTAAATTCGAAGTTTTTGATCTATTATATATAGACCCGATTTCTTGAACAAAAGTATTTATAGACCCGAAAAGAAGAGCTCGAAAACCTTCCAAATCCGGTTATATGGCTCGATATCTTTTGAATCCTTGAATGTTTGAACCAAAATCTCTTAGATCCGAGATGTTTCAATCTGAAATCCTTCAAATCCGTGAACCATGATCCGAAATCTTTATTCTTGGTAAGATTTGAGGTTGTAACGTGATTTTGATTCATGTTCTTGTCCTATGAGATCCGAAAATATATATATATAAAAATCCTAAGTTAATTATAACCGTGGGTATTTGTGATTTTCGACTTGTTCTTGGTTGTTTTTGGTTAGATCTAGCTTTGATCCAGGTTGTAAAAGGTGATTTGAATTGTGTATTGTGTTTGGATCTAGTCTTGTTCTTGACATTTGGCTCGGTCAACGCTGGTCAAACCGGCCGAAAACATTTTTGACTTAAAAAATCTATTTGTCTTGAATTTTGGTGTTTAAATCTACTTTTGGAAGTCGTTTTCTAGTCGGTCAAAGTCGGTCAACGAGCAGGTTTTTATTGTGTCTATTTTTGTTTTTTTTGATAAAATTAGGGTTAAGTTTAAATGGGTTTGTAAAGTCAAAATTGATTTAAGATTTGTTAAACTCAAAATTAGGGTTTTCTAGTCAAAAGTCAAAATTAGGGTTTATTGGTCAAAGTTACTTATGGTTAGTCATTTCGAGTCGTATTAATAACTTAATCCAAATTTGTCGTAACATCGGTACAATACGGACTCATGACTATATATATATATATACATTTATATAAAAGGACTTTGTAAAGACTATATAGATTATACGACTTTTCGGACATAACATATTTTATAATAAATGTTCCATACGAAGACTTGACATGATATAAAAAATAAAACGTGACATTATTATGCGAACTCTTTCATTTGGACAATTTACAAGGACAGCGGGACTATTATATATAGGGGAGGCTATCTACACACATCAACGGTTCCTAGAAAACATTACCGAAACGCACCATTTTATGTAAAACTTCCCGTTTTATACCCCGATGCTACATTTTTGTGTATCCAAAACGGTGCTGGATCATCTACTTTTATACAAAATGGATCATTTTGGTACAAGAGAAAATTCTTTCCGCTTTAAATAAACACTACGTTTAGGCATAGAATACGGTACTGGCATATACACATTTGAGGTAAAATGGTCGATTTTGGCAGTTCACCTAATATGCAGCGTTTCATGTAAAATGGCATCAAAAACGGGAGAATTCATTCCCCTTATATGCGTGTCAGACCACGTGTAATTCTCAAATAGTGTTTTGTTATCTACACACCGCCCAAACGCGACGTTTTATGTAAAACGGGGAGTTTTGCATAAAACGGGGTATTCAACTAAACTTAGCGTTTTATGTAAAATGGGACCCAAAACGGGAGAATGACACCTGTCATTCCCCTGACATGAGTGGCAGACCACGTGCAATTTTCAAACAGTGTTTTGTTATTTACACACCGGGCAAACGCCGAGTTTTATGTAAAACGGGGTACAAAACGGGGAATTTTACATACTCGGTGTGTCTTTCAAAAAGTTGATATGTGTAAATAGTCGTTCCCTTTTTTAAATTTCTAAGAGCTGTTTTTTTTATCTACAATGCTGACTTGTGATTGTAATTGAATTAGTAATTAAAGTCACAATATACAAAAGTTGTTAAGAATCATTTGTGGGTTATAAAGATCATTCCGTCATATTTAATATCCAAACATAAGACATGAGAAACAACCATTCTGCTAATGAATTTTATGCATAGGAAATCCCTTTTCCAACCTAATTAAATTTAGGATGTTCAAATAGCTAGTGAAGTGATCGGCTATAATATCCAAAGAGTTGACAAATATTGACTCTGTTAATGATTCTTAGTCTTAATAAATCCCCTTTTCAAGGTATTTAAAATTTGGATGTTTATATGGCTGATAAATCATGGGATAAAACCTAATAATTAGTCAAAAAAACAAAAGGTCCAACACAAAAGAAAGTTGTGAAAAGATCCCCTTGTTTGTATAGGAAACCTGCCGCAACAACTTTGACAGTATACACAATAATCTGCAAGTTAATCCCACACAAAAAGTGATGGAAAAAAAAAACTAAGTTAAAATACATACCTTGCAAAGCTTAATCTTGATTCCATACATACGAATTTAGTTTTTTGATAAGGAAGGAAGGCATCTCTTTTTGTTGATGAAAGAGAAAGGGGAAGTAATGAATTCAGGGGAATGAAAGAAAAAGAAAAAGAGAAAGAAAAGCAACAGCAATGGGAAACAGTAAAAAACAGATACAGATTGGTAAAAATAGTGACCGATTATTTGAGGCCATGTGGCTTTTTTTTTGGAATGTTATAGTAAAAAATGGGTTCTTTACATAATATAGGTAGATATATATCCCAAGGGGTAAAAAAAAAAGGATGAGGCAACAAAAAGAAGGACAAGATACAACTTAATTTTTTTTTAATTTATTTTGTATTTTGTATCTCGTTCTACCCTTACTTTTTTAAAAACATTGACTAGTTTGCTATTACCAAATCATTTCAAATTGAACTAAAATATAAAGAACCCCTTAACCTGCAGAACAAACCCTTACCCATACCCAGATGTACACAATCCCACACAAACTTTTAAGTGATCTGCACGCAATCTCTTAGAAAGTACTAGATGATGTCCCTGATTATTTGGGATTGTGTTCTACCTTTGACCTTCATAAAAATTCCATTCCAACAATCTCAAATAATAAACCAGCTATCGGATTTACAAGAAAAGGTCTCTCCTTTTCATTCTACTTACTGTTGTTACCTTATTGCAATTTCTATTATTAAATAAATTTTTCATTGTCATCATTAGGGAAAGGTAACATAGATCTGTTACAATTTTCTCAAATTCTCTTTAGTATTTGTCTACATAGTTCACTAAGAATTGCTTAGCGTGGTGCACAGATTAGTCTGGGTGCTTCTGTTTGAGTTTATGAGCGCATGGAAGATCCATCCGGCGCATATTCAGGTCTGGCAGTCGTTTAGGCTTGTTTTCATGCTCGTTTGACCTATAGACCTTATGTTTAGGTTACCTTATGATATAGGGAACTTAGAGAGATATTTTGAAGCCACGATTATGTTACCTATTGGTTGTATGACGCTATTGGTAGATGGAAACACAAAGAAGACAAGTTAATCTTGCGTATTTCTCGTTGTGCTCGTCACGAGGTAAGATACACTACTCTGACACGCTGAGGGTTCAATAAAAACATAGTTTTCATATAATAACTTCCCCTAATGATTTCTTGTTTGCTTATGGGTACTCGGGATTATATGGGAGGTGATATGGGCTATGTAAAATGCTACCTCAATGATATGAGATAATATGTTCTTAAATGAGAGGCCATGAACTGCTATGCAATGCTTGAAATGTTATGAAATACAATATGTGATTAAATGTGTTATGCAATGAAAGATGATATGTAATTATATATGCAATGCAATGACATATGGTGATAACGATATGAGATATATGATAATGTACGTCATGTGACCATGCTTGATATGTAATGATGCTTAATATGTAAATGTGCATGTGTTTATGTGAATGTGAGATATGATGATTACATGGCTTGTACATCTAGTTCACTAGACTTTGTAAGTTGCCATGACACGTGCACGTTTAAGGGCCCAAACGTTAATGAGATGTGATGTGATATGTGATTAATGTTTAGGTAACATGAACACCTAAACTATATGTGATGAAAATGCTCGAACTATTTTACAGAGATGAAAGTGTTAAGCTTAACCCGTACGTGCCTTTGCCAGGGTAGTACGTTTGATGTGGTTGCTTGGGTGGCACCTTGCAACGAGGTACAACATGAAGAGTAATACGGGAGGTCTTACCAACCCCACTTGTCTTATACATACAGATTACTCAGGGATTAGCTTGCCATTCCTTAACGACATTGATGTACTACCGAAAGGTTGTCCATCTAGTTGGGTGTGACTTATGTCTCACTTATAAAGATGCAAATGTTATATGAGATGCGTGACTTATGTCACAACTAGGGGTGAGCAAAAACCGAACCGAAAAAACCATAAAAACCGAAAAAACCAAAAACCGTTGGTTTTGGTTTTCTAAAAACCGAAAGTTATGGTTCGGTTTTGGTTTTTAATGAAAAACCAAACCGTAAAACCGAACCAAACCAAAAATATATATTGTTTACTTTATTTTATATGTATATCATATTATTATTAGTTTTTGGTAAATATATTAATATATTTGCATTTTTAGGTGTATATAATAATATCATTTATATGTTTTAAATAAAAATACACAACAAGATAGATTTGTTTTAATAATTGTATAATTAAACAAAGCATAAAACATATAAACAGTTATATACAAAATTTGTTTCAAATTTGTACAATTTACTTTAATGGATTTATTATCATTGTTGTAGTATTATTATTACTAATATTGTTTTTAAAACTTGTTGAAATTTATTATGATCTAATTATAAGGTTTAAACTTAAAAACTTTTCAAGCTCAATTAGACCCAAACCACAAGTGGTTAAAAACCGACTAAAACCGAAAAACCGAACCGAAATAGACCCAAACCGAAAAAACCAAAACCCAATGGTTTTAGTTTTCAAAAACCGAATTATAACGGTTCGGTTTCGGTTTTAGTCAAAAACCGACCCAAACCAAACCGTACTCACCCCTAGTCACAACTATAAAGATGTTTAGATGTGATATGTGAAGATGCAAAAAATGACTAGGCACATTTAGGATGACCCATCCTAATATGAAAGATGTTGATGCTATGATATGTATGTGAGATGATATGTGCCTTAACGACTTAATATGACTTTTATATGATGTTTTAATTGGACAAACGTTTTATAAACTATGTGTTATCTTACTTAACTAATTCGTTAGCTAACACTTGCTCTTTTGAAATATGTTGCACCCTCGGGTGCAACAATAGTGAGCAGGTAGATGTGAGGCATGGGTAGAGGATCTTGAAGCTGGTTGTAGTTTACCATAGTGGCTGCTCGCATTGGACATTCATTTATGTCTAGATATTTATGATTTGTATTCACTATAATATCGGTTGTTTAATGTTGGGCAACCAATGGATTTCCATTTAGACTTGTTTTGATGATATGGCTAGTAACACCATTTTATGAATAAAGCAAACAGATTTTGCTAGTTTGGTCTTTTAAAGTTTAATTCCATTTTCTTTTAACGCCGTTCGGCGAAAGTTTTTGGAAATCCATATTTTTAAACGACGGGTGTTACAATTACCCCTCCTAAATGTTTATAGAAGTAATATGCATTCATGTTATGGTGTTTGCGTGTTTTTGTATTAAGGAATTAAGAATTCTAGGTTATTAAGCCATATACATGTGATAAAAAATTTTTTGTTTGTATGGCTAAAGATAAATTAGAAATTATAAAGATTTTAAAACTTTTTTTGAGCATGATTTAGTAGAAGCAGACAATTAAAAATGCATATATCTGAATAGTTTTTGAAGAAAAACTTTTAGAACTATTTTTTTGATGTAAAAGTCTTGAGAAAATCCAAAAATCATCAATTTTTCTCCCTCGAAGGCTCAAATCACATGTTTGATGTACTTAAAATGTCATTCACCATTCAACACATATATCACCTAACATATATGGTCAACCAAAAGTACGGTCAATAAAATAATTTACTACTCCCCCGTCCCATTAAAAGTGTCATGTTTTAAATTTTCAAAAAGTCTAGTTTTTCTAACTTTTAACCATAAATAATTTTCTTTGTGTTAGATAATGATTGATGAAAGTTATACAAGTTGATTGTGATTTGAGAGGTGTTTTCATTGGTATAACTTTCATCATGTTTTATATATTACAAAAAAATATATTTAAGGTCAAAGTTTATAAACATTGACTTGGAATATTCAAAATAAGACACTTCTCATGGAACGGAGGGAATACATTTATCACTCAAACCCTATAATAATTAAACTATCCATTTTACATCAATTACCTTTAGAAGTTTACATCAATAACCTACCATTCTCATCACCACCAGTCGCCTCCACCAACACCACTATTGTTGATACCATCCTCGCCGTCGAATTGCACAAACATGAGTATAGTTTGTGTAAAACCTTTTCATACTATTTTTATTTGGGGATACCATGTTAGTAAATGCAACAAAAAAAATTTTTTTTTAAAATATTTATATAAGAGAAAATAGCCTAAATAACCAAAAATCATTACCCAACTTTTTTCGAATTCACAAAAAATACCCATAAAATCGCAAGTCCTCAAGGAGGAGGTGAGGATCGCAAGCAGCCCTTGAGGATCGCAAGACATCTTTGCGGATTTCCTTGCGATTCTCAAGCAATGCTTGCGATTCCAGTGCTTGCGAGCAGACCTTGAGGATCGCAAATCCTCCTTAAGATCTTCCGATTTTGACTTTTTTGACTTATGGATAAGATTTTTTGTGAGATTTTCTTGTATTTGCTAAGAGATAAAAAGCAATCTGTTCATGAATTACCAACAACCCTTCACCATAGACCCATAAATCTTTTTTCTTTCAATTTTCAAAATAAAAGATATGTTATTCTAGTTACAAGTATTTAGTATTTAATATTTAATTTAATTTTTATTTAGTAATAGAAACAACCAACGTTTAGATAGATTTGTGTTATAGAGGGTCTTGGGAGAACATAAATGTAGTTTACAATATACAAACTCTATGAATCGTTCACTAAAAGTGCCAGTTAAAAAATTAACTTACAAAAAGTTAATTTTACATGTTGCAAAAAGTTAAGTTTAGCCCTTAAAAGTGAGGTGAGTCTAACTTATTTGAAAAATGGTAAATTTTACTTGATAAACGATAATGAAGATGTTGATCGATTCATGAGTTATACTGGTGTTTGTGAAGATATTGTCACATTGTGTGTTGAATCTAGAAGTACTGAAATTGGATTTGGAACGATAATCAACTAAGTTCTTCCGCTCTTGTATATGGCATTCACAATGCACAACTAAATAGTTATCATCATCAAAATTTTATGGCTCCATAACAATTTAATCACCAACAATATTTTTGATCATTTTCGTAGTCAACCCATTCAAAATCTGCAATATTACCAAAATAAAACCAGAACTCCTGTTCACCATGTTGGATCCTGATTGGTAGCTCATCCCCATCAATCATATGTTGCAAAAATAGATGAGTCAAAGCTAGGTCTCTACTCATTTGTTGTAATTGCAACCATGGGCCAAAACAAGTACCCTCAAACAGTTATTTTTGTCTTGGTGTAAGAGCCCTTGCAATTTCATTAACTATGTTCATTCTACCCCTCAAAGTCAATGAAGACTGAATATATTCCTAAAAGACAAGAAAAAACCAAATTCAATCCGTATATGAAAATAGTAGTTAACAATAAATACGAGTATTGTTGTAAAGGCAAAAAGAATAATATGTTTGCCATAATAATACAAGTATAACTGAACTAACCTTAGGTGGTGATGCTTATTGACTTTCTTCTTCCATTATCTTTTTTCAAGAGTCGGGGAAAGTGTGGCCCGTGCCTACAAATACAGTACATTATAGAAGTCATGTGATTGATGCATTCACAGATCTTATTAGCTTAATTTCCTTGAGATTTAAAGTTCACCAAATTGTTAGACTAGTCACAATAAAAAACAGAAAATAAAGCATGATCAAGTTATAAGTATATCCTATCGAACCAATTCATAGTGATTATTATTACTGATACAATAACAAAGTAACATATTAAGTGAGGTCTATATATATGTATTATAACAAAGCGTAAATCATCATCTTCAATAACAACAACAAATCTTACAACATTAAAGAACCAAAATGGCCTGCTCCAATGCGACTTGGGAGTACCTGTTTGTTTATACACATAAAACAAAATAAACCTTCTCATTAAACTAATACTAATACCTTCCTAATTTCATATTTGGTGACAGTCTATACGTATATGGTAAGATGAACACTTCATGTGAACACTTTTGGATACAATTAGAGAAAGATAAACTATATTAATTAATTTACTACATGTACATATTTATGTAAGTAATCAATTAATTAATAAAACATTTTATGTGAACATTTTATATATTTATCGAGACCTGAATGTTTGATTCAACATACAATTCATTCATACTACATGTAATTAATCAAGCTATAAAAAAAAATAGATATACAAATTTATTAAGTAACAAGTGGTACATAAGAATAATGGAAGAAGAGTAATTTACCACACAACGATTTTGGGTGGAGAGTGGTGGAGGAAGTGGCTAGTGATGCTGGCGGATGCAATTGGTTCCGACCTAGGTACCGATGATGGGAGCAATTTGGGGTGGGAGAAACGTGGTAGCCGATGTGGGTGGTGATGGTGGCAGACGTGGGTGGTGATTCGAGGTGGCGATTTAGGACTGTGGAGAAAAGGGGTTTGCGATTTGCGGTCTAGGGTTTTAAATTGAACAGGTTATATGGTATATACTACAACCGGGTCGGGTTCTTGAGGATCGCAAGGCACGATTCTTGCGATCCTCAAGCGTGACTTGTGATCCGCAAGCGATGCTTGCGATCCTCACCTCCTACTTGAGGACTTGCGATTTTATGGGTATTTTTTATCAATTCGAAAAAAGTTGGGTATTTTCAATGGTTTTTATTATCTAGGCTATTTTCTCTTCAATAATCCCTTATAAAACATATGAACTCTCTATTTTAGGAAATTCAACGATCTTTTCAATATTCTCATATTGCCTATAATTCACAAATTACCTCTAATTAATATCTTTAAAACACAAAGACCCTACCAAAAACACATAATCACTTCTTTCGCTCCTTCCTATTTAGTGTCACTTGATTCCATGCTGACACCCGTATCGTTTAACCGTTTAACCGTCGCAGTTCGCGGGTACGGTTATATAACACTCGTAACTTTAAATTAATAGATTAAAGTTTTGTTAATGAAAAACCCTACCTCTTCTTCTTCAACAGGTGAAAGGCGATACCACATATAAACCCTAAATTAATTCCACGCCCACACCGCCCCGCAATCTCCGGCTGGCGATCACCTACGGCCCTTATTACTGTTTCAATCAGGTTTACACTTCTTTTTTTTTTTAATTTTAATATAATTAAATTCCAATTATCATATAATCTTTTTTATATTATAAATCAATAAAAAAAAGTAAATATTAGTATATGTAGCTTTTCTTTTTTCTATGCCAGTTTGTCTTGGATTATGGATTAATAACTTAATTAAATGTTTGTATAATTTCTTTGAATTACTGTTGTTCTAAAGATAAATTCGATTCGGTTTAATAAGCTTGAATTCCGATTCGGGTGGGGTTTGTTTTGAAAGCAGTTTCCAAAAAATTCCCAAAAATAAAAAAAAAAGATTTTGAAATGTGGCAAATGGGTTGTCAGAAGATTGATATAAATTATTATATGTTTGCAGAAACGCGACATTATTATTAAAAGACCTGTTGAAGTGCTTACACACGATAAAGATTTAGTCTGATTGTTGTGTAAGCGATAATGTACGATGACGAAGAATCGTCATCCGGAAGCGATTCTGATACAGCGTTTAAAGAAGACTTGGAAGCCTTGAGAAGGGCCTGCTCTGTCACTGGTATCGATGCTTCTGTCGATGATCTCCCTAAATCATCCACCGCAGATTTTAACGATACCCAGGAGTCTGAGGATGAAGACTTGGAGTTGTTGCGTAGTATTCAGCAACGGTTTTCTCTTCCCACTAATATTGATGACATCGGCACCAAATATCAACCTTTAAATACCATTCTACCTTCGGATGATAATGATGATTACGATAATGATTTTGAAACTCTCTGTGCCATACGAAGACGGTTCTCTCAATACAACGGTAAAGTTTAGTTTAGTTTTGTATTGATTATCGATTTTTTGTTTTTCTTGAATCTTGACTATCTGTTGCGTTGCATTGCCCTGAGGCATAGGGAACAATTCAAGACACTATGTCCTACTTTAATGAATTGCTGCTTGTTTAGAGGTTGCATGTTTATGCTAATACTTTTAAAATATGGATAGATGCTAGAGGTTTTCGTATGCATGCAATGCCATGTTTTCCGGAGGTTATCTTCCTTATGCAAATGACAACTCACAAGCTTGCAATTTATATCATTTAGGTAATTAGATTGAAGCAACATTGTCAATTCATTTTTGTTTTTACGGTTTTTGTCCTTTCATTTGCTATTTCACAAGCTAGAAAGATTGTGCTCGTATTAAAAAGCTGGAGTCAACTTGTGTTACCGTATGTCGTTATTTGCAGATTTCTGAATTTGGAACTACGTTATGTCATCTATTGGGTGGCTATAAAGCCATTACAGTTGTACAAGATTAAAAATGGAATATGGCATAAGAAATTTGAGGTCAAAGGTTGGACTTTTATCATCATGAATTTTATGCTTTGTTTCATGGTATTGGTACAATAACGTCAATACATGTCTCAGATATCGCGACTGCAATAGCTGCGTGCCTTGTTTCCAATTTTGCCACTTCCTGGAAACTTTTCTAACTCCTTTGTATCTCTTTGTTTATTGGTTTTTGAACCAGATAGCATGAACACTAGTGTGGAAAGTTCTTTACAGAGATCAGAGCAGGTTGGTGCATCTAATAACATAGACTTGGGAAAGGAATCTTCCCCTAATTTTTTGTCAAAGAGAAATAATAATGGACAAGGATTTGCTGTAGATGGAAGAGCCAGCGATCAGAATTTGAATTTTTCCAGTAACATTACCCCTGACATTCACTATGCAAATCTCAGTGAAGGTCATGAACCTGGTTTTGAACTTGTTGCAACCACGGGTGGTGGTTTTCCAAGATCTGCACAGGCGTTTGTTGAAGCCATTAAGAAGAACAGGACATGTCAGAAGTTTATACGGAATAAAGTAATTCAGATCGAAGCCAGGATGGAAGAAAATAGGAAATTGAGGGAACGTGTTAAAATCCTGAAAGACTTTCAGGTGGCTTGTAGGAAACGAACGGGACGTGCATTATCTCAGAAAAAGGATGCACGCATACAGCTTATTTCTATTCCAAAGCAGAGAGCCAACACATCTAAGGTTAGTTTTCACTTGATTTTTATCGTCTTTGATGCATCTTTTTGACATCTTTTTCGTGTAAATGTCAAATTGTTGATGACAAATGCTCTTCTTGGTTTGTATCATCTGTCTTTTATGCCCCTTAGCTTCATGTCTTATTGGTATAACATCTGTAAAAATGTAAATTTCAGAGTAATAGGCTCTGCTGTTACTCAATTCGCATGGATTTTTTAAGGTGGTTCTGGTTTTGATGAACAAGTTGATGTATAGACTGTCATGGATTATTGATTTATGCTTGTAATCATAGTGAGGTAGTTTAGTCTTTGAACTTTTTCATACCTATGTAAGCTATCCCCCCTGGATAGCTGAATGTTCTTATGTAAGTGATGTACTAGTCTACTAGAAGAAGGCTGTTGTCAGTGAAATACTGAAATAATGACATTTATTTTCTGGTGTGAATCATCTATCATGGAATAGAAAGCCTTAGAACCCAATATCTATTATTTTTAATAAAATTACTTCATTGTGACTTATTGCTCTTCATTGCTGTGGTCGTATGATTAGTGAGCCGAAGTTTTTATCTTATTGGCCTAACAAGTTATATAGATAAGGTGTATATAGGGTATGTTTAGCAAAACAGCCATCAGCTAGTGTTTCAGTGTGAGAGCTTTTTCTCCTATCTAAAAGCTTAAGGCTTTTTTAACCAAACAAAGCTTTTTATTAAGTAGGAGCTTTTTTTTAAAAGCTTAAAGCTTGAAGCTCCTAAAAGCTTGTTACCAAACATACTGATGAATCAAACCAGAAAATAGCCAAGAAACACACAATGAACACAAACCCAGCCGAATGTAGTCGGCTGTTTCTTTGATAAGGCTGAATTTGAGCTTCAGCTGCTCCAAGAATAAAAACTAGACAATAATAAACAAACAATAATAATTCTCCACCCTTAAGAACCGTGGCCTATGGCCTTATTTAAATAGACCGACTCCTTAACCTAACTTGACCCACAAGTAAATAATAATAATAACTAATAGAGTAATAATAATTATCACTTAAACACCTAAACCCAAACGTCATTTCAGCCCAATAAGCCCATTCAGCTCTTGACCATGCTGACCAGCTTGATTCGTATCATTACTCCCCGCCGCAAAACACACCTTGTCCTCAAGGTGTGACTTGGAACCAATTTTTTATTCCTGGATCCCAAGCTCGAACTGGAAATTTGTCTCATATGAATTCGTGTGAAGGCCAAAAACAACTAGATTCGGATTGTATATAAAAAATACAGCCAACAAAGCAGCTGAGTCTTTGAAAACAAACACCTCCTCCACTGACCAATGCTCACCATTCACGTGCAGTTCAGATGCAGTATGGCCCGATACTGCATAAATCACAACTACCTTCTTGCTTTTCCCATGATCACTGCCGATGTTTTCTTCCTTCTTTGCCACTCGAGCTGCAACCCTCCTGAGTCCTGACAAAGTCTACAGAACTTTCAGTCACCAATGATAACCGAAGTCGACTGTGTAAGGGTCCTATCCTGAACCTCCTCAATCCCAATACCAGTCACCTTAGAAGTCGAAATCTTTGCAGCCAGCATTGAAATCAGACCGGAAACAGGCATAGTCGACTCTGACTGTGAAATAGATTGTTTTTGATCTGCTTTCTGATCTTGCTGTACCCCAACCTCAAACCAGTTTAAAATTATCTAGCCTAGTTGTAGTCCTCAACTAAATTGTTGAGTGGCCAACTGAAATCGCGCAGTGGCTGCTCGAAAACGATTGATCTGAGCATGCATTCTATCCACCCAAGCCTCAGTAGATTCACAGTTTTGCTGGGAATCAACATCAGCATCAACGATCATCCTTGATCCCATTGTTTAACAAAACTACAGGCTGCAAGATCTAGAGCTCTGATACCAAATGATATGAATCAAACCAGAAATTAGCCAAGAAAAACACAATGAACACAAACCCAGCCGAATGTAGTCGGCTGTTTCTTTGATAAGGCTGAATTTGAGCTTCAGCTGCTCCAAGAATAAAAATTAGATTATAGTAAAACCAAACAATAATAATTCTCCACCCTGAGAACCGTGGTCTATGGCCTTATTTAAATAGACAGACTCCTTAACCTAACTTTACTCACAAGTAAATAATAATAATAACTAATAGAGTGATAATAATTATCACTTAAACCCCTAAACCCAAACGTCACTTCAGCCCAATAAGCCCATTCAGCTCTTGACCATGCTTATCAGCTTCATTCGTATCACATACCCATAGCCAAAATTGGAATAGGGGCGTGTCTTGCAAAGGCTGGCGAGATTCAGATGAGAGTGAAAGAAGCTGATCAAGTTTGCTTGTCGTATTGTCTTGTTATTGTATAGTACCACTGTAGTTCATTTTGGCAGTCTATCATGTTTGTTGCTAAAGAAATGCTTCAGGGTTTGTGTTTGGTTATTTTTTAGACGTTACAAAAACTTGTATGATGTTTTTAATACTCTTTTTTGGAATTACAGTCGAAGGATAAGCACTTGCATCCAATTTCTCATGGTCCTGCTGAAAATTCCCAAGTTGCAAATTATAGAGATGCAATGTCAAAATATCCTTTCTCTTTGAGTAGGGAATCTTGGTCAAAAGAGGAGACAGAGAATCTTGTGAAGGGAATTAAACAGCAATTCCAGGAAATGTTAATGCAAAATCTTTTCAGGTAAATTGTTCTTAGATTAGCAATAGTTATCTCTATATCTTTTAAATATTTATTGATTAAATTTACCTGTTCGTAGCATGTTATATGCTAGTACAATGGATAACATGCGTATAAAACACTGGATATTGATGATTTTGTGTACTTTGCTGGAATAAATAATTAATAAACAAGCTGTCAAAGTTATGCAGTAGCTCTTACCATATCTATAGGCTGGTAAATATTCAAACTTATATCTTTTCCATTATTTTTTAATAACAAAGATCTCTTAATGTCTCTATTATCACGTAATAAGGAATTAAGGATTATAGCAAAACTTTTTGTTGACTTATGAATCTCTTAGTATCTGCATTTCTATATTACTGGCAGTTATCTTATGCTTATCTATCTTCCAATTATATGTTCTTACTTTAGATGTCATCATATTTTTGGTTCATTCATGTTTCTATGAAATTGTATAAATAGTTCTGTTATTGCATATCTTCTACTATTCTACATGGGATAGTTTATCTGGTATCCTAATAATATTCAACTGACAGTGCTGAAGGTACAGATTCTAGCTATCTGGATAGCATGATTTCAAAAATCAGAGATCATAAAATAACATCTGAGGAAATCAGGTCATTCCTTCCCAAGGTCAATTGGGAACACCTAGCTTCCATGTATGTCAAAGGCCGGTCTGGCCTTGAATGTCAATCAAGGTATCTATTTCTCTCTTGGTTGTAATCTTAGTTAGGGATTATTGCATCAAAAAGTAGCCAACTTATGTTGGGCCAGAGAAACCATTAAAGTTTCAAAGTGGACTATGAAGGTAATTAATTAGTTACCTAAGTTAATCGATTTTAGATGTGACATCAGAGAAAAAGTAAACATTGTCATTACTTACCAACATGTCTACTGCAACATCATCATTTGAATCAGGTCAGGTCTTCTTAAGTTGGAACTGTTGGAAAATGGTTGCCTTAAAGTCATTATTTTTGAGAGTCGAGATTTATGGGGAAAGCTGGCTGCTTGTTAATGCAATTAGCTCTTTCATTTGATATTAAATGTGTATACACACCGCTCATTTTTTTCCCATACCTGATGTAACTTGTTTAATATTTTAGATGGATGAACTGTGAGGATCCTTTGATTAATCATCAGTCATGGACTACACAAGAAGATAAAAAGCTATTATATATTATTCAGAAGCAGGGGTTTAGTAATTGGATTAATGTTGCTAAGGAACTGAAAACAAATAGGACGCCTTTTCAATGTTTGTCACGTTTTCAAAGGAGTCTTAACGCATCTATTATAAAGAATGAATGGACTCCTTCTGATGATAAAGAACTTCGTCTAGCTGTAGCAGAGTATGGTGAAACTAACTGGCAGCTTGTTGCGTCTACACTTGAAGGACGGACTGGTACACAGTGCTCAAATAGGTCAGTATCTATATAGTTGTGATCGCTGAAATTTAGAATTTTCATATCTGTTAATGTTTGCAGTCCGATGCTGCAAACTATATTACTGATGATTATAGGTGTCAGTTTGTCCCATCTATATATTAATGGTTGTTTTGTAACAAGCAGGCCGCCTTTTAAGTAAAATTTTCTAACTTAAAGAGTTGTGATTTGTACAAGCCTGATGGGTTGACTCCCGAACACCTTTTCTTCTCATTTGTTAAATTTTTTATAATAGTTAATGCGTTAGTTAGATTTTAATTAAATGTCTTAGAAATCTTTTGACCCATAACCCCTTTAGCTATTCTTTTTAGTCAACTTTCTTAATTTGACCCGTTTGAACCCTTTCTTGGTTATGATAAATTACAATCTATTTTGGCCCATGCATCGAGAAACGGGTCAACACCGCGATAAATTACAATCTATTTTTACCCATGCATCGAGAAACAGGTCAACACCGCCACCTAAGATTAAGTTTGTTGTTAGTACATGTTATTTTTTGAAAATTTTGTCTAGGGGAATGGTGAATCTGCCAACTTTAAAGGTATTATTATTTATTTCTTGGATGAGGGTATGTGTTTTTTTGTCAATATTGTTGGTATTTCCAGTGTTCTAAAGGGGGTTTTTGGGATTACTTATCTAAGTAGGTTTTCAGCTTACTGCATTCTGGATACAGGCATACAACATATAAGCACTGTTGTGTCTTTGGATGGAATGACAACATGCTCATCGCTCATGCTTGTTGTGATTTCAAATTGCAAAACATACTTCTCAAAAAGCAGATTCTTGTCTGCTTTCTCAAGAAGCAGAAGCCATTATAAATAATCAATTTTAAACAACCCCTCAATTTCCTTGGAATTTCTACGTATTATGTCTGCTTGTTCAGCATGTTCTATGTGGATACTTTTGTTGCTTTTATCATTAACTGTTAATACGCCTTTGATAAAACACTAGAGAGCTGAGCCATTTTCAATGTCTATTTGCTTTCTCAATATGGTCACTCTGATGTTTGCTACATTTCTGTTACTGTATACAGATGGAAGAAGTCTTTGAACCCACTCAGGGAAAAAGTTGGGAAATGGGATCCGGATGAGGATAAACGTCTCAAAATAGCTGTTCGGCTTTTTGGCGCCAAAAACTGGAATAAAATAGCTAAATTTGTTCCTGGGAGGACGCAAGTGCAATGCCGAGAAAGGTACAGATTGGAGGTGGCAAATTGGGTGGGTTGTGTAATGGATCTAAATGGGCCAATTTTTAAAGAGTTTGTACTTTTTGTTCCAAATTTTGGTATAGACTATGTCAAATATGGATTTTTTTTATACATAGCTCAGCTTTTATGCTTTAAATATACACTTAAGACAAAGTTCAATGTCTTTATTGCACCTCATTTGACTATCTGCACGACTGCATGTATGATTTCAAAAGTTTGACCCATATTAGAGAACATAACCTGGATCAATCTATTTTGCCTTATTTCACTTTAGGTTTGAGTTTTCTACCCCTGGTACACTGTACACACACTCACATGTTTAGTCAAGTTTTTAGTGAATAAAGGTTTCGTTTGTGTAACAGATGGGTTAATTGCTTGAATCCATCACTTAATATGAATGAGTGGACTGAAGAAGAAGATTTGAAATTGAAACAAGCAATTGAGGATCATGGATATTGCTGGTCTCGAATAGCTGCATGTATTCCTCCTCGCACCGATAGTCAATGTCTCAGGTACTGTATCGCTTACACCAAAGATAGGCATTATGTTTTTTACTTTTATGTTTAATGATCAACAACATTTTTTCTTTCATTTTTAGATTCTTACAAAAGATAACCTTGTGTTTTTACTTTCATGATCAATGATCAATAACTTCTTTTCTTTCATTTTTAAATTCCTACAAAGATAGGCATTATGTTTTTTCTCTCTTGTTCGATGATCAACAACTTTTTTTTTTATAGATTTTTATGTTAAATTGGGGTGGCAATTACCGTCCACTATTTGAAAATGCGACCATCCTCGTGTCTGTTTATCGATAACAGGTCAATGTGTTGAATACAAAGATCTGCCTTTAATGGGAAGAGTCGAATGGGTAAAAGGATGTGTATTCAAGATTTCAGATGCTTACAACTTCTTGATTATTATATAAAATAATGTATTTTGGGTTTTGTACTATAGCTTTGAATTTATTTTGCAACATGCCAACTACGCCTATTTCTTATACTTTTCATTGCTTTATTATGCTTAGGTATTGTAGCTTGTTTGTTTTAAGAAAAGTATTGTTTTTTCTTTGGTACGAACAGGAGATGGAAAGTGCTACTTCCACATGAAGTTCCTATACAGCAAAGAGTGAGAAAAATGAAAAAGGCTGCTTTGGTATCCAATTTCGTAGATCGGGAGAAGGAGCGTCCAGATTTGACTGTCAAGGATTTTATCACACATCCCTTAATTGAGTCGCCCATAACCAGTGAAGGTCATATGAACTCCAAGAAAAGAAAGCGAAGGTCTGCTTTTAATTGTTTCATTAATTTTATATTTTTAAGTGGAAAAAAGGTTGGGTTGGTAAATATTTGGTACAAGCAGGGTCAGGTGGGTTGACTGGAAACTTTGTCTCAGCTTCTGGCTATAAGAACTGGTTTGACAAACATGATTCATATTCATACGAAATCATCAAATATTATAATGTTATAGAATAAACTGATCTATGGGGTCTTAGGTGAAGTATAAGGTCAAAGTCTAAAAGGCAAAGCACGGTCTTTCAATTGCTTTCTAACTGGGATTTAGAGGTGGAGATGGTGGGTCAGGCGGGTTTGGTAATTCCTTTGTGTAAAGTTTCTGGTGGGTTGGCCTGAAACATTTTTTATCTCCAAATTTTGAACTATTGTATAAGTAGTTTATTAAGTACGGTTGTGAAGTTTATATATACCATTAACCTATTGCTTTGAGTTAAGATTTAAGATGAATTAGGTAGTTGTATGCATTGAAATTCACCATGGTGGCTTTCTACCTGTTCATAAAAAATATGGAAGAAATTGCCGTGTTCTTTTTTTTTATTTATTTATTCTTAATAGTTATCTCTTTATGAACAGGGTGCGGCCGGAGCAATGTGAAGATGACTCTTCATTCGGGTATGCTCTTGACAATCTTCATATTCCAACTTCCCCTTTACTAGGGTCTCTTATTTAAACTATGATTAGTCTAGTAGAAAATGTTGTTACTAGAAAACAATATTCATTTTTGTTCACAAAAACAAGAAATTCCCATTTCATTCATGTTAGTTTTCATTTCACTCCGTCAAACAGAGATTAAAGATTATATGTAACAAACTAACAGTTGTACTCTACCATGCCACAGTGGACAAGCATTTGACTAACTAATCAAACATATATGAAAATGTTGTAAGTTTTGTGTAAACGGCATCACATAATTTGTACTGCTTTTACTTTTTTATTTTTCAAAAAAATTTATGCATTTTTCATAATCTAAAGCATTTTCGTTATGGAAATTATTCTTAAGTAAAACCTTTTCTTGAAATTTCAGACCTGTTGTTAAAATCAGATCTAGGAGGGCTAAAAAGGTTACTCATAGTGAAGATTTATACAAATTAATTGATGAAGATGGTGACGACAATGATGATCATGTTGTAATTACAACCAATGGCGACAGACAAACAGCATTGGATGAGGAAAATTCTGTTATTAGAAAGGCGAGCACTGGGAAAGATAGGTAAATTTTGAATATTCTCATTAAACTTGCAAGGATAGTTAACAAAAGAGATGCAATTTTCCCCTAATGATGCCCATAAGATCTATTTTGTCATTTCACTTGATTAAATGGAACATAAGGGTTATTAGTAATAATTGCACTTGATTATACTCGGCAAACATTCGACTAACTTAGTCACATGGAAATAACATTGTTGTAGTTTTTGTGTAACCGTCATCACTTGACTTGTATTCTTTTTTGCTTTGCTTTCCTAAAAACATATTTTGCAGTTTCCAAAAGCATTTTTCTCTTGCAGAAATAGTTGTTGATTTAAACCTTTTTTGTCTAATTGCAGATCTGTTGTTAAAAGGAGATCTAGGAAGGCTAGAAAGGTAACTTGGAATGAAAAAGTACACGAAGTAAGAGATAAAGATGATATAGAAGACGATGCTTGTCATGTGGAGTTCACAACTAATGGTGAAAGACTGACAGCATTTGATGGAAAAAATGCTACCGTTAGAAAGAAAGCCTCTGTGAAGGAAAGGTAAGATTCTGATTAAAAAAATACATGAAAAGAATTTAAGTGCGTAATATTTAGCAGCCAGCTTGCCAAAAAATACAAGTTAATTGATCATATAGATCATTGTAAGTGAATGCAAATGGTGAATGTATAAATATTGGACCCTGGGGGTGCTTGGGTTATTGCAATAATCTTTTATAGATATTTGGGTAAAAAAATGTTCTGTTTCTGATTATATTTTTATTGGCTGCTAGAAAGCTGGTTTCTTGGCATTTACGTACTTGGTAATAGTTACACATACAGTCATTTGCTGCCATTTTTTTGTGGGGAAGCTGGGTATCCTGCATTTCATTAAATTATCTTGTAATTTGACAGCCAAATAGCGTCGTGTTATATCCTTTTTGAAGTCATTCTTGATTTTGAACTTTTCCGTCAATTTGCAGAAACGTATTTAAAATTAGATCTAGGAGGGCAAGACATGTTACTTATACTGAAAAAGCATTGAAGTTAATGGATGAAGATGATATAGAGAGTAATGATGGTCATCCTGAAATTACAGAAAATGGTGAAGGATGCAGATTATTTGATGGGGACAATTCTGAGATTGAAAAGAAAGCCACTGGGAAGCGAATACGGAAGCGAAGGTATAACTTGCCTCTATTTTATGCCTTAAAGTTGTGACATAATATTATGAAGACCCTCGATGAAAACTGAAAACACAATAAGAGAAGGCAGTTAGAAAAAGATTTCGTCTTCTTGACTATAACGACTGGACTATCTTTCATTGACACGCATGGGAAAATCTCACAAACTTGTACATGCAAATTGTACATGCTTATGACTATATACTTTAAACTGGCTTGCTAAATGTAAATTGTGGTTGAAAATTTGGACATCTCTTTAGAGATTTTCAAAGTATAATGGTTGTTTTAGAGTTGGCAATTTCAATCCCTTTACATACTAATGATTTGATTACATCAGTTGCATAGAAAAGCTTATCTAAAAGTGGTCCAGATTGACTTTCACTGAAAGTTTTGTAAGCATACAGCTTTCTAATCTATTTTAAACAAAGATTTAGGCTATTATTGTTATTTTATGAGTACATAATTTTTGGACACATGTTTACATGTCAACCTTGTCTGTTGCTACTCATGCTAGAAATGTCCCACTTCAATCAGGTTCATATTTGAGTCCTTATCCAATCTACTTGTCCTGCCACATTTCTTTTTCTATGCCCAGTGTTGAGAGTAATTATCTGTATTAATACCAAATTTTAAATCCACTTTTGGTTTACCATAATTTGCAGAAGTAAGGCTGAAGGAGAGGAAGTGAATGTAATCGTGGAAGCTAACCCTATTTCAAAGAAAATGAGCATGAGACCATGTGGGATGGCATTTTATGATGTTGCAGAACCTAATATCCAGGTTGGCGAGCTCAGTGTTTCAAATGAAGATGAGGCTATCTTGACCAGCAAAAGAAGCATAGTGGACCCAACAGATAATCCATGTTCTTCTGCGGATATAATTGTGATCACAGGTGAGGATGAAACACATAAGATATGTAACGTGCAGCCCAAATACCCAAATAGAAACCATACTGAAACTGATCATGTTAAGAATGAAGAAGAGGATTATGGTTATCAACAGACCCTCGCTAGCTTTTTGAGCAATGTAAAAAAGAAGAGGCGGCTTAAATGCAACAAGGAATGAAAACATAGGATAGTTTTTTGTTGATTATAATGTTATGTTTCACGTAAAGTACATAAACCGGGTTGGATTGTTAAGTACCAAAGAAGAGAAGAGGTTTGGTGTTTGTTACAAATGCCATGAAAGTTTTGATGATTTTTTGTGAAACATTATTTTGTACTTGTTACTATATGTAATGTATTTGTAAATTTTAAATACAAGTTAAAATTTTCCCTTATTAAGCAAGCTTTGCTTACGACTGTTGTGGCTTGGTATTTGTCAATGGAGATGGGTTAACAGTTTGGAACCGGTTTTTAACTGCATTGCTATGTAAGCACTCCTAAAAAGCGGACTAGAAAAGTAGTCTCGTTCTACCTTTGCTTGTGATCCCTAATCACCAATCTTAGTCACAGAACTCAAATATGGGTTAAAGATTGAAAATAATCATAAAAAAAACTAGAATCAATTCAAGCCACTTCAAAACTTTTAATTGCTATAACATCGAAAGTGATAAATATATCACTTATTTTTGTACTTTTATAATTTTATGATAACTATGTGCTTTTGACTTGTATAATTTGTTGTATAAGTTGTAAATAATGCCATAGTGGTATATGTATTCACAGATATGGTTTGTGTATATTACTTCCCTTTTTACATCTATACCTGAAATTTCAATGTCATAGTCGATTTTTTTTGTTCCACTCCGCCTAGAATTGAGGAGAAGATTGCTTTGGGGCTTCAAGGAATTGTATTTGTTACGTGTTGGTGTCTTTGAAAAACTTAGAACTATAACAAGTTTGCCAATGGTATATTATGGCATTGGGTAACACCAAGGTATTAGCGGCGACGTCGCCGCTAATAGTGAGACCCCAGACTGACGACGTTGACTGACAACCATGTGGACGATGAAAACGATGCGCCACGTCACCGGTATTAGCGGCGACGTCGCCGCTAATGCCGGTGACGTGGCGCATCGTTTTCATCGTCAACATGGTTGTCAGTCATCATGTAGTAACATCATGTAGTGCCATAATGTTCTGCGACTTTGGGAATGATTATTTGTCATACCGAGCAATACTTGCATACTTCGATAGGATAAAATGATGGCAGCCCATCATTTTCATATACTATATATGTTGCGGAACCATATTGAAACAATGTAACTTTCTGAAAAAAAATTCTTGAGTATAGATATATATTTTTTTCAAGACTTTGTGTATCTTTCTTTAACAGTATTTGTAGTTACTGGTATTGTGTATCTTTCTTTTTCAAGCGTTTTGTTTATATATATATATATTTTGAGTATAGATGTAAATATATATATATATAGTATGGACACCATTAATAGTTAATGAGGTTGATGTTTACTTTAATTGTTTCAGATGGATAGTTTGGAGGATATTTGGGCAGACCCAGAAAACGTACGTATTGAAGTGCCGGATAATGTGTTTGAGCAACCTGATGCAGACGGTGAATATGAATGCGAAGCTGGGGACTTTGAAACTGATGAGGTGTTCGGTTCCTTTGAAGAATTAACGGAGTGGGCTCAAAGAACAGCAATGGATTTGGGTTATGTTCTAGTTATACGGCGGACGAACAAAAACTCAAAAGAGGTGGTCAATAAAGTGACACTTATATGTCACCACGGTGGAACGCGCGATGCAAGGTTAGTTGGCCCACCCAAACGGTCTAGTAAGATAGGTTGTCCCTTCACTTTAATAGGCCGCCCTGGGCGTGATGGTGGTTGGAGGTTAACTGTCAAGGATTGGAGACACAATCATGATCCAACTACCAATCTGCAAGGGAATGCATACGCCAGACGGATGACGGATGAAGAAAAGGAATATGTAGGGACCCAATCGGATCGCGGTTTGTACCC
This sequence comes from Erigeron canadensis, assembly GCF_010389155.1. Lineage (NCBI taxonomy): Eukaryota > Viridiplantae > Streptophyta > Magnoliopsida > Asterales > Asteraceae > Erigeron > Erigeron canadensis. The sequence goes on from NC_057761.1 coordinate 19,893,778, forward strand.
ACATCACGTACAAAACTAACATCTACAACATGCCGCTAGTTGAGATCGTCGGCGTGACTTCAACGGGGAAAACCTTCAGTTTAGCGTATGCTTTTATCGTAAACAAGCGGGAGGCAAATTATCAATGGGTTTTACGATGTCTCAAGTCCACCCTTGCTGATAGCTTTGCCATTCATGTCGTTCTTACTGACAGGAAGCTGGCCCTGATGAGAGCTTTGAAGGTTGTTATGCCGGAAGCGAAACAACTGCTGTGTAGGTACCATATATGGCAAAACATAATCAAGCACTGCGAACCGGCATTGCGGATGAAGAAAGATGTTAACATTGACAGGCTTAACGTTTGGTGGAAAAAAGTGTATCAGTCTCGGACTTTTGACGAGTTTAAGTCAAATGAGAAGGAGTTAAAGGAAAAACTTGCGGGTTTTCCAGGCGTCTACAAGTACCTGACCGATAATTGGTTGTCCCCAGACCGAGAGCAGTTTGTGTCCTGTTGGGTCCATGAACACCTCAACTACCAAAACCACACCACAAACAGAGTGGAGGCCGAGCATCATCTACTGAAGGAAGAATTGAGGGGGAAATGCACATTTACTAAAATCCTGCAATGTGTTGATTCTGTCCTGATCAGTCAAGAAGCAGAAATAAGGGGCCAACTGGGGTATAGCAACGGGACCCGGAAGGGGAGTCATAATTACAACTGTATGAAGGACCTGTTGGGAAAGGTTTCACTTAAAGATTTGGACATCATGGCTGATGAAATTGTACGCTTAGACAAAGTCCTTAAAAGACATGTTAACAAATGCGGGTGCAAGGTTCAGTCCAGTTGCGGGCTACCATGTGCCTGCAAGATTGCCGAGTACATGCAGCGCGGTTAGTACGATTTATTACTTGTATTTTTTCATCAAAAGCATATAATTTCGTACACTTATTTATATCAAAAAAATGCAAGGACTCGTATACAGTCTCATGTCATAGACCCGTTTTGGAAAAAGCTTGACTTAACACCGTGGACATGCGTAGAAGACGAAGACGAAGAAGACGATGTCCATAAAGTCGTTGATGGTCTTACGAATTTCTTGGATCAGCAACCCAAGGCCCAAAAGAAACATTGGTTGTCAAAAATTAAAGACATGTTTAAGCCTGGTAAGACACAAGTGAAAGATCCTCTTGTTCAAAAGACCACACGCGGAAGACCAGTCGGCTCGAAACAAAAGCCGCCAAAGGTATACATAATACATCATTAAAAATATTTGACTTATTCAATAAATACAGTATATATAACTACCTCAGTTAAGGAAACTGATTCTTACTAATGGTCCAGGTGCCGGATCTCAACACCAACCCACCTGGGCTACGAAAATCCAAGTCCAGTCGACCGAGGGAATACAAGGTGCCAGATTTGAACAAACCCCCACCTGCGCAGCCCGCCAGACACAGTAGTACGAGCCGTCCCAGTCCTGTCGTTATCCCGAGAAACGAAACTTGTTCGACGATCAATCCGACCCTGAATCAAAATGGGTCAAAGATAATCCTGACATTTTCGGAAACCTGCACCCATATCCAGGTCTTGATGATATATATACTTTCGGGGAGCCGTCACAATCCTAGGGGGTCGGGGAAACACCATATGTGACACAAAAATTATATGGATTCGGCGAAACGTCCCAAGACCATTGGCTCAACTATGACCAACCATTTTCTAACTTAGTTGATGACATCTTCGGGCCACCACCTACACAATCTAGAAATGCACCCATATATGAAACAAGGCAGGCGCAGGTGTCAGATCCAGAGTCAGAGGCACAGTCATCGACCAGTTGGGTTGGGTATGTTGCGGAACCGTATAACGCCAGTCTTTCCAAAAATTACGCTTGGGTACTAGGTGAGATACCATCGTACTTAAGGCCGTACGTTGTAGGCGCACAAAATGTCAAAGGAGACGGTAACTGTGGATTTCGAGCTACCGCTGTAGCTTTAGGGCTAGATGAGGAGATGGGTGCAGAGTGGGTTTGTACGCAGATGCTCGCGGAGTTTGAATCTGACCTCGATGGGTACATGCAAATGTTTGGGCAAACAGAGGGCAACCGAATGTTGTCGGCGCTGCGAACATCTTATTATGGAATAAGCCGGCCCATAGATCATTGGATGAGTAAAGTGTGGTTCCATATCCTCCTGGCCAATAAGCTGGGTATAATAGTCAATTGCGTTAGCCTACGTGACCCCCGCACAGTATTTCCGATGCATCATGGCTTAGATCAGCTGTTATTCAAACAACCGATAAGTAGTGCTCTCATAAACGACGAAACCCATTTTGTTGCAGTGAAATTAGCAGGCAACTACCCAATGGCCTACAAGAATCCGGAATGGGAATTTCACGCAACCGATCCTGCACGTCGACTAGCATTAACGTACGCAAATCAAGAAGATGCGTATCAAAATTGGTTGTACGCAAACATACCAAGAATACCACCAGGCCCTCCTATTCTAATAAATGATTAAATTCGTTCAATGTTTTATATAGGTTGTTTGTATGTATACTTTTTTTATTGTATATATTTTTTATGTATTTAAGTTGTTGTTGTTCCAAAACAAGTTTCAATCAACAATTTTTCATACATTTCTGTTGTACATACATTGATTTTATAATACTTTTCTATAGTTGATTCCAATTATTTTTTTATCAACAAATGTATAAAAACATAAAAAATACAAATGATTATATCACGCAAATCAAGATTACAAAAGGAAATCACACTTCAGTTAAACGATGAATACAAACAATAAAAAAAGGGAAAACTAATCACTTTCATCATCACTATCACTATCACTACCCAACCGTTGTGTGGGGGCCCGTGACGTGTTAGGCCCAGCATGGGATGATGACGTCCTAGGTCCGGCCTCGAATGATGACTGGCTCCAAGGGCTACCCTGGGCGAACATATCATTGACGTTAAAGGACGGTGACTGCTGGGCTGGGAAGGGTTGCTCTATATCCTCTAGGAGGGGGACATTCAGTCCACGTGTTCCCCTAACCACACGCCCAACCACACGAGTATGTCCCGATCGGGTCCCTAAAGCGTCCACATATGTCTACGTAGGCGGGGTATTGGGCACTTGGGAAAGTCTTTGGTGGGTATCAAGAAGCCGCTCCTGTAGCACATGAAAATTAAGTTAATAATAACTAAAAATTAGTTATACTTAATATAAATATACCAAAAAAATATCTTTTTTCCGGATTTGTGCAAGATCTTACATAAATGGGCCTAACTGCGTCCTGCACCATCCCATCTCATCTCGTGTGGGCCCGCAAATAAAACTCAGGTGGCTCCTCACGTCGCCCATCATTATCTTCCTGTATATACATTAATCAAAGTTATATATTTGTATGTGTATCTCTGTATAGATATATGTTTACATACGTGGATATAAATAATTACGTATATCTTACAGCGTAACGCCATTCACGCTGAGCGTATGACTGCCGACCGTGAGTACTGACAAAATTATTTTGTTGCTGCCTGTTTGTCGTGTTTCTTTGGGCAGCAATCATCCGGGGCTCGCTGGTCCAGTAACCCAGTAGATAACTCCACACCTGTGGAGGCATCCCATACGGAGGTTGACCCTCCAGTTCTGCCAGCCTCTGGGACCCACCCCTGTCAGTGAACCAAGTCTTCTTGAATTTTGCTTTTTTATCCCTGTAGATCTTCAGGGCATCCTGACGAATCATCCTGGTCACGGCCTCTCGTAACAGGTGATTTTCTGGGTGACCTAGATATGGTTCTAAGTAGAACCGTCTCTGCAATAGTACCAAGTAATAGTTAGCATCTACCATATTTTTTAAATGACGTTGTTAAATAGTAAAAAAAGATAGTTTTATACCATAAGCCAGTCAGCAAGTCCATCCTTGATGGGCTGGGACACCTGATCCCACGACTCGTAATTATGTGGGACGGTAGCGACATAGGTCCCCAAATAGCTCTTGTACCACTTGGCGTGGTCCCCGATTGCCTGCCACCTACTGAGATCGTTATTTAACATAAGCGAGATTCGGCGTCCCGAATTCTGAAACTCGCGCTCCAGATCGTTGTTAGCAGCAACAGCTCTCCCTGTGCTAATACCTGCAAAACAAAATAAAATAACAAATATATATATATATATACATATACATATGTACCATATATTTATATGCAACGTACATTAATATATACTTACCACCCATACGCCTACAACCCCATTCGGGATTCCACCCCCAATTTGGAGGGTCGTTGCCACCATCTCCGTCGTGAAGTGCAACCATTTTAACCTACATCAGCCGTCCCAATTTATAAAATAACATAAACAAACACAAAAGTCATAAAAAAGGTGCGACCTAAATTAACATATTTTGGACACAAAATTGTTTTTCAAAATTATTATACCTAAAATGACCACTTTTTTGCAACTTTTTGTCAAACCTTCGTTTATAACATTAATACTAACCTAATAACAACTATATTAACAATTACAATCATACTAAAAAGTGTTTTCTAAGAATCATATTTTGAACTATAATAAACAATAATTATAACTACAACTGTTTTCTTAAAAATTTAAGAATTTCTAAAAATCATATCATTCCTAACTATAATAACATAAGTAATCTTTCCTAACTATAATACTATAACATTTCTATAACCAATACTTTCTAACATATATTTACTAACACTTGTTCCTAACATATATTTTCTATAACAAACATATATTTTATATAACATTAAACTATAACATTTATATAACTAATATTTTCTAACACATTTTTTCTAACTTTTTTTTTTAACATATATTTTCTAACAAAAATATATAACAATTCTATAACTAATAATTTCTATAAGAAATAAATATTTGATAACATTATTATATATTAAAATAAAAACAAGTATTTAAAAGGTAAATGAGTGTTACCTCGTTTGAAAAATGGTTTACCGGAAAAAAGAGTAGAACAAATAACGGATGGCTGGCCGAAAAAAATATTAGTCGCCGGAAAACGATATCGCCGGAGTAAACTGGAAAACTTTCAAATCTGTTTTCCTGTATATCGGTGGTGGAAAATAGGTTCTCCGCAAAACTGGTACGCCGGAAAATATAATTGTCGGAAAAATGTCGCCGCTAAAAAAAGCCTGAAAATGGACTCCGGGAGGCCGGAAAAGGTAAGTCGTGTAAAAAAGAACGTTGATAATGATGATGAGGGGATAGATGGCCGGATTTGTGAGTTAGACTAATGGAGAAGAAAGGATTTTCTGGAGAAATTAAAAGTTTTTACGGAGGAGAAATAAAACGGAGAAGACGAACGAATGGAACGAAGAAGAGAGAGCTGCCTTGTTTATACCGAAAAACTGCAGTGGGGGTCCCACTATTTGCGGCGACGTCGCCGCTAATAGTGGGGGCCACCACCACGTGAAACGGTCAAACATTGAGGAGACATGTGAACGAGGGACCCACTATTTACGGCGACGTCGTCGCTAATAATGGGTGGTCGGGTTACGCGCCAAAGCCTGATCGGGTTACTTCGTATATTATTATGGAAAGGAGTCTCGAGGACGTCAAGTCATTAGAATTTTTGTAGTTTAGGAATAGAATGGAAAAAATACTCGATTACTTGGGAAGAATGTATATATTCACTTTATTGTAATTTGAGCTTGTATTTTTAAGCACTTTACTAATGATTGGTTGCCGGCCGTTGTAAATATCAATAAACTTTCAAAAATAAATTAAAATAAGTACTCGTATTTAATGCAATGCATGCTGCATGTTATTATATTTATATTTTTGGCATCAACATTGTCTATATCTATGAAAAATAAAACTCAAATTCCGAAATATAAGATAAGATATACATATTATCACACAAATCCAAATCACAAGGTTTTACGGTCTACATGCCAATAGATATAAGGAGTGTCGGCTCGACCTTTTTAGTGGGCTAAAGCAGGATTAGTTTTAGAGGGCTTTTTTTAAAAGTTTCTAGCAAAAGCTCTTCTCTTATAACTAGGCTTTAAATGTCAAAAATAATCTAATGACCAACATTAATCACAAATCAGAGACCAATATTTCTAAATAACTACATCTAAAAACTCTATATTATAATTATATTCCCTGAGTTATTTGAACTATTAATAGTGAGTAGACTAGTATTTTTAAGAGTTGTTTCATATTTAAAATTCAAAAATATAAGCAAATTAAATTTGTAATAAAGTCAAATCTACCAAGTACTAACCTTCAAAATGAGATACAGTATAATTTAAGGTTAAATAAATAAATAATTAAAAGGCTCTGTTAATTTTATTGTAAAAGAAATCATAAAGTAGTATGTATATTTATAGAATTATGGAAAATTAGACTACTTTTTTAATATGTGTTTAAAAAGAGAGAGAGATATGTGTAGACTTGTATGTATAAATTTATGTGTATGCCATGGATGAGAGAGAGAGAGGGGGGGTTGAAGACATGTAGTGTTAAAATAAGCCCAATAGTTAATAAAAAGCCCAAAACATAAAATTTGGGGGCATGGTTGTTTGGGGACCTTAAACGACTGCTTGACGGCTTGACCCATGTAACTTGTTGGGCCGACCCTGGATATAAGCATTAAACAACCATATAGGTGCTAGGCCATGGCAGGTGCTTACATGGCAACCATGTCAGCATCCATGTCGGGTTTTAAACATTATTTGTTTATAAGTAGAACTTTTCTCTCCTATTATCCATGATGTAGATGAGTTGGTGCTCGCCATCTTAAACATAAAGAACATGTTGGAAGCAATGTTTTCAAATCGGGCGGTTTGACCGAACTGACCGCGGTTGGACCGGATTTTTTGGGAAATCTGGTCTGATCACCACCGGCCTAATAGCGGAACCTGAACAGTTTTGAACCGAACTGAATCGGGTGAATCGGAAGAACCGGACCGGTAGTTGAACCGACGTGAGGCGGTCAACCGTCGGTCAAACAACTATATGTCGTCGGAAAACGGGATGAATAACAGATGAAAAGTAGATCTGAAGGGTATTGAAGATGGCTTCGTCGTCACAGATCGCCGGTGGAAAGTAGATCTGAAAGGTCAACAGAGATGGTCGGTGAAAAGTGGATCTGAAGATGGCCGGAGTAGGCTGGGTCGTCGGAGATTGCTGTATCGCCGTAGCAATTTGGCTTTGGATCGTTTTTTATTTTGATAGTGGTGATGAGTGACTTCCATGGGGTGGTGGTGATCTGTTTTTCAATGAAGAAGAAGAATTATTTTTTGTAAATATAAAAGTTTGAAAGTGACGTACATTCGTTTTAGACTTGGCCCCACTTTATGTAAACCTCTTCAAACAAAATCGAATAATTTTTTTTTTTTTTTTTTTTTTTTGGGTGTCCACTGCGGCGCAGTGAGGCGAGACCACCTCCACTGCGGCGCAGTGGAAATTCTCCGCCAAAAGTGAAAGAAAGCTCACTGCGGCGCAGTGAGGCAGGACACACTCACTGCGGCTACAATACCAAATATGAGTACAAAATGTTTTCATTTTCATTTTTTAAATATACTACCGAGTAAAAACTGATATTTTTGTACATAAATTAGGATATGACATTGAATTATTTTTTTTATTATCATTAATTAATCTATTTACTTTTAGTATTATTGATAAAAGTTATTGTATTATTGATAAAAGTTATTAAAAAGAATAACTTATATGTATAATTATGTATCCGGTCTGACCGCGCTTCAAAATATTGTGAGTCTGGTTTTCAAAATATTGGTTGGAAGAAGGTATCGTGTTTGGGACATGATAGCTCCTATAGCGGCGTTGCCTACGATAAATTTGCACCATGTTTCGGAGGTTGGAAAGCTGGAACAACCCGAGTGAAAGATGAAAAGAATCATATAGTACCTGCCCATGGACAAGAACTAATTGGTTGCAACAAAAGTGAAATTAGATATATGAATAAACAATACTGATAAGCCCAGATTTTACCCTTAAAAGTAAAATAAAAAAAGCTTAATCGAATCATAATAAAATGAAAAGGGCCGAACCCGAACACTTCAAACATGGGCCTGCGATTTTATCAAGGAAAACCCTAAAAAGCCCACTATAAATCAAAACATTAATCATTTAAACCCCTATCTCACATTCAGATATCTCACCTGCTCACCTTGTTCCTCCTCCTTCCTTCACCAAAACCCTTTAAAAAATTTCACTAATATTTAGATTATTGTTTTTTATTGTATTTAGAATAACATGATTTTTCACTACTATTCTTTTTCTTAATCGGAAGGAATGAATTGTATGGAATCTGGTTAATTTTCATTATAAATAAAAGATAGAATGATGAGATCTAATTATATATGTTTGTGCATACGTAGCATTCTCATATGCAATGATCGGCACTTCCACACGAGATTTCTGACTTTACTTCCACCATAAAAACATTTATATTTTATTTTTTTATTGGTTTGAATTAAGTTGTTCTTGATTTTTTTTTTGTAGAGAGGTAAGACTGTCTACAGCTTACTTACCTTATATTCCGTGCAGGGATTGGGTCCTGTTGTTGTTGATTTTTTTTCTTTCTTTTTTTCTTTTCTGAGAAAGGAAGAGAAAAAAATGGGAATTTTCAGTTATATTTTTTTTTAACTCTGTTTTATATTCTTTGAGAATACAACATCAGAATTGTTTTTGATGACGTATTCAAATTTATTTAAGTTTTATTACCATAAATACTGTGAAACAACCTATGTCCTTTGATCTGTATTGGCAACGGTTCAGTTTTGGTCTTGTATCAAAGCTGGGTTTTAATGTACACACAAGTTTCTCCGATCCATAGAGAAACTGACTATAATTTGGTGGGTTTTGCATTGGTTTTCTGCATATTTGGATTAACGGGGCGCTGACCCAATAAAACCGACTAACCCAACGGATTAGTCACGTTTAAAATATAACCCGACTGTAAAGACGTCATTGTATGGATGTGGATTGATCCATTAATAATCCAACTTAATTGGATTGTGATTCGATCTATATCTAAAAATTTAAGTGTAGATCGCCATCTATCGATTCATATAATTTTTAGGGTTAAGGTGGTGTTTTTTTGGCCTAGTTTAAATTATAACCCGACTGTAAGGACGTCATTGTTTGGCCTAGTTTTTTTTTTTCTTTTGCTGGCTTTTAGCTTATTTAGCTTGTCTTGCTCAACATAATCTCACTTAGGCTTTTTAGTTTATCGTTTTTTGACTTATATAAGCCATTTTATAGAAGCCACTACAACAATGGTTTTAAAACAAAAGCCAAAAGTTTTTTTTTTACTAGGATTTTTTAACAACAGCTAAAATACTCATCTGCCTTTCTTTCTCTTAAACAAAACAACCGGTCTATTTTGTCATCTTCTCGACACCCACCTTCCAACCTCAAAAAATCTATATCTTTTCAACTCCAATGGTGGCTTGAAACTCCACATCAATCTGGGTCCATACTTGTATTCACAACAAACACATATTTGTATATATATACTTTGTACATGTTAATCGATTGCCTCCCTCCAGAAACTATTATTATATATTTTTCATTTATCACTTGACCCCCTTTCTACTAATACCTACTTTATTCATGTTAAAAAAAATACCTACTTTATTAAAATTAAACTTATTTTCCAACTCCATCCGAATTTTGAACAGTTTGATGATTATAACTATTATCATGTAGTTAACTAACTCATAAAAACATAAATACATATAAACAATGGCGAAAGAAAATTTTTAGTGGGGTTTGAGATCTAAATTTTTCTTCTCTAACACTATTTTTTTTTAAAATGGGAGGTCGAAATTGATTATATCGAAATTTTTCTACACGAAAACAATATACCGTTACATCTAAAAAAAATTCGGGGGGTCTGGGGCCTCTCCTTGCCCCTTAAAAGCTACGCCCATGCGTGTAAAATATAAGTTATATGATAATATGTAAATATTGTCCTTTTTGGACATTTTACTAACATAAGTTAAATAAAAAAATCAAACACAAACACTTGAAAAAAGCTTATTAACTTGTACAATATAAGCTAAACCAAACACTACAAAATAGTTTATAAACTTATAGAAGATAAGTAATTAATTAATAAGCACAAGCCAAAAGAAAAACGTTAGGCCAAAGACCCCCTAAATACATAAAATTCTTGAAAAAGAGTAACACATTTTTGGGATTCCATTTTCAAATTGTATGTAATTAACGTAATCGATTGAGTTTAATGTTAAAACTTCGTGTAGTGTCAATGTGATATAACACATCAATATAAAAGGCCACCACTATGAAATATCTGATGTGAAATTTATGTGAAATGCTCAGATTAAGGTAAAGTTTGTTTGAAAATTAATAAATTAAGTCATGACTTAATCAAAACTATTTAATCTATTAAGTCATTAAAAGTGTTTGTTTTTTTGACTTAATAAACAAAAAACAACTATATTGATTTAATTCATACAGACATTTTTTATCTCACTTAATCAATTTAGTTAATTATAATTAAAAAAACAAACAGCCCTTAAACTGAGTCAACTCACAAAAAGGGTTTAGATTGCTATGTGTATAAATGGGGCTTATATTATAATGTCATGTAGACATTTTCAATGAAATGACATGCCACGTTAATAACTAAAGCTTTATTGCTTACATATTAAAAACATAGTCTCTTTAATAATCAAAACATAAATATGTTATCTTTTTAAATATTTTAAGAAAATAAGTTATCTTTTTATGCATTTAACCCTAATTTAAAACTTTTAAGAGAGAGATATTTTTTTTCCTTCCTCTTCAAATCTAGATTTGAGATCAATCAAGACTAGATGTCTTCTTTCAACTAAGGTTTCATCTTGTCGTTGAGAATATTTTTTCAAGGGTTAAGCCCTAAGCCTGGAAATAACATCTTTATCTTCGTGCATGGGTAAGACCGTATACATCATACTTCACTTAAACCTGGGTTTTACTGGATTGGATACTTATGACATTACCTTATATTTTTTGGATATTATATTTACAAATTTGATATGATATAACACAGCCAATGGCATTGGTAAGGTCTTAGGATCTACCTGTGTTCGAGTCCCACTTCCCATATATGTTGGGGTGGATTAATAGGGATTTTTCGAGAGTCTTGAGTTTAATCTCAGACATGCGTGCAATTAGAAGTAGCAGTAGATTAAAATGTCGTTTTCTCAAAAAAAAATATTTTTTTTTATATATTTATATACAAATTTATTTATTTATTTATAAAATCACATGCTCTTAACAATTAAATTATATTATCTCTATTAATTTATTTTTTTAAAATCGAATTAGTAGTTAGCAGTTATCACTCGAACACCACATTGACATTTAATTGGGCAGTATGTAGAGCTCAAAGTCTCTCAAACCACTCAAGACTGGGATGAAATCCCGGACTCTTAAAACCCCCTAATAATCCACCACCTACAAATGTAGTAAGTGAGATTCGAACCCTGGTGGATTTCCTCAAGGTCTAATACTTTACTAATGGGTCACCAACGTCGTCATCATAACCACCGTCGTATCGCAAGATTCGGGGCTAGTATTATCAAAAAGTGATATGTAACTCTTTTATATTAAAAAATGAGAAGTTGTACGGATTGATCTAGATAATGATGAATCAATTAAAATTTTTTTGATATGGATTGGATTATTGTCCATTAGATCACCTTTAATGACATATGTTTGATATCTCGTACTTACAAAGCTTCGCCGTTAAGGTGAGTGTTATTAAAAGTCGAATATCAACTAATGAGTGAGGACAAAAGAAACAAGGGGTAAGTACGGATTGGTTGGATGCGGTTTTAAGTTAAATTTAGGGGTGAATAAAACCAAACCAAAAATCATAAAATCCATGAAAATAAAAAAAAACCAAATTGAAAAACAAATATTTTAAAAACCGTTATTTTTGTCATATCGGTGTTAAAAAAAGTTCAGGTATTACCGGTATTATGGGTGTTACCGGAAATTCCAGCCGGTATGATCATTTTAACTTATTTTATAAAGTACCTACAAAACTTATTACAATTTTTAAAAAATAGTCAAAATACAATTAGATTCCACTAAACAATAATACCAAATAAGTATTTTATAACAAATATAAATTTTAAAGTTCACAAATAACAAAAAAATATTATTAATGTATCATAAAAAAAAATTTTAAAAAATTTAAAATACCGGAAAATACCTAAAATACAGGAAATATCGTCCGGTATTAAATAGTGAAAATACCAAAAAAATACGGGCTTAAAAATACCAGAATATCCTCTGATGCCGGTAATACTGGTCGGTATGTAGCGGTATTTAAAACACTGAGAAAAACTGCCCCAAAGTAAAAAACTAATTTAATTGTTATTATATTTGAAAAAACCATATTAGTGATTTGATTTTTGGGTGCATATTAGAACGAAAACCAAAAAACCTACACCATACCATATTATATATTTAAAAAAAAATAAATTTAAGTTAGACATTAGTTTTTTTTTTATGGGTATGGATCGATTATCACACTAGATGGTCTAAAGTATATTATTTTAGCCGGGTCTACGCTATAGGACTCTCTCACCTGATCTTGCAATGCTCGAGCCGGAGATCGGTTTTGAGGCTCGAGCTCGTTTGAACCTTAATTTTCAAACTCGAGCTCGGCTCGTGATATTCGACTCGAGATCGACTCGTTTGTCAAAAAAAAACCCTAAACGAATTAGAGTTTAGTTCGAGCTCGAGCTTGGTAAGTGATTAAAAGTAAGCTATTAGTATTTGAAAGCTTGATTAATATAATATGTATGTATATATATAAATAACCATGTTATTAAATTAATAAATTATATATGAAAGCTGTTTAGGCTCGCGAGCTTAAACGAGTTATGTATTCTAAGTTTGAACTGAGGCTCGATTACGAAACGAGTGAATAGCTAAGCTCGAATTCGTCCCGAGCTTTTTAGACTCGTCTCGAAACGAATTTTTTACAAATCGAATTTCAATAATTCTCGAGCAAAATTATCTCGTTTACACCTCCTTAACAATCCGACCAAAGGCACGACAACATATTAGGGAAAACCTTGTCTTATAAGACTTGAACCTTTAGTATCTAATATACTGTATATCGTTAATGATAATAGATTTTTAATTTGAGCATGTAAAACTTGGTATAGGTTAAACAAGTATACTTAGAGTATTTTAGTATTTATACGTGCATGAAGTAATGAATAGTTAAATATCTTTGTATTTTAAATTAGATGATCATTGAATAACTATTTAGCTAGACTATGAATATTATGCAAAAAGGTTTACTATGTGAAATTCCTTTTGTTATAATTTTGTTTTAAAAAAAGCGAGTTTCGTACATATGAAATAAAAAAAAAATAAAAAAAAATTATATATCCAAAAAACCAAAAACCAACCGAATGAACCGAAAAACCATACTACTATAAACCAAAAACAAATGGTTTAATTTTTTAAAAACACAAATGATTGGTTTGGTTCAACCGCATTAAACCGGTTCATACTTACCCCTAGTTAAAACCAAAAGCCAAACCAACCATTTGGATTTTTAAAATATCAAACTATTTGTGTTTGATTTATAGCGGTTTATTTTTTGGTTTATTGGGTTGGTTTTTAATTTTTTCAGTTATAAATGATTCTTTTTGTATTATACATGCGAGATATGGTTTTCTTAAAACCATATTCATAACAAACGAAATTTTGTATAGTAAATATATTAGCATAATATCAAAAGTTTACTTAATTAATCATTCAATGAACAACTAATTTAGAATATAAGATTTACAACTATTCATGACTTCATTACCTATAAATGCTAATATAATCACACTCTACTTTCATAATCCATATCAAATTTAATATGTTTAAATTAAAAATTTATTGTCATTAAGAATATATCTATCTATAATATAATTAAAAGAGGGGGTTAGGGATACACTTGACACACATAATCTCCCTCTTTGAGCCTAATTCTCCATCCTCATTAATCTTCTATTTTTTAAATATTTTTTTGATTATTAAATCTATGGGGCCGACCTTATTATTAATAAAAAAATCTTTTTATCTTAAAAAGTCTCCCAAAAATTATATTACATCTATATACAACCCAGGATTAAACTCACATATCTTCAACCAAAACAAAAAAATAGTCGTCTATCAAGAAGTTGACTTGCAAGAGGGTTTTTTTTTTTTTTAATATACTTTGTTCATATTTAATCATTATTATTTAACATTAAATTTTTATGTTATTGTTATTATTATCTCTATTAATTTTAAATTTTTATGTTATTGTTATTATTATCTCTATTAATTTAGTTTGTTGTCCATTATAAGTTCATCATGGTTTCTTCTTCAACAACAAAAAATAAGACCACATTAGTTCATCTTGAATATCTTTTGTAAACACATGTTAACCATCATCTACGACTCCGTGTTGTGCATGTATGGACTGTTTGGGAGTGTAACAACCCAAAGAAAATCAAAACGTTCGAGATGGTCTTTGTTGATAAATTGGTATGTACTTTTCAAAAGTTATATATATTTGTTTAGTTTTTCGTAATTTTAGTCTAAAATGGTACTTTGTGTTTGTCTTAAGTTTAGATATAACAACTACAAAAAAAATTTTGTTTGACTAAAGTTGAAAAAAAAGGGTTAACTAGATTTAATATTTATATGGAGTTAATTTGCATATGTTTCTTTCTTTAGTTTTCGTAATTATAGTCTAAAATTATTGTTTGTGTTTGTCTTAAGTCTAGATATAATAAACTACAAATTCTTTATTTAATTAAAGTTGAAAAAAAAGGGGTTAACTAGATTCAATATTTTTATGAAGTTAATGTTCATATGTTTCCTTCTTTAGTTTTTGTATTGATTAAGTTGTCGAATTGGTTCTAGGGATTTTATGTTTAATATAAACATTGAACATTCGATTCGGTATGTTCGAATAAAAAGCAAGAAAATCAAAGAAAAACCAAAACCAACGATTTATTATATTATTATAACTTTTGTATATATTGAGGAGCATTTGTTGTCAACAACAATTATAAACATATGCAAAGAATGATGCGAAGTATTTGAAATATAATATCAAAAACTAAAACAATAAACTTTCAAAGATGCCAGATTTTCCCAAACCCCTTAACACTCCTGTTATGCCTGAAATTTCAAGTACCAATATTTTGAAAGCCCAAGATCTTGACATCTCAGGATCTTGACACAGCGGAACATTCGGAAGATATACTAACGTATTGTTGCAATTTGCAAATATTATTATTATTTCCTCGTAAGTTAAACATGCAGGATCAATGATAATCAATATCACACATGGGAAATACCTCTAATGGTACAAAATCAAAGACACACGTAAAGAATCTCTTCAAGACACAAAGAAGAATTAATCCTCCAACATAACCGGACTTCAAGTTGAATTCAGCATGAGGAGAAATACATTAACGGTCACTTGACCAGGCAAGATCTTCAATAACGTTCAAGAACTGAAGATGTGGAAGATCCCTACAATATCGGATAGTTAGTTTATCATTTGCATTATAAATAGAAGGAGGTTGATCGATCCTAGACACTTACTTTTCATCAGTCGTTACTCACTTGTATTCACACACACGCTACATACTATTCTCTTCGCTGTTCATACACTTAGAGAGATCGATCAACCTACTCCCACCAATTGTAATCATTTTAACATTCATCAATAAAGAACAAGGCAGGAACGACTGTTTCCTCCCAGGGTTTTTATGCCGACAATCCTCTAAGGATTAAGGGCTTTTCCTCGTCAACAAATATCGGTGTTCTTGCTCTTTACTTTTTATTTTACGCATTATTTATTTGATTATTGCTTAATATCTTGCTTATATTAACATATTATGCATTATTTACATTAGTTTGCGAATATCTTGACCTTCTTTATTGTTTAGTCGACATAATCTTTATCAAAAGTCTTTCTTAACAACGCATCTTTGTAACTCAACATATTTTTACAAGCACACAACCTCACGAACGAAAGTTGGTTACTTAACTGATCTAAGTCTTCGACATAGATTATCTTAGGTGATTTTTGACCAAAACAATTTGGCGCCCACCGTGCGGCAAAAGGTGCTTTTCAATAAATCAAAATCTGATCATTCTTTACTTGATTATGTCGACAAAACACGTAAAAGGGTTTTCCAAGAATAAAAATACGGGGACACTCCATATGAGAAAGGAACCTGAACTATCCTATCCCTTCACTTATGCTAATGCTAATTTATTTTCAATTATTGCTCGAACTGAACAAGAAATGGAAGAAAGAAGCTATGACGTCATGAAGGATCTCAAGACGCTACAACTGAGATTCGTAGAAATTCTCAAATTACAAGCTTTACAAACTCAAGCTCCTATTAGAGAAATAACTGCTACAAGGATATTGTCTAAAGATAGTACGTCAAAGAATCCCAACTTTGAGGTATGGAACATGGACATGCAGATTTACAAATCATGATTTCTTTTGACTAATTGTTTGACACAATTGTAGTCTCAAGAATATTCTTAGACAAATGAAAAATATTTGATCTCATTCGATGAACACTCTTTACTGCAAATAGGATCTTTACCTTATAGTTATAACACCAGCTATTGGTTGAAGGTTTCCACCTTCTCTTAATAATATCTTCGCAATTTGGCTCTAACGCCTACATTTGGTTAAAGGTTTTCACCTTTTCATTATGGAATTTCTACCGAATGGCTCTAACGCCAGCTTTTGGTTAAAGGTTTACACCTTTCTTAAAATCGCCCGGTCGCACAAATTAATTAGACGGTTGAAGGGTTAAATTCCATGGTCGTCGAAATTAATTCTGTTGGTTATCGATATTACCATTGATCTCCCGATTTGGCTAATCACGCCACCATTGTCTGATGTACAAAGGCTAACAACGCCACTATTGTTTAATTGATAACCAAGAGGGCTAATCACGCCATATGAAGCCGGCTAACTGTGCCATTCAAAGAGTATTTATTCAAAAGATTGGGGATACCCCACACATCTTATGAACTTGACGTTCAATCATAGATATCAATGAACTCTGGGATTCACTGTCTGAGAATTCATTTCTTTGAACTAATACAACTATCTGCTCTGTTTAGCTATATGCAATGAATGCAAGGAAATAAATACTAATCAAAGCATTCTAAAGAAACAGAGAGTGATGAACAGCCGAGGAACTACGATTTATTTAATCATAGCCTACCACTGAGACAATTCAATACGAAAGGTGCACGTATTCCAATTCCTTCATTGTTTCAATTCAGATATATGTGTCTGATTAAAACTTAGAAACGATATTATAAAAACTAATGCTAAATTATTAAGCATGAAAGATTAAGAAATACCTGGATAATAGCACGCCGTTATACCTGCCAAAATAAAAAAGGGGGGGGGGCAATGCTAAACAAATAGCAAAATTAACGCAACAAATATACGAAATACTTGTTGAGATTTGAAAATTTGTGCTAAACAGCACCGGAACAGTCTCCCACAGCAAATATGATCCTAAGCTATAGTTCATAAATCCTAAAACACCACCAAGGTTAATCATCCCAGATTAATCACACCTCAGAGAAATTATTTTGGTTAGAGACCACATTCCAAATTAAAAATACTAATTACAGCTATTAAAAACCGTCAAGCTGCCTTCTCCTACTTCTGCTCCTCATCCTTGTCAAACTCTTCATCATCTTCCAACATCTTGTCATCATCCCTAACTGCTTCCTGACTAACTTTTTTGATTTCTTCATACGTGTCATCGACTTCATCTTCAACAATTAGATCTTCATCTTGCTTTTTCTTCAATTTGGATTCACCTCCCAAATTCACATATTCTTGATCAAACTTTTTAATATCCCACTTCTTGGGAAGAACAGAACCAGCTGCTTGGGCTTCCAAAGCCATTTGAACTCTGACCCCTGCAATTGACCTTTCAGTGCTCCACTTTGCATTCTGTATGATTGCTGCCGACTTACTTTTCATCTTTTTCTCGAACTTTGCGGACTATTCCTCAAACTTCTTGGTCATCTTGGCTAACTCATCTTTGGTTTTGGCCAACTCCTCTTCCAGATCCTTGACAAGCTTATCCCTGTTGTTAAGTTGCAATTTGAGATTTGTACACTCCTCTGACTTCTTTCCCATAAACTTCCAGACACATTCACTGCTATAAGTGGCCAATGCAAGAGCCTGAAAAAAGATAAAACATTAGTAAATCGAAAGAAACTTTAATCAAAGAAAAATTAAGCACAAATATACCTCTTCAAACTGAGTCTTGACGAATTCCAAAGTCATAAGTCCTGGAATCTTGAGTGGAGGTACCTTCTTCCCAGTCAAATCGATCACCCTTACCTCAGAATCCGCCTTGGGTTTGCTTTCAGTTTTTAAAGAAGAATCAGTATTTACTTTCTTACTGGCTCGAGTTCTTGCTGTAGTCACTGGACGCTTCTTAGGAGTTTCACTCATAGCAAAAAGCCCCTCGTCACAGAACTCTTCAGATGGAGAATTCTTCTTCGGAATAGATTGAGCAGTGTTATCTTCCATAGTTTCTTCACTTGTCTTAGTAGAGGATGCAGACTTGACGGCGTATCGACCAAAGTTCCTTTTTTCACTATCTAAATCGAAGAAGGCTTCAATCCTTTTCTTAGCTCCCTTATCCTTCGAAGCTTTTAGTTTTGCTGCGAATATAACAAAAATATTACATACATAAGAATGGGTCATAAACTAATAAGTTTAAAAAGACCTATCAATCGTACCTCCTGCTATCCAAGATGGAGGTAGATAACTGCCTACGGGAAGACTCTCTCTTTTAACAAAAAAGAACCGGAATTTCCAACGATCATCATTGTGAGTTACTTTACCAACCAAATGCCTATGGCTATATTTTACTTTGAGAATATAAAACCCCGTACCAAAAGTAGTTAAATTATAAACTATACTCAAGTCGGGAACCTTAAGCTCTAACTTTTTGCTAGTAATAATATCGTTCAAGACAAACAGGATCCTCCAAAGCATAGGGCTGGCTTGACCATATGAGATCATGACGGACTTAAAAAACTGAGTAATAAAACTAGGAAAAGGAAAGGTTAATTTCAAATGTTTGAAAGGATATTCGGGAAAACCTATCCAAATGTCAGAAGCTAGGTCTATTTTAATTTTAGGATCCGGAGCCCTAAAGATAGTACCTTTTGGAAAATATGATTGTAAGTGATCAAGATCTGGCTTACTCATAGTGCTAACATAATCTTTATCCATCACATTTGTTTCAATAAATTCACTAACTGCTAAAGCAGAGGAAGAATCAACAAACATTATGAAAAAGAAAAGAAAAAGAAAAGTTTACCTTGAAAGAGAGATTAGCGATACACACGGTGAATAATGAGTGTAGAGAGAATATGACTCATACCTAATTTAAAGGATGCAGTAACTATTGAGGAGTACGTGGCCTAAAAACTAACCACTCACTTTTTAACTAAGGGCGAAGCGTATTTGAGAAACAAAACAAATTAATTAAATATTTTGGTTGTAATTATCCGTCAACTACATTTTACGATATTTTTGGTCGTAAAGGATAATGGTATACGTAATTCAAGAAACCGAATAAACATAAGCTTTAAGAAGTCCAATATGTTGATACAATATTTAAAGAGTCGAATTTCCTTTGCTAGGAAAAAGCGACTTAGCCTCTAAGGGATATTCTCTTTCAAATCTATTAACTCGAGCAGCTGCTAAATCATGTCTTCTTCTAGTAAGAATAAGCTCTTCTTCCAAAAGGTCGATTTCTTGGTATTCCTCTAACAACAATAAGTGCATATCCATTATTTTGGATTCCAATTGACTCTTCGTTTTATCGGCCATTTCCTTTTCGAGATTGGTCTTTTTCTCAAAGGATTCAATGATCTTACTTAGATTCTTGATGATCTCATTGTTCACAATGTCCATTCGTTTCAATTTGAAATTTTCAGATACCTGAAAAATATAAGAAGAGTTGTTGATCTAAGCGAACAAACTAAAATACAGAATGAAGATAATACCTCGGAAGAAGAAAAGTCCTTAGACATTTTTGACAAGAGAAGTTACACTGAACCGATATGACACTCAAAGAAATTTGAGTGACAAAGCGTCTTATTTGTAAGACGGTTTTGAAATTTTACTATTTGACTCCGTTCAAAGTTTTCTGAAAGCCCAAGATCTTGACATCTCAGGATCTTGACACAGCGGAACATTCGGAAGATATACTAACGTATTGTTGCAAATATTATTATTATTTCCTCGTAAGTTAAACATGCAGGATCAATGATAATCAATATCACACATGGGAAATACCTCTAATGGTACAAAATCAAAGACACACGTAAAGAATCTATTCTACACGCAAAGAAGACTTAATCCTCCAACATAACCGGACTTCAAGTTGAATTCAGCATGAGGAGAAATACATTAACGGTCACTTGACCAGGCAAGATCTTCAATAACGTTCAAGAATTGAAGATGTGGAAGATCTCTACAATATCGGATAGTTAGTTTATCATTTGCTTTATAAATAGAAGGAGGTTGATCGATCATAGACACATACTTTTCATCAGTCATTACTCACTTGTATTCACACACACGCTACATACTATTCTCTTCGCCGTTTATACACTTAGAGAGATCGATCAACCTACTCCCACCAATTGTAATCATTTTAACATTCATCAATAAAGAACAAGGCAGGAACCATTGTTTCCTCCCGTGGTTTTTATGCCGACAATCTTCTAAGGATTAAGGGCTTTTCCTCGTCAACAAATATAGGTGTTCTTGCTTTTTACTCTTTATTTTACGCATTATTTATTTGATTCTTGCTTAATATCTTGCTTATATTAACATATTCTGCATTATTTACATTAGTTTGCGAATATCTTGACCTTCTTTATTGTTTAGTCGACATAATCTTTATCAAAAGTCTTTCTTAACAACGCATCTTTGTAACTCAACATATTTTTACAAGCACACAACCTCACGAACGAAAGTTTGGTTACTTAATTGATCTAAGGTGATTTTTGACCAAAACAACTCCCAAACCAACCCCATTAAATTAGATGTTATTAATTAAATAAAGATTAAGAAAAATTATTACGAAACACGCAGACCTGAAGTCTAAAACCCGGATTCTAAACACATCATATTTTCCCCCTTACTCGAATTCCAATTTTTTAGCTTTGATTAATATATTTTGAGACTACCCGTACATTAGACGGGCTTGAACACTAACATGAATATTAATATGGTTTGCTTTGAGTTTTTATATGCACCCAAAAACCAAACCACTAATATGTTTTTTTTTTAAAACACAAAAACAATAAAATTAGTTTCTTACTATAGTACGGATTTTCGTAATTTTTCTTTTTTGTGTTTTTATGGTTACTCTTAGATATTCAACCGTTTTAAACACCTTAGATCCTGGTATTTATGAACTACTTAGTGAACCTTAAGTTCATTTGAACAAATGACAAAGATAAATTCATTCAGTAACATTTAATTTTCACGCATTTTACTTTTTTTTTTTAAATAACTAACTTATTAACCATTATAACAAAAAGCCAAAAAAAAAACCTAAAAACTATCCCATCAAACAATCAAAACTAGTAACTTTAAACATTATTGCAAAAAAAAAAAAAAAAAAACTAATATAAAACCCTATCAAATGATCAACAAAAAATCCAGCAAGTATACAAGTTTACTGAAATGCTTTAAGTTAAATATCTAAATCTAACAAGCATTATAATTGGATTGAGACCCTATAAAATTATTATCAAATTTATTTTACAAATAAAGTTGATAATATTGATTATCCAATGAAATATAAGAGAACCTTTTATTTCCACCATATACCTATATGAGAATAAAGTAAGTCCCAACTCAAGAGATAGTACTACTAAACACATCTCTATGTTGACGGTGAGAGTCTTTGCAATATGTTCAAGAACTAGACAATTGCCAGTTGCTATGAACGATATACCAAGTTACTGGATAGATTACTTATTAAGGTGACAAAGTGATAAGTAAAAGACAATGCAAATATTAAATACTTGTAAAGTAAATTGGTGAGACAATATGTAATTTTCAAGTATAATTTATTTATTTATATGTTAAATATATTACAAAGTTGTTGCGGAACCAGATAATAGAATAATGTAAATATCCTAACAACTTATTAAATACAATTGATCTATACTTGGAAGTTCTCTTTTCAATCGAAACACTTAAAGTTGTGAAATGTTCCTTTTTGCAATTGAGAGAATATTGCACAAGTTCACCAATAATATTGCAAAGCACATATGCAAAAGATTGTTTCTTGGTTGTGCAAAGGCCCTTGTTTATAAGCAAAGGTTGACATTGAGATGTCAACCTTGCCGTACAAATATGGTTGAGAGCATTTAAGGAAGTGTATTGAATTCCTTCAAAATGCTTGATAAAGTAAGATATAAAGTCACTTTATTCAACATACCTTATGCACTTTTGTACTTTAATCATAAACAAAGGGTATTGTCTCGATAATTGTACATAAAGTAATAAGGTCTTCCTCGTAATCAGTGTAAAGCTTTTTAAGTACTTTACACTAATGCTCTCCAGTCTTGATCTAGGAAAAATGTCCACTGGCTTCGCTGCCATGGTCATTCTCTTTTTTCCACTTGCTGTCTTCAGCTTCAATTGGAATGTCTTCAGTTCTTGGTCAGATCTCAACTAGAGTGAGCTCCAGTTGCATCAACTGTACACTGACCACTATACTTCTAATATTTCTAGACAAATCTTTTTGTCTCTAGATGCAACCGGAGATGCTCCTGTTTACAGCGAAACTCGACCTAATAATTCCATCATAATTTCAATAAAAGGGATATAAAGAAAGCAAGTAAAGAAAGCAAAATGACCCATCAATAAATGTAAACAGAAAATCAGTAGAAACATAATTGGAAACATCCACATCCCTTTCTTTCTTTCTCTCTCTCTCTCTCTCTCTCTCTCTCTCTCTCTCTCCTGTTCTTGTTCCTACGCAACCACCATCACCTCTGAAAGATGAAACGGAAATGCAGTGGTGCTGGGGATGGCTTTTTCCAGCAATGAAAAGTGGTGGAGGTGGTTAGCTGGATATTGGTGGTCAACCTTTGATTTTTGGGTGTCTTCATGAGATATGTATAAATATATACATAGATGTGCTTTTGAGCCTATTCATCGGAAAACTCGTTGTTGCTGCCGCCGCCACTGGAATCTTGAGCCGATTGTCGGAGTCCTCAAACATAAATGTTCAGCGGTTATTCTTTTGAGACTCACAAGGGGCACGAACGTTATATAAATGTTAAGCTCCTCTTTTTTTTACCAATGTCGTCCCTCTGGCTAATGTGCCAGGCGGAAATGTGGCGAAAAGGGGCGGCGGGCGGCTTAAAGCCATCCAACTCTCAATAGTTTTATTTATTAACACTCATTTATTTTGGTCATCGTCTATAGTCTATTATCACAAATGGAATAACAATTTTATCAATTTATTTATTTATTTATTTTTTCCAGCAAATTTACATCTGAACTAATGCATAAACTTCTCCATAATACTTTTTCTCTCCACGAGACCAAAGCCTCTACCACCCTACCTAGGTGGTGATGGCAATTAAAATCTTCTGCAACTTTTTAATAAATAGATTTCTCACTGTGTTCTCATTTTAAGATGTTCTCACTGGAATATGTGTGTGTGTGTGTGTGTAACGAACGACATTGTAATCTACATCTACTCTTAAATTACATGCATGCTTGAGATTAAACTCAGGACTTTAGAGAAATATCTCATTAATCCACCCCAACAAATATGAAAAGTTTAGACTCTAACACATGCGGATCCTCCCCAGTGGCGAAGCCAGAAATTTTTGAGTAGGGGGTCAGGATCTAATTTTTTTTTCCTAAAGTTATTGTTCGGGTAATATGTTAGGGTTGGTGATTCGATTCGGGTCGGGTAAAAAATTAAATACTATTATAATAAAAAAAAGTTTCAATCACTAAAAAACTAAATATTTGTCCAAGACAAGTAAATATTATTACATTAAAAAGGAGTTAAACGGTTGGTACCTGGTTCGATTCACTGAAGAAATTAGATTTCAACCTTTCAACCTTTAAGAACATTGAATTCTTCAATTATGGACTCCGCATCAAACTTGCTAGCAATTTTTTTTTTTCTATGTAAATCACCATACTGTTTGCTAGATTGTCACCAGACATCTTATTACGTAGGCGAGTCTTAATATCTTCATTGCCGAAAATCCCCTCTCTGTTGTTGTAGTTGAAACCGGAAGTGTCAAGAGTAGCCGACACACTCTTTCAACCAAATCATACATGCTATTTTTCCCAGTTTCTACAAGAGTTTGGCAGAGATCAGAAAGGGTTGCTACCTTACTTAGCTTGGAATTATCTATCCTTTCAACTTGAAAAGTCTCAACTTGACATCTTAACTGATTTCCCTCCTGCTCTATAAAGTCCATAGGATAATATTTCTCAACAAGAAGAACAATATCACCAATATTAATCTGTTTTGAGCATAAACTCGCACCAAGAGATAATAACTCTACCGATGTCTTTTCTTATCCAATGTCTCCATAAACAAATCTACTCGGTAAAAATGTTCAAATGTAACATGAAGATCATTTTTACGAGGCCGATACCGGGTAGATTTATATGGAGCCTTCATATCGGGCTGCTCAATGTCATATCTTTGACAAAAAAAATTAACTTTCTCAATTAAAGAATCCCATCCATTGTTTCTAAAATCATTTAGACTAACCTTTGTGGCTGAAACTGACTCCATTGCATTAAGGATGTCTTGGGATTTCTTTTGTAATCCTTGAGAAAGTGCATCAGTTTTTTGCATCACCTCTTTCATCATGTGAAGAACAAACACAAACTCGAATGACTTCAAGTGAGTATAAGCCACTTGAGCATCTCCACGTTGAGGACGGGTATTATTAGGTTTGTCGTCCATTACTCCCTTGAGAACAGTCCGAGTAACACCAAACATGTTAATCAAACTACAAATGGAATTATAATGGGAACCCCAACGTGTATCCCCAACCCTTTTTAATGTTCTGACCTGGTTTTTTCCTTTTCCCGATTTGATTTCACCCAACTCCGGTAATTCTTTAATCTCATTTGCCTTCGCCTTTTGTAACTCATCGTGAC
The DNA here is from genome assembly GCF_010389155.1 of Erigeron canadensis. Lineage (NCBI taxonomy): Eukaryota > Viridiplantae > Streptophyta > Magnoliopsida > Asterales > Asteraceae > Erigeron > Erigeron canadensis. The sequence continues at coordinate 19,919,048 of NC_057761.1, forward strand.
ACTTACTAGAAGCACAAACCACATTTATTACATAAGCTAATTTATCAAAGAACTCGTGTACTGGATCGACTTGCTTTGAGACACAAACTAAGGCAAGTTGTAACCTATAAAAAAAAATCAACTCCATATGAGTATTTAGTCAAACCAAAAAAAGAACGAAAAACAATAAAAAGTAAGTAACCTGTGAGCAAAGCAATGAATGTAATATGCATAAGGACTATGCTGCCGAACGAGTGCCTGTGATCCGTTCCATTCCCCACTCATATTGCTAGAACCATCATAACCTTGACCATGAATTTTTCTAGTATCAAAGTTTTGATTCAAAATTCTATTCCACAAACTAGCCTTTAAAGTCGCCGCAATAGTATTTTCTACATGAACTGTATTCAAGAATATTTCCCGTATCACCCCTTTCGCATCAACAAATCTTAATACTATGGCCATTTGCTCTTTTTTGGATTCATCCCGTGACTCATCAACCATGATACAAAACCAAGAATCCCCCACTTCTTCCCGTATATACTTTCTCACTTTATTTGCCATAATACTAAGAACTTCTTGTTAGATATCGGAAGATGTATACTTGGATTTTTTAGGAGCATTTTCCAAAATAACATTTGCAAGATCATCATTATAAGAAGCTAATGGTGTTAGCAATTCAAGAAAGTTACCTTGATTCTTTGAATTGGAAGATTTATCATGTCCTCGTAAAGCACAAGCTTGGTATGTTAACCAACGAACTACATCATTGTACCTTTCAATCTTAAACGGTTTTTCCTTATTTGATCTTCACTTTGGTTTTCTATGAAATTTTCAATGTGTGCTTCTTGATTCACTAAATTAGTAGCAAACACAAATGCCTTTTTGTGTGTTGAAGATCTAATGTGCTTCAAAATAGTACAATTATTCTCATCATTAACCTTTTTCCAATTGTCAAATCCTTCACAAGTAAATGCACTATGACCACTTTGCCATTTGGTTTATCCTTATACAAATAACATAAAAAACAATAATCCTTGTGTGTTGTTGGAGAATACTCTAACCAATTAGGAAACATACCAAACCAAGCATATTTAAATCGACGAAGATTATTCTTTGGACCTCTAGGCTTATACACTTCAAGATTAGGTTGATACACTCCTAATGATATATATGCTAGCCTTACTTGCTCACGTACCTTAACCGGATATTTCCACATTTTAAGTCGTTTAGCGGGATCTCTTTCTAGGCTACTAACCTCCACTTCATTGATATTAGCTTGTGGAATTTGTTGATTGCAAGTATCCGGACCAATAACCGGTTCGCTTGTTGAAGCTTTTTACGTTTACTCTCTTGTTTTTCTTCATCATCAATTCCTTCTACTTGTTCTTATTGATTCTTTCTTTTAAAAAATGAAGTTATGGTTTTGTTATTCATTATTTCTTTTAAAATTTGTTCTACAACCACAAAAATTGCAAATAATAACTAACAAATCAAGTAATTAACTATAAAAGTTAATAAATCAAGTAATTAACCCCAAGTTCAATTACAATTAACAAAAACACTATCTCAAATTCTCAATTAACAATTAACAATTTACTATTTCTATTAAAAACTTAATCCTTAATTTCCATTAAAACCCTAAATAAAAGACACATACCTGAAATCAATGGGAGGGCAGGAGTTTGGTCGGAAGTAACTCGGACGGCGACGTAGCGGCGGGCGGCGGACTGCAGGTGGTGGAGGTCGTGGGTGGCAGGAGACAGAAGGGGGGAGGAATTTGGAGACGAGGGAGGCAGGGTCGCAGGGAGCGTTGTTTTTTTTGTTATGGTCCGTTCCTTTTTTTTTTCTAATATTAATGGGCTAAGTTATTTAGATTATGGTTTTAGTTTTGGCTTAGTAATTTTGAATAGGCTTATGTAAATTTAATTGATGAATTTTATTGTTTGGTATATAAAAAAATTTTGACAATTAAAATGTGGGGTCGAAACTGAATATATCAAAAAGTTTCTACACGAAAAATATATACCCCTTCATCGTAAAAGATATTTCGGAGGGTCGGACGACCCCCCGCCCCATGGTGGTTGCGCCTCTGATCCTCCCAAGATCAAAGACGTTATCAATGAGTCACTATATATATAATGCAATGATAGAGATCAAATGAAAGATTCCTTAAGGTAAGAAATGAGAGGAAGTGATTTTTAAATTTATTTTCCTTTATTTTTAAATTTTTTTATAGGCCTTTTTTAATGTGTTAGTAAAAGCTCATTCAAAAAAAAAAAATATAAAATAATAAAAAAATTCATTACAGATATGTAAAAACCTACGTATGTGTAAGTTGTATATTTTACACACTAAGGTATTTTTTATTTTCTAAATTAATTTTATATATTTATTATTTAGTGAGATTTTGTTTAAAAAATCAAAAATGAAAACAAAACTATAATCAATCTTTTCTTCCTTTTCTCTTTAAACTACCTACTTCCTATATCTCTACATTATAATATAGGGAAAAATATATTAAAAAATAACCTATTTACTCAAAATTCCTAAACAGGAGAACCTATTTAGTTTTCGTCTATTTAAAGGATCCAATTTTCATAAATTTCTTAATAAGGGGAACATTGTTAGTTTTTGACGTCAGGTCTCCGTTAAGTACCACGTCATCATCTTTGCTTACGGCCGTTGACTAAAACAAAAAAATACATTAAAAATGAAAAAAACGAAAATTCATAAATCGAAAATACATATATACGGATATAATATATATATATATAACACATTATCTTCCCTTTTTTTTCACTTTCACTTTTCCCGATTCTTCTTTTCTCCCCCCTTCATGAAGAAAAAAAGAGCAAGCAATGAGGATAGACCTATTATATCAACTAAGTCAAAAAAAAGTGTTCAAACTGTTGTCAATATGATCATAACTCAAGGAGTTGTACAAATGCCCCATTTAAGAAGGGGAAAATCATGGTTCATGGGTTTTGTGGGGAAAATGTTAGGTCCAGTTTTAGAAAAACTGGTCAGTCTCCAGTTGCACATGGAGACAATAAGATTTGTCCAGAAATATGAGAGGTCCAGTTGCAATGTACAGTTTATGCAACTGGCGACCTCCTCCAGTTGAAGATCTGACACAAACCTGGAGACGGTCCAGTTGAAGTCAAAAACATCAAATGGAAGAAAGAGATTGACCATGGCAGCGAAGCCCAGTGGCAATTTGACCAGATTAAGAACTGGAGAGATTCGGTGTAAATGCCTTTACAAAGCTTTACACTAATTACAAGGAAAAGACCTTTATTGCTTTATGTACTCTTACCCGGATAATGGATATTATCCTTGTATAAAGTACAAAGTACATAAAGCAGGTTGGATAAAGTATACTCTCTGTCATACTTTATCAAGCATTTTCAAGGAAAAGTTTACACTTCCTTAAATGCTCTCAACCATATTTGTACGGCAAGGTTGACATTCCCAATGTCAACCTTTGCCTATAAATAGAGGCCATTGCACAACACAATTACACGTCTTCGCAAATATACTCTGCAATACTTTGGTGTGCTTGTGCAATATTCTCTCAATCACAAAAAGGAACATTTCACAACTCTAAGTGTTTCGATTGACAAAGAGGATTTCCATGTTTAGATCAATTGTATTTCATAGGTTATTAGGATATTTACATACTTGTAATATCTTGGTTCTGCATCAACCTTTGTATTTTGTTTATAATCAATAAATAAAATACACATGAAAAATACATATTATCTCATCATTTACTTTACTAGTTAATTATTTATTGCATTGTATTTACTTATTTACATTGTCATCTTAATAAGTAAACCTTCCAGATTAACCTGGTATACTGTTCACTATAATTGGTCTTGTCCAGATTCAGTGAACGTATTGCAAATAAACTTCACTATTGACATAGAGGTGTCTCCAGTAGAATACCATCTTTTGAGTTGGGACTTACAGAAAATAGAAAAAAGAGAAAATAGGGTGTTATATATATATATGTATAATATATCCGTATATATGTATTTTTGATTTATGTATATTCGTATTTTCCATTTTTAATGTAATTTCTGTTTTAGTCAATGTTGTAAGCAAAGGTAATGACATGGCATGGGTGATGTGGCACTTAACGGAGGCCTGACGTCAAAAACTAACGATGTTGTCCTTTTTAGGAAATTTATCAAAACCAGATTCTTTAAATAGACGAAAACTAAATAGGTTTTCCATTTTAGGAATTTTGGGCAAGTAGGTTACCTTTTTATGTATTTTTCCATAAAATATAATACAATATTATATCCTTACATTAATGAAAATTGAATTATGAATAGTAACCATGATGAATAGTAACCGTTTATGTGGCGGATTACTATTTGTCCACTACAATATCTGAAATACTAATCGGATTTTGCCATATCGTATTTCCTTCACGTTTTCAAACACGGATTAATTGTTGGTTTTTTCATACTTTTTTCCTTTTGTATTTTCAACCAATATATTGTAACTTTTTCGTCATGATTTCAAGTACCATTATGCATCATTATTATATAAACTTTCATTAAAATTTAATCTTTCATTTTTGATTTTTAGTACTTTATTGCACATATGAAATATATATATATATTTGTTACCATAAATTTTTAATTGTGTTTGTAGTGTTGACTTTAGGCAGATATATATTTCATATGCCAAATTTTTTAGTTAACACATATAGTGATACATTATCAATAACAAAACTCAATCACAATAAGTGAAACATTGCAATGCGTAAAAGTAACCTAATGTAAATAAATGTAACATTGATTCTTAATTAGGCGGTTGAATGTTTAATTCAATTTTACCAAAATAATGCAACTATTTCAACAAAATAATTGAAGTCTCGCAACGCAGGACCGAATATTACTAGTTATAATTATAAGTGTCTAGTTCATGTTAATTTTTGAGGCTATCGACTTGAGTTTGACAATTTATTTGGCTTCAAGTCTTGTACTTTTTCAATGAGAGATTTTTATAAACTAAGTGAGTTATCTAAATTTGACAACTTCTTGGGTTATGAATCAATCCATTTTGCGATTAGTGTTAGCCAAGTCAATTTCTGTTTTGATTATTTACCTTATGTATAACTTATAGCATTATAATATTCCAAAATCACTATTTAACGGGTATATTCGACTCGAAAGTCATCATTTTAAGTACAAAAAAATGTACTGCGTGTTTCAATTCTTAACGTATATGCATGATGTAAATTTTTCTCCACCTAATCTCAAGTAAAATATTTAAAAATTGATGGTCTAAAACTTGAATAACTCAACAGTTTATGTCCAATTTCTAGACTTAATAACCAAGTCTCCTAATGCATGTATTAATTAGTGTAAGAACTAAGAAATATTGATTTGACCTTTTCTAAACCCAAAATCCTTAATTAACATTTGTGTTCCTTATAAATACTTTATAAGACTACCACAAGATCATATAACACAAATATTCGTACATCGTACTAATTAATTAAACACTACTCTTGGTCACCAACTACGTATATGGAGAAGATGAACACTATAAGCTTGTTGTCTCTCGTTCTTTTGCTCATTTTTTCGTTCATCCCCAAATCTACCGCGACAGATCTGTCTTCGAATTACTATGATCGAGTGTGCCCTGAAGCTATACCGACCATCAAACGCGTCGTTGAGGACGCAATAGCACAAGAACGCCGCATGGGTGCTTCTTTGTTACGTCTTCATTTTCATGATTGTTTTGTTAACGTAAGTACTATTTACAACTATATATATTAACTTTGAGATTTCAAATCATTATTGTGTGACTTTGCATTGCAATTTTAACGTTGTTTATATACATCATGTACGTAGGGATGTGATGCTTCTATTCTATTGGATCAAACTCCAACTATCGATAGCGAGAAAAATGCAGCTCCAAATGCAAACTCAGCTAGAGGGTTTGAAGTTATTGACAGAATCAAGTCTGAGGTGGACAAAGTTTGCGGTCGTCCCGTAGTATCTTGTGCTGATATCTTGACCGTCGCTGCTCGTGATTCTGTCGTTGCAGTAAGTATATACGTACAGTATGATATAAACATGTTCTTAAAAACCTATTCCCTAGCTCCGTCCCACTAAATGTGTATTGTTACAAGTATATATTTCAAACTCTTTCATTATCGACTTTGACCTTAAAAATCTTATTGTATATTATATAATAGTTGATGAAAATTTTATAAGATAAAAAAAATTTAAAATTCAATCAATTAATATAACTTTCATTAAGTTTGAAGTTAATAAAAAAAAAGACTTTGAAAATATAAAATAAGACACATTTAGTGCGACATAGAAAGTATAAAGACAATATTTATACATAAAATCTTGAACGTATGTATGTGTTAAGTTTGTTTTAACATGTATTATGCATGGTGTGTAGCTTGGTGGCCCTTCATGGAGAGTCAAGTTAGGAAGAAGAGACTCGACCACAGCTAGCCGAACCACAGCTGACGCCAACATCCCTGCGCCGTTCATGGACTTACCAGCACTAGTCTCAAACTTTAAGAACCAAGGGCTCGACGAGGAAGACCTAGTTGTTCTCTCGGGTGCACACACCCTTGGGTTTGCTCAGTGTAGAACTTTTAGGGATCGTATTACTGATGACAACAACATTGATCAAGGCTTTGCTAGCCACCTTCGAACCATTTGTCCACAAGTTGGGGGCGACTCAACGCTCGCACCACTTGACCCAACACCAAACTCATTTGATGGGAGATACTTCAACAACTTGGTGAGTAAAAAAGGGCTTTTGAGATCTGATCAAGCATTGTTTAATGGTAATGATGGTGAAACTGATGAGCTTGTTGAGAAATACAATGAGAAACAGCAAGAATTCTTCGAAGATTTTGCAAAGTCTATGATTAAAATGGGTGATATAAGTCCATTAACAGGAAATAGAGGCCAAGTTCGTTACAACTGCAGGAGGATTAACTAAAATATCAAACTAGATGGCTTGATAATCTAAAGATTATGAATTTTTGCTTTATGTAAAAATTTCAATTGTATGTTTGTTCTCCTATACATATATTCATTATATGTTAGAATTGTTTATTCATTCGATGAATTGTAGAAAGAGGAAATTAAGTGTATAGGTTATTGTTTTAATGTTCTCTTTTAGATTATTTTGATTAAAAATCCCAATGTTTGTATGATCAGTATCAATGATTTGATTTCAACAATCTATGATATGACATCAATATAGTGGTTAAAATAATACTATCTCCGTCTCATTTTAATTGTTCTATTCTGACTGGTCACGTATTTTTTCTTCCGATTTTGACCGTAAATATCTTTATTTATGTTATATATTAGTTGATGAAAGTTATATTAATGAAAAGTTATTTAAAACTTAATCAATTCATATATGCTATATCAATTCTTATATAATACAAACAAAAAAATTTACGGTCAAATTTGAAAGAAAAATACTTAAAAAGTCAAAATAGGTTATTTAATTAGGATGGAGCAATATCTATTTTTAACAAGAAAATAGAAGTTTTATTACAAAGTACTAGAATACTAGAGTGAAAGCCCATGCGATGCACGACCGGGCTTGTTCACTTATTTGATGTCTTTAGTGATGGTTATAAGGACTGTTTATCGATGTTTGTCTTCATACTTTACAACCACCCAGGGCTGCTTTGCATTTTTGACAGATGAAGTACATGGTCATGCTGTGAGACATCGAAGATGATACCCACAAGTAGAATAGAAATTCAATACTACAAAGTTGATCCCGAAGAATAATAACCCCCAGTACTGTAGATGCTAACACCAAAAGCCATGTTCACTTGGCAAAAAGATCTTCTGCAGTAATAGATAAATACGGTTTCTTCACCAGGAAAATCAAACAGATGTCAAATATAAATAAGCAATGAGGATCATTGGGTTTATTAACACACATAAGTGCATAACCACACACCCCTAAATATGTTTCATAAGAAACTGTGATTTTTTTTTACTGAATATAGTATTAAATATGTAATTTATTTGGATCATGACCTGCCAGAGTTTGAACACAACTAAGAACTTGGCGTTTCTAAAAAAAAGTATTCACTTTTTAGGTAAAACAAATAATTTACTCAATTCCGAAATTTATATAAAATATTTTACATCTTTGAATAAAATTTCAAGAAGCTACTAAACATAAAAATCGACATATTTTGTCTTACGTGTCTAATTAAGAGAAAATGTAACAAAATTATTACCGAATGTTGTAAGTATGACTTCAAAAGTCAGAGGGATTAGATTATAACTCACCTGTTGACCAACAAACATCAGGGTTCTGAAGGAGATACTGCCGCCTCCTCATAGCGGTCACACTTCCTATAGTGTACGTTCGTAATGGTTACGCCTGAACAAAACTTATTGGTTACATTGAAAGATTTAAATTAACATTGACTTGGTTTATAACAAAACCGGTTGCGTCATAAATGACAGTTTCATCCGCGAATGCTCCCGCAAAGTGGTTTCATCAACATTTGTTGTACCTTTCCTTGTCGACCCATATTATGCGTTATAATTTTTTCGCTTAATTATCTTGTTATACAATGGTATCAATCTTCCAATATAGACCAACAAAGATTTACAAACCTACACCCTATATAACATAAATAATGTAATACATCAAAATAAGATTACCCGATGTCGCAGAGGGTGGTGGGATAAAAAAAAATCTCTAACTATTTTAATTAGATAACTTATTGAATGCTTAGCCTTCCCTGTACCAACTTACAAAGAGATTTCATAAACAACTTGTTGGGTTATGTAACTATTTATCACAACAAATCACAAAGCACGTAACGGAAGATAAAATCTATACAGTTTAATTAATTAACCAAAGTATAAAATATGTACCTTATAATGGAGAGATTGAAAACCCATGAACCAATTACCATTTGTTTCGTCTAACAAATTCTAGCACAATTAATGCTATGTATGCATTAATTATATGAGAAACCATGTGATTATTCGTAAAAGCACAAAACCGAATCCCTTTTGGGATTTTTGGTTCGGTTCGACCAAAAGGAAAAAAGGGAAAGAGGAGGAGAGTTTTTATTATGTGAATGAATAATTAAAACCTTTAAATTAAGCCCTTTATTTATAGGGAATAATTAGGGTTTAATTTATTTGGTGATCAAGCTAAATCAAGACCTAAAAGACCTCTCAAAAACCGGCTCCCTTTATGGATTTAGAGCCCAACTCTAATTTCCATATTTCATATTTTAAACCTCCTCTTAATTAATTTAAATACAATTAATCCTTTAACTTATTTAAATTAATTATTTCGTGATCAAATTAACTAATAAATTACATTTAATTTATTAATTAATTTATAGTTACATTTACGTTGAGGTGTGACCCCGTAGGCTTAAATACTTTTCGGACATACGTTCATTTTACGTGATCATATTTTAACAGCTCCCACTTGAATGAAGGTAATAACATTGGTAAGCGTCTAGCAACACGCCAATGCTCCCTAAAACATTTAAGTATAGTTTTAAATGGTTAAGACATTTATTATCACTTTGTTCCGATACCTTTGTTAAATATGAATATGGATCAAGATCATTTCATAATTTAACAATTATGTTTCTCATTCTATAACTAATTAATGATTACCAAATATAATCGAGAACTATCTGGATTTATTTGGGCACGGCCATGCAAACATCTTAATTAGTCCTAATGAGGGCGCCAAACGGTATCATACTTCAATTTCAAATTGAAGGAACAAATCCTATATTGACTACACGTGTCAGTCATCATATTTCACGACGCTTTCTGAAAATAGCCCTTTATGTACCCCCTTATTTAGGTGAGTTAGAACTATATCTAGTAAGTGCGATTCATACATGCTGACCTACTTGTATCTCAAGTCAAAGGATCAATAAAAGTAACCATTTACGAATTTCACTTAATGACGATGATCCATAAAGTGATAATTCGTTAGTGGGGTAGTCCGATATGCATCCGTTATGGATATCATGTGAGTTTGGTGGGAACCATCCATTATATATTCCAAGAATATAACCAATCACTCACATTCGTCTTCGTTTAATTATATTCCCATATAATTAATCGACAATGGACAATTTAGAATATTTAATAATAAAATATTCAAGGATTAAACATGCAAATATATGACACAATTTAATATTGAATGAAATTAAACATATCAAGTACTTTATTTCATTATAGAAAATATAAATTGTTTAACATCCCTTATCCAAATACCGAAACAACAGATTTACATGAAATAACTAGCTAATTTAAGTCCTATGCCCTTGGCATGCCTTTCAAGCTTGGGCCTAGATAAAGCTTTTGTGAAAGGATCAGCTAAGTTAAAATCTGTGTGAACTTTGAGTAATAATGTCTGGCACCTTTCTGAACTCCGGGTTCGTTGGCAATGATTAATGTACCAGTATTATCACAATACATATCATTGGGTAAGTCACTTGAGGGGATCATGTCAAGCCCGCTAGTGAACTTCCTTATCCAGACTGCTTCCGTTGCGGCTTTTGAGGCGGCAATGTACTCAAACTCTGTTGTAGATATGGCAACTGTGGTTTTTAGCTTATAGCATTCCACCGTGCCTTCATTTAAACAATGAAGACGTATCCCGACTGATATTTTGAATCATATTTATCAGTCTGAAATCCAACATCACAGTATCTATTCACTTTGAATTCTGGATCAGGATTTCTTCCATACACCAAGAATAATTCTTTAGTAGCACACATGTACTTAAGAATATTCTTTAAAGCAATTCAATTATCCTTTACAGGATTTTGCTGATAGTGGCTAACTACATTTAAGAAGACAGTCTTAACATCCATTTGTCATATCTCAAAATCATAGTACGCTGCTATCGCTAAGAGAATCCTAATAGCTCTAATGTCCGCGACTGGAGAAAAGGTTTTATCATAATCAACACCGAAACGTTGAGTATAACCTTTCGCCACGAAACGAGCTTTATAGGTGTGTACATTTCCATCCATGTCCGTCTTCTGTTTGAAGATTCACTTACACCCAACAGTTTGAGCATTTTGTGGAAGATCAACCAAGCTCTAAACTTGATTGTCTTTCATGGATTTCATTTCCACCTTCGTAGCTTCAAGTCATTTGTCAGATTCCGGATCTGATAATGCATCTTTGAAATTCGGAGGCTCATCGAGATCTCCAACAACGTCTTCTTCTATCATTAGACATAGTCTTTCGGTAGGACGTCTTGTCCTTTCGGACCTACGAAGTGGAATCGCTTCATTATCATCGACTTGAGGTTCATCACTTTGAACATTCCCCCCCCCCCCCAAGTTGATGATTGCTAGTATCTTCAGAAGGTGACACATCTTCCTCTTGAGTCTCATCAAGTTCTACAACCCTCCCACTGTTCTCTTGAACTAACTTCTTTTCAAAGAACTCAGCATATCGAGCAACACGAACAGTGTTTTTGGCGGGATCATAGAAGTCGTAACCCATCGTTTCCTTAGGGTATCCGACAAAGATGCACTTAGTAGTTCTGGGTTCAAGTTTGTCAGGCGTATCGCGCTTCACAAGTGCCTCACATCCCCAGACTCTTAAGTAAGACAAATTAGGGACATCACCATGCCATAATTCGTACGGTGTCTTGTCAACCTTCTTGGTTGAAACCATATTGAGAATGCGTACAGCAGTCTCTAGAGCATAATCTCAAAACCAAAATGGGAGAGTTGTACGGGTCATCATTGATCTTACCATGTCTAGGAAGGTTCGATTTCTCCTTTCAGACACTCCATTATGCTGAGGAGTGTATGGAGGAGTAAGCTGTTAGACAATTCCACATGCTTTAAGATAATCCTTAAACTCTTGGCTTAAGTATTCACCACCTTGATCCGAACGAAGAATCTTGATGGTTTTACCGAGTTGATTTTCAACTTCATTTTTAAACTCTTTAAATGTTTCAAAGACTTCATGTTTATGTTTAAGCAAGTAAACATAACCATAACGACTGAAATCATCCGTGGAATAATGAAGTAGCTAGCATTTTTCCTTGACATATGTCTAAAAGGGCTACATACATCGATATGTATTAGTCCAAGTAGTTCCTTAGCCCTCTCCGGTTTTATGCGGAAAGAGTATTCTTGTTATATTGCCGAAAATACAAGATATGCATTTTTCAAATGATTCATCATTTGATTGTAAGATCCCTTCACGTTGAAGTTTTCAATGCTTTTCTTGCTAACGGTAATTCGAAAGATACGCATTTATCAAACGATTCATTATTTGATTTATAAGATCTCTTCACATTGAAGACTTTTAATGCGTTTCTTGCTACTTATAATGCCGAAGACACGCATTTATCAAATGATTCATCATTTGATTTGTAAGATATCTTCACATGGAAGTCTTTAAATGCGTTTCTTGACAAAATTAAACAAGATGACCATGTCAAAGATAGAGTCCAAGTTAACTTGACTATTTTGCTATTGAATTATCATTTGAATCTCATCAACACTTATAATTCATTTAAGAAGATACTTGAAGAACTGGTTAAACCAACTTGCTTCTTCTTCTTGTTCAACTCAGCTAGATACTTAGGACAATTCCTCTTCCAGTGTCTCACTATAGCATAGTGATGACAAGCCTGGTCTTTAGCCGTATGCTCCTTTTTCCAAAGGGTCTTTTAAGGTTTTGAGACTAAACACTTTGTTTTCTCTTACCTAAGTTCTTGCCTTTAGCTTTACGGTTGTTTTGCTTTCTAAACCATTCCCCCCTTGATCATAAGAACTTGAGGTATCTCAGATTTCTTGAAAGGTTTTCTTCATACTCAATCAACTTGATATGAAGTCCAACTATGCAAATCTGCAATTATCTCTTATACCAATAAGAATTGACAGAAGATACGCATAGTTTAATCCTTTCCATAATGCTCAAAGTGACTCTTCATCTTGAGTACATGAGCATTTACCGGTTTCCCATACTCGTGTTCAAGTTATGAAGTGACACAATTAGCTAAAGTAATTCAACTCCAACTTGTTTTCCGTACATAGACTTGAGTTATTTGATCATATCACACGGATTTTGCAACCCGAATTGCTTTTTGATGCATCAAATAAGCAACCTCAATATGTCTATTGTACCGAGTATTTTATGCTTCCAACTGCAAAGTAGTGGTATTCGCATTAGGAATAGCGGTATCTGAGTTTCAATGACATCGGTTTTCTTTTCAACTCTTAGAACAATTCTCTATTGACAAAAACAGTCATTGAAATTGGTTTCAGAAAGTTTTCTCTTTCTAGCATTGACTTGAAAGCCAATTGGTGTATGTTTTGTGAAGGATTTGTTGCCTTTTACAAAACAGATTCAAGTTCAATTATCGGTATATTCGATAATAAATCCTTAAGAAATTAATTACCCAATGTTTATAAAATAAACAATTAATTTCATTAAGGCTAGGATCCAATTGACATGCAACCATTTCATCGGTTGATCTGCTAGAAATGATTGCACTCAAAAGGTAAGTGAGATCAGTAATTGCATTACAAGTGCAATTCCTAGAAAGTATGAGACCTACGTAAGACACTCGATTCATCAAGTGATCTTTTGTAGTCATGTTTTGTCTCATCTTTTGCCACGGGTCAAGGTCTCACCGCTTAACTCGTTTTAAGTCGTCCAACTAAGAACGTGCAAAATTGACCACCACTGTGTACCAGTGAATGGGTTTTGCCATGCAATCGCCATTTCACCACTGTGTACCAGTGAGTAAAACAACGACCCCATGTGTCCTTGACAAATTGGATGGCAAATGACTTATTTTTATTGGGTCATACAATTTGATATGTGATCAAAAAGTTATGTTTCGAAGATTGATGCATATCTTCTAAACATAATATTTAATAAAATCATTTTTATAGTCTTAGCAACACAAGAGAGTCGGTAGCTCCATTTGAACGCACAAAGAAGCGCAAGGGCAAAGGTTTGCGATGAACGCAATTAAAAACCCGCTCTTTTAGAAGGTTAGCGCACTTCGGCTTATACCTCTCTTAGAGTTTGTTCAAATGGGTGAGCCGGTGTATCTCAAGGTTGCAAGACTCCAATTTTATTAAAAAATCTCTATTTCGATATTGCTTATTCAAGTTTATATTTTCTCAAAAACAATTTTACATCACAATTTATATCACAATAAATATGTAAAATCATAAACTTACTAAAAATACAACTTAACAATTTAAGGTAAATTACTAAATATACAACTTAACGATTTAAGGTAACTTACTAAATTTCAACTTAACAATTAAGGTAATCAACCTAATTATGGTCACTATGGTATAAGATTTGGCTCCTCTTTCATAAGGAAAGAGACCACATACATCAAGTTTCCTTGATTGCGTAAGCCAAAAATCTAATAACAAATTATCTACCATAAATAAACAAGTTGTTGATCTGGAAAATCCAGCAGCTTCACGACCAAATCTGGCCCTGAAGAAGGCCGAACTGGGCTTAGCACAAAACACGACAGTTGTAGCCCTATGAGTCAAGCATCTACTGTAAAAAATTGAGCTTCCAACTCCTTACGGTTGATTAGTTATGATTTTTTAAGTGAACTGGTGTCAAACAGAAAATTTCACAAAGCATAATCACATTGTCACACAACTAATTCTTCAATCATCTAGCATAATTAACCCTAATGATTAAGATTTCATATCAATATATCTAAGTAAGACTCAAAATTCATGATTTGCATGAAAAATTCATGATTTTTACTTCTTTTTAACCATTAAAAATAAAGGTACATATATAATCACATGCAATTTATCATATAAACATGCAATTTATCAAACTTGGATTAGGAACCCTAAAAAAAAACTTTTTTTTATTTTTATTTTCTGGAATTTCGATCCATATATATATATGTATATATATCAAAACTTTTTTCATATTTAAATAATGTAATTAAATTACAAAATCAATTTAACAATATATATATATATATAATCGAAATTTTTTTTAAATCAACAACCCTAACTCCCCTTCAAGTTTTGATCTTTTGGTAATCAAAAAACATAAATAGTAGGCTCGTCATACTACTGTTGGGTTATATAACTATTTATCACAACAAATCACAAAGCACGCAACGGAAAACAAGATCTATGCAGTGTAATTAATTAACCAAAGTATAGAATATGTACCTTATAATGGAGAGATTGAAACAAGAACAAGGTGTAAATTAATCTCTCTACGATTACACACTCAACGTTGAAATGTATGTATGCTAGTACTTGATCACGAACTCACAAACCCGTTGTGTATCTCCCTTAATTCGAAAACCCATGAACCAATTACCATTTGTTTCATCTAACAAATTCTAGCACAATTAATGCTATGTATGCATTAATTATATGAGAAACCATGTGACTATTCGTAAAAGCACAAAACCGAAATCCCTTTTGGGATTTTTGGTTCGGTTCGACCGAAAGGAAAAAAGGGAAAGAGGAAGCGAGTTTTTTTTATATGAATGAATAATTAAAACCCTTAAATTAAGCCCTCTATTTATAGGGAATAATTAGGGTTTAATTTACTTGGTGATCAAGTTAAATCAAGACCTAAAAGGCCTCTCAAAAACCGGCCCCATTTATGGATTTAGAGCCCAACTCTAATTTCCATATTTTACATTTTAAACCTCCTCTTAATTAATTTAAATACAATTAATCCTTTAACTTATTTAAATTAATTATTTCGTGATCAAATTAATTAATAAATTACATTTAATATATTAATTAATTTATAGTTACATTCACGTTGAGGTGTGACCTCGTAGGCTTAAATACTTTTCGGACATACGTTGATTTTACGTGATCATATTCTAACACAACCTACTACTCCTAACTCAACCACAAATTTGATCAACTCACACCCATCATTACTTTCAAACATTATAAATAGATACCAAAGTGTTTTCAAACACATAAAACCTTTTAAATGACTATACTTAAATATATACATGACTAAATTATTAACACTACTAACCTTCCATGTCCATCACCATTCAGAGGCACGGTATAATCAACCAAAGGATTAAAAACATTGGCTGCTGATGCAGTTATAAAGTAAAGTCTAGATTGTTGTTTATATGATGTTTTTAATAGATGTTTCAATTGTGTATATCATTTTCTAAGTGCTTAAGTTTCCTAAAAACATCAGTATGACAATATAAAACAAATTTCCGAAGAGTGACTACTTACGGCAGTAGGATCACAATTTCGAACACCAAGAAATATAGCACTAATCGGTTTCGACTTTAAAAATGCCCCCAAACCAGACTTGAGATCTTCGCGAAGGATATCTAACTGCACACCAAAACTAAAACATCAAGGACAGTATCGATAATAATCAAACGCTAAGAGTTTAAATTCTCTGAAAAGGTTATGTAACTATTGTTTCTATTAACGAAGTATTTTCTTCCCCAGTTTATTTAGAAATAATATCTATACGCATCTATCCCGTGAATCCGATAACAAATAGCATAAATTTGGTCAGCCAAATTCCCCTTTCTTGTCATCATTGAATTTTATTTAAATTAATGATTGATATTCAACTTTTTATTTGTAAGTCAGCAAATATTATACTAAAGAAAAAATTCAATCAGACAAAAGTAGTACTCATTAGAAGAACAATGTAGTAAAAAAGAAATAATATCCTACCTGGCAACTGTTTCATAAGTGAACGAAATCATTTCAGGGAAGACAGAAGAGGTTTCAAAGCATACCATTCTTATTTGAAACCTAAACTGACCATGAGTTACATCCCCATTTCAATGCCCGTGTTCCACCTGATGTAGAAAATATCCTACCGTAATGGAACAAAACCTACAAAAGGGCTGATCATTTGAATTTGTTAAAAGAAAACATTTTCCCTTTTTTATGGTCTCAAATGAGCAATAATTACTTACAGTTGAATCCTTTCCTCCATTGAAGCTGAGTGTGACCATATAAAAAAGATTCAAACTTTATGCAAAAATATTGATTGGATATATAGATATATACCTTAAATGCCACTTATGCAAAATTATTGATTGGATATATAGATATATACCTTAAATGCCAGATATCACTTACTACGAAGTTAAGCATTTTACCTACTGGTTACCGCTGATTCTACCATAATATGTTTAACAACTACATGAGTCCGAGTGGTCTTCATATTTTCTTTTCTATATGCAATAACACAACTCATATAAGTATTTCATCAAACACTTTAAGAACATAACTTCAAAATATAAGTATGAGTACAAATACACTTGCAATCACCTACGTTCTCTCTTCTAACTAGTCTAATCTAGTCAAGTCTTTGCCCCACATTTATTCATCTTCATAATTACTCAAAAAACAATATGATCAATATTACTAATTCATAATACAAACACAGATACATAAACTAAGTAGAAGAAAATCCTGAAAATAAATAAACAAACCTGTAATATATTATAAAATCCAGATATATATATATATATATATAACAAAAAGCCATAGATTAATAACCACAGAGCAATCTGCAATCAATAAAAAAAAAATATATTAAGTTAAATTTATCAGTCATTATACATTGGAGAAAACGAGAGATAGTGCCCGCGCGTTACAGCCGTAAGATGGTGGGGTGGTAGGTAATAGGAGGTGATAAGGTGTGTGATAGCCAAATGCTTTAGTCGTACGCCCTCGAATTTGAAAATTCGTCGAAAGTATATCGAATGACATCTCTAACGAAAGAGTACGAAATTTTAATAACACTCATACAGTTTTTATAATTTATCGATATACGATTTTTGAGATAAAAGATCTTGAATAAATTAGAGGAATAAAATGATTTATAGAGGAGTGAGAAAAAAAATAAGTGGTTGAGATTTGAGAAGAGAGAAAAAATTGAGTAGTTGAGATTTAAGGGTATTATAGGTATATTAGGTACAGATGTTTAAATTAGTGAATAAAAAAGAAGGGCAATTTAGGTACTTCAATTCATCTTTTGAGAATTTCAAAAAAGGTGTCCTAGTATTAGATAAATGAATAAAAAAAATGAAAAGGCTGGATGAAGACTCGAATGAGAAATATTTGTAATAGTAATGAAACATGAGAAACAGTCAATTGATATTTGTTAGGGAAACCCCAAACCGTTGTAGGTGAGAAGATAAAAGAATTGATGGCTGGAGTTGCAGATGAAAAGCCACAATAGTTGATGGTGAAGATTTCATTAGAGTCAAATTAATGACTATTCTTTAAATTAATCTATCATAATAAACCTCTCGAATCTGTAACCGAAGTGTGTGATGCCCAAAAGTCCTCATCAATGAGTTCAATTACTATCCATCACAAAGACGAATCAAGCAAATCTCGACATCAATCCTACTAATCAGCGACATTAGTCTTATTCATTTAACAAAGATCATTTAGTATAGTCATCAATACAGAATGCATTAAACAAAACTCAAATACATATTCATTATCCTAAAGAACTAATTAAACATATTAACTACGTATCGATAAAGCGCTAATCACCGTCATAGAACTTTTAGATTTTAGATATATATAGAATATAGATATTAAAATTAGAAAGAAAAAGAAAACATAAGCAAACCCACACATTTGAATACGAACCAAACCGTATCAAACATCCAAAACATAAAAAACAACTTATCCCATTAAAGAAACCGAAACCCTTTTTTACGCCAAGAAAGATTAATACCCATTTATCCCACATTAAGCTTTTTAATTATTTTTTTTAACAACAGTGATTATTGTACTCAGCGACATGCCTCTTAAAATTTGCTATTTTCTCCTTTGTATCCACATTAATTAAATTTTGCTATTTTCTCTTTCCCGCAAACTTTTTGACCGTATTTCACAAGGCCCTCATAGGCACCAAAAAAGAGTTAATGCATAGCTCATATATTTATACGTATCATTTGTCCCGTAATTCAGAAATCTATCCTGAAGATCTATTAAAGACTTGGGTTGAGGTAGCATGGGCATTTTGGCACCAAATCGCATTCTGGGCCCATACAATATTGTTGCAAGTTATAATCTTATTTGTGAAAAAGAAACCCACTTGGACAGAGCGGCCTGCACACATGGCCCACAGTGGAAGCTGTAATGGTGCGGGTTCGAATCTTAATCTCAGATGGATTTAATCCAGAAACCGGTGGGGTTCATGTGTGGAGTGGTTCACCGAGATATGTGTTGAGTGGTCAGTACATATCGGAACCAAGGCGGTTCCGGGGATTAAGGTGTACCTTCCAATCTACACTACTTAGTTTTTCTTTTTTTTTTTCTTTTTTTTTTTGTATTTGTAAAAAAAATGACTTACAAGGTTCTACACGTGGTTGACAACCAAACGGTTGTGAGGTTGATAGAGTGGAGCAAATATACCAATTGCGACCGCCCTCTTCTCATCGTCGAATCTAACTCCCCATTGCGATTACAAACAGGAATGGAGATAACGGATTACCTTCCAACATGTTATGTTGTCATCACCTTTAAGTATATATCCCAATTAACTGTTGAGCTGTAAGTTCACATCAAATATCACCTTTCATGTTTCATTAGTTAAACGGGTCAAAAGAGGTTGAATATTGATGTATGCCAAAGGTGGTTGGGTCGGGCCAAATTTCACACATACTTTTTTGTCTTTTTCTTCTTTAATAGCTTAAATTTATTCAACCTGGAGATGGCCACAATTTCTAAAAGGACCACACTTTGTTTCCCGGCAAAGAATTTGTTACTCAATACCCATTCCGCTCGTATCCACCTTCTTATTTTTAAAAGTGTAGCTACTTTCACATACGGAATGACAAATTTAACATTTTACTCTGCTTATACATATATGTAACTCTTCAACAAATTGATTTGCAAAAGTATGGAAAATAGAGTAATATTATTACTACTTTAGGCAATAATTAAAAATGCTATAAGACATTTTGTTTTTTAGGCCATCTCTTTATCAATAATTAAATATCACTATGGAAGTCTAAATTATGTTGCCTTTAGCCAGGATTTATGCTAAAGAACTTCCTCACCCAATACCTACTAATTATAACTCTCTTTAAAAAATTTAGAGATTTTTTAGTGAATCAAATGAAGCAAAGTTCAACGTGTAATAAAATGAGTATGGATAATAAAATTACTTGCTAATCGAATGATATTATTTGTTCTAAAATATTGTTTGGCTGTCAAAAATATGATAATGAATAGAATTAACTCAATAAACGTCCTATATTAATAAACATCGGATATAACTTTTTCAAATGATGCTACATATCAAGTAAATAATATACAGTAATTAAGTCAATGAAGGTTTCATATTACTATGATTTTTTAATAAATTTAACATATATTTTTAGGGTAATGATCAATCCTTATAAGTTGTTAGCCTAAAATCCTCCTAATTAATAGGATTGTGATATGTGAAAAATCATAAAGTGAAATTAGGAAAAAGAATTAGTGATATCCATATGTCACCATCTAAAGCTATTAAAAGAATTTTTAGGCTAATTATTAGAGGATAAATCGTTTTCCATATTTTTATAGGTTATCTCATAGATAACTTCTTTGGGTTAATTATGAACCAATCCATGTTGCGATTGTTAGCGAAGTCAAACTCTATTGGGTTAATTATGAACCAATCCATGTTGCGATTGTTAGCGAAGTCAAACTCTATTATATAACTTTTTTTCTTATTAGACCATTTGTAAAGTAGGTGAAAGAGGTAGGTAAAAGGTAAAAGTGAAAAGAGTGAATAGTTATGGAGTGTAGGTGATGAGTGAAGGTGAAGGGAGGTGATTATGATCACCTAGGTAAAAAGACAAAATGTGAGGACCAAATGATTAAATGTATTGTGTTTTTAATAATGTTACTTTATTTGACATATTGATTAAGTGTATTTAATTAAATACAATGGGGATCAAATGATAGGTGAATGCATGGTTAAGGGGAAAAGTAGAGGGTGAAAGAAATGAGAAGGTGATGCTAATGTGGCAGAAAAATATGTAGGTGAAAGGGTGAATGGTTACGAATGGTGTTATGTTTATGGTTATTAATAAACGTACTACTTGTTCTTAATTAAACGTGTATAATGTAACTTTTACTTGACCTAATCTCTATAAAATATATATATATACAGTAGTGAAAAGTTATTTTTAGAATCTTTTTTTTTTTGCAAGAAACTTTTGAGAACTTTTCAAATCAAGCCCAACCGATGATTATTCTTTACATGAAAATTGTTGTTTGATTGTTTTCTGAATAACTTATGTGTAATTTTGAAGTTTATAATTGTGTGGAGGCATGAATTATCATCCGTTATAAAATTATGTGGAGGTTTGGATTCTTGGTCACATGTGCACGAATATTGCTATGATTACATGTGATCGACTTGCATACATGTGATCATAGCAATATTCGTGCACATGTGATCAAGAATCCAAATCTCCACATAATTATATAACGGATGATAATCCATGTCTTCACACAATTATAAACTTCGAAATTACACAAAAGTTATTCAGAAAATATCATCAGTTGGGCTTGATTTGAAAAGTTCTCAAAGGTTCTCGCAAAAAAAGAGTTCTCAAAATAACTTTTCACTATATATATATATATATATATATATATATATATATATGTGGGTTTGATATGGAAAGAGACGAGAAACAGTAAGTGAGTTTGGAGATTTTGTTTAAGGGGTGAAAAGACGGATATACCCCTCCGTGTTAAAATTGTTTGTATGGTGTTTCCTTTAATCTGGGCCGTAGATCTTGATAGATGGATGGCTAAGATGTGTTTCCGGGTTTTCACAAACAAAAGTGTTTGTAAATGATCTTTTCACACACACACACATACACACACACACACACACACACATATATATATAACTATTAAAATAGTAGGAATCTGAACGATTCTAAGGCATACTGAACTTAAAGTTATCTTATAACATTGCCACATAGGATAAATCTTATGTGACATCTCCACATATTTTTTGATAATATTTTTCTATTCTTAAAAGAAATTTATTTTAAATATTAAAAAGTAATGACTTACCTAATTTCTAATGCTATATAGGTATTAAAATCTATTTATTTTAGCTAAAAATTTGGTTCTTTTTTCTAACCAAAATTGAAGATCACGTGTAATTAAATGAATCATCGATAGCTACTTTAATTATTGAAACATGGACCTACGTATAATACAGTGTATATTAGAATTAGAAATTTTATTTATCTAACTTTTTATTTTATTAAAATAAGTGTTGGGTTGTTTTTAGATTTTTATGTATGTAATTTGGTTGTCTATAAGACATATTAAGATATTTTTTGCGTTTCATTGTTGCTATGTATTTTATTGAAAATATATTATAATTTTTCTTTATAACGTGTGTAGTCGAGTCCAGATTCAATGCATGTTGTTTAATGTTTTTGTTGACCAGTTTTACGATATTTTAATTAGCCGCATATCGTGCGGGTAAAAGACCTAGTATGTAACACCCCGATAAAGCGGAATATACGGGATGCACAGATAAGCACAATTGCACACAGTAGAAGTTCCAACACAGCCATTACTATATTTAAAGAACAAAAGTACGATTGTTATTACAGAACATGAATGAACTTAGAATAGTCAATATCTGGAAGACAGAACAATTGTGTTTTAAGAACAGAACTTGAACTGATATAGCAAGGAAAGTCTTCATAGCTCCTGAACTTGTACGCTCGAACAGTCGCCAAAAGTATGAGCTTAGAAAGGAAGACTCCTATGCTAAAGAACTATGAACCTAGCCTGAAAAGCATGTAAGTTCAAAGGTCAACTACGAAAGTAGTTGGTGAGATTCACATAATGTATTTTTAGTTTACATATACGTATATATGTATAATAAGAACAAGATCATAAGTTTTGTACGTCGAACCAATGTACTTTGTAATAATAAGGACTAGGTCAAGATCTGCACTTTGAACATAAGTACTTTATGATAGTAAGAACTAGGTCAAGAACTGCACTTTGAACACAAGCACTTTATAATAGTATAAATAGAACAAGAACATATAATAAACTTTAGTTATAAGTTTTCACTGCTAAACCGATTGGCCAGAACTGAACCTTAATGTAGTATGCTCATATAGCTCAAGTACGTCAAGTAAGATCTATGTCAGAACAATGACATGAACAAGAACAAGTAATATGCATCCTCCTGAACTGTGGAGAATGAGGGTGGGCCTACCCTAAACAGCATTGTCCATAATTACCTACGGTTCATTCCCTGAACTGTGGGAGATGAATTGATAGCAGTGAACAAGAACTTAACGAGTACATGTACGAACTAGAACATGGTAAAGATCAAGTAGTATAGATGTATTTAAGATCCTGCCCATTCAAGACTTAAATACTCTTTTAATCAGTTTAAGAATCATTTCATAAGTAGTTCAAGATCAAGCTCATAATATAGTACGTAAAATAGTTCACGAACATACGTACAAGTACGAAAATAGTTTTCATGCTTTTCAGTCCCCGATAAAGAACTTTGAACAAATGTACGAAAGGGGGATTAGTGAACTCACAGTGATCTGGTACAAGCACAAGTAGTATTAGCACAGTGAACAAGCACAAAGATAGATAAGTATATCTATCGCAATCCAAGCCCGAGCCTCAACCTAATACTACCATCAACTTTACTCTGGAAGATGTAGCAGATCTTATCACCAACCGCATGAATGCGATGATACCCAACATTGCTACTCAGGTTGCTCAGATTTTAGCGATCCCGTTGACTGAAGGCACCAAGAAGACGCAGGAAGAACAAGAGCAGAACCAAGTAGCGCACAATGATTCTGAAGGTGCCAGTCAGATTAACACCAAAGTTGCTACTGAGGGCAGAGCTACCCGCAACAGAGGTTGTTCATTCAGAACCTTCACTCAGTGCAAACCCCCAGTTTATACCGGAGAAAAGGGAGCTTCGGAGTTGTTGATGTGGTTTGAGAACATGGAGGAGGCTTTATATCACACAGAGACTGCAGAGGAGAAGATGGTTGAGCATGCCACTAGTCAGTTCGATGGTGCTGCCAGGTCATGGTGGACTGGCGTTGTTTCTACTGATGGCAGAAAGGCTGCATATGCTCACACTTGGGAAGAACTCCAGAAGATGATGAGAGCTGAGTTCTGCACCAAGGATGCATTGCAAGAGTTAGAGCAGGAGTTTTGGGACTTAAAGATGAAGGGAATGGAGATTGAGAAGTATATCTTGAGGTTCAACGAGCTTGCCAGACTTGTACCACATCTAGCATCTACTGAGGAGAAGAAAATTGATCGCTTTATCTGGGGTTTGATCCCAGAAGTTCGTCGTGCTCTCACTAGCAAGGGTCCTAAGACTATGTCCAGAGCCACTGTATTGGCTAAGACTTTGACCAAGGACATCATCAGATCCGGAAATGTGTTGGAGAGTGTTGAGAAGGGAAAGAGAAAAGCTGAAGAGGTTGTTGAGAACAAAGTTGAGCCCCCAAGTAAGAAGGGGAAGACTTTGAAGAATTATGCTGTGACAACTGTACCTGAGCCGCCTAGGTATTCTGGAACTGCTCCTAAGTGTTCCCAGTGCTATCTTCACCACACTGGTGCTTGTCCCACTTGTTACAAGTGCCAAGGCATTGGGCACTTGGCTAGATACTGCAATGTCGTGTCGACAAACATGATCAGAGCTAACCCGCCGCCAGTGAACAGAAATCTTCAGATGAGGAATGACAGACTTCCTCTACCACCTCCTGCACCAGTTCAAAGAAACCAGAATCAGATTCAGAACGCCCATGTTCAGCGTGATGCTCATCCACGCGGACCAAGACAGCAGAACCAGAACCGCCAGCACCAGCAAAACCGACAGGGCCCTGCCAACGCTCGAGTTTTCGCTCTGAACGCTGAGGAAGCTCGTCAGAACCCACGGGTTGTGACAGGTACTTTTCTTCTGAACGATCATTATGCTTCAGCACTATTTGACTCCGGTGCTGAACGTAGCTTTGTTGCATTAGACTTTAAAGCTAAGACTGACATGAACACTGGCAGACTAAATGATAAGTATGTAGTAGAGTACGCTAATGGCCAACGGTATGGCACTAATGAAATTGCTCTAGACTGCCCCTTGGTTTTAGTAGACAAGACTTTTACGATTGACCTAATCCCTGTTAAACTTAGTAGTTTTGATATTATCGTGGGAATGGACTGGCTATCCAAACACCACGCGACTATTTGTTGCCATGAGAAAACAGTTCATATACCACTCCAGAATAGCGAGATCCTGATAGTGCAAGGCGATAAGTCCACGAACGAGCTAAAGATCGTCTCAGCCATGAAGTTCCGCAAGTATTTAGACAAGAAAGACCATCTCGTGTATTTAGCTCATGTCATCGACAAAAGTGCTAAAGAACTTAAAGTTCAAGACATCCCCATCGTTCGGGACTTTCCAGATGTCTTTCCTGACGACTTACCAGGTGTACCACCTGTGAGACAAGTCGAGTTCAATATTGATCTTGTTCCCGGTGCAGCACCTGTCGCTAAAGCACCATATCGTCTAGCTCCTCCTGAAATGCAAGAACTGTCCAATCAATTACAAGAACTCTTGAGCAAAGGCTTTATCCGTCCCAGTTCATCCCCTAGGGGTGCATCGATCTTGTTCGTTAAAAAGAAAGATGGCTCAATGAGAATGTGCATAGACTATCGAGAACTGAACAAACTAACCATCAAGAACCGGTATCCTTTGCCTCGCATAGACGATCTATTTGATCAATTACAAGGTGCCTCGTACTTTTCTAAGATCGATCTACGTTCGGGCTATCACCAGATTCGTGTTCAAGATGGTGATGTCCCGAAGACAGCCTTTCGCACTCGCTATGGTCATTACGAGTTCCTCGTTATGCCATTTGGTCTGACTAATGCTCCAGCTATTTTCATGGACTTGATGAATCGTGTCTGTCGTCCGTTCTTAGACAAATTTGTGATCGTGTTCATTGACGATATTCTCGTATACTCCCGAAACAAGACCGACCATGAGCAACACCTACGTTCTGTTCTTCAACTCCTACGAAAAGAAGAGTTATATGCCAAGTTTTCAAAGTGCGAATTCTGGCTTCGCCAAGTACAGTTCTTAGGTCACATTGTAAACGAGGAGGGCATTCATGTTGATCCGACCAAGGTTGAAGCCATCAAGAAGTGGGAGGCCCCGATAGCTCCCACTGAAGTTCGTAGTTTCCTCGGATTAGCGGGTTATTATCGTCGTTTCATCGAAAATTTTTCTAAGATCGCACTACCCTTGACACAATTGACGCAAAAGACTCGAGACTTCATCTGGGGTGATCAGCAAGAACAAGCATTCCAAACCTTAAAAGACAAACTGTGTAAAGCACCTGTCCTAGCTTTACCAGATGGCACTGAAGACTTTGTGGTGTACTGTGACGCCTCACATCAAGGTCTAGGCTGTGTACTGATGCAAAGAAGCAAGGTGATCGCCTATGCATCCAGACAACTCAAAGTGCACGAAAAGAACTATACCACCCACGACCTAGAACTTGGGGCAGTTGTGTTCGCTTTGAAGATTTGGAGGCATTACTTATACGGAACCAAGTGTACTATCTTTACCGATCACAAGAGCTTGCAGCACGTATTCAACCAGAAAGAGCTGAACATGAGACAGAGGCGTTGGGTGGAATTGCTGAATGACTATGACTGTGAAATCAAGTATCATCCCGGGAAGGCGAATGTAGTAGCCGACGCGCTGAGCAGAAAAGAACGAGTCAAAATCTTATCCATTAAGGAGGCAGATCGTACAGACTTGAGGCAACTTGTGATCAAAGGCCAAGAGTTCGGCTTGAGATCGAAAGATAGTATAAAAGCTGAGCGGTTAGGACCCATCGCTCAGGAATTCGAAGTCGATGATAATGGAGTTAGAAAGTTCAAGAACCGAGTTTGGATCCCTACAGCTAATGGTGTTCGAGAGATCATCATGCAGGAAGCTCATCGTTCTAAATACTCGATTCATCCAGGCGCAGACAAAATGTACAAGAACTTGAAGCTAGACTATTGGTGGCCTGGGATGAAGAGAGAGATCTTTGAGTACGTCAGCAGATGTCTGACATGTTCTAAAGTCAAGATCGAACATCAGAAACCTTCTGGATTGTTGAAGCAATTGGAAATCCCGGTGTGGAAGTGGGAAGACATTACTATGGACTTCATTATGAAACTGCCTCGTACGAAGAACAACCATAACTCCATTTGGGTTATTGTAGACAGACTGACGAAATCAGCCCGTTTTCTTCCTATCCGAGATGACTACTCACTGGAGAGACTTGCTGAGATCTATATAGACGATATCGTAACTAAGTACGGTGTTCCTTTATCAATTGTATCTGACCGCGATCCGCGCTTCACGTCTGACTTTTGGCAGTCACTTCAAGAAGCGTTAGGTACTAGACTTAATCTGAGCACCGCTTATCACCCACAGTCAGACGGGCAAAGCGAACGCACTATTCAGACTCTGGAAGACATGCTCCGTTCTTGTGCATTAGAGTTTAGAGGGAGTTGGGATAAACATCTCCCATTGATCGAGTTCTCGTACAATAACAGCTATCACACGAGTATTCAGTGTGCACCGTTCGAGGCCTTATATGGTCGCAAATGCCGGTCACCACTGTGTTGGCTAGACGCCGGTGAAAGGAGTTGGATGAAGCTTCCAGTTGTACAGACCACCATTGACAAGATAGCTGTTATCAAAGAAAAGCTTAAGGCAGCTCAAGACAGACAAAAATCCTATGCAGACAAACGCCGTAAGCCTCTTGAGTTCGAGGTGGGCGACAAAGTTCTTTTGAAAGTTTCCCCATGGAAAGGTACCGCCCGGTTCGGCAAGAGAGGCAAGTTGGCGCCTCGGTACATAGGACCATATAAGATCATTAAACGTGTAGGACCAGTAGCGTACAAGCTGGAACTACCGTTAGAGCTCGGCAATGTTCATGACACGTTCCACGTATCCAATCTTAAGAAGTGCATGGCTGACGACCCGACCATCATTCCTGTTAAGGATGTTCACATAGACGAAGGGCTCGAGTTCACCGAAGAGCCTATCGAAATCGTAGACAAAGATGCTAAACAGACAAGACAAAGCCGCGTACCCCTAGTTCGTGTACGTTGGAGTGCTAGACACGGGTATAATGACACCTGGGAATGCGAGGACTTCATTAAGAAGAAGTACCCTCATCTTTTTGACCGACGAGACTCTTAATTTCGAGGACGAAATCGCCCAAGTGGGGGAGGATGTAACAACCGTCCCAGAAATGTTCTATTTAAGTTCTTAAAAATGTACATATGCCAATAAATCGGTCAGACAGTCTAATTTATATGAGTTATAGACGTACTTTAGATGTTCATTATGTGCTTATGTGAACTTCAAATTGATCTAAATATTAATATTGTACGACGAGTTTGTGATTACGTGCAATAATATAATAAGTTCGGTTCGTAAATGTTAAAAGTTCCTAAAAGAGTTCAGCCTAAATTAATTGCAAAATGGTCCTTGTAGTTGTGAAATTTCATTTTATGGTAAGGTATAAATAGAAAGTGTAAAACCCTAAAAGTTTACTATTCATCATCTCCTACCTCTCTTCACACACTCCCCACACCTTAAAACACACACTAAATTCATCTCCTAATTTTGGTTGGTTTGGGTGAAATCATTGATATCATTAGCTTCCTTGTAATCATCAAAACGTGTTTCTGTAATCGGTTTTGAGGTAACAACAACAAATCTTATGTTTTTGATGAAATTTAAAAATAAACTTTTAGACTTGTGTTCTTGATGATTTGGTCGATTTTGATGTCAAAAAACGTGTTAAAGATTGATGGGTTTATGTTTAAATGAGTCTAGTGACTGTTTTGTGATCAAATTTGGGTCGTAACATGCCTTAATCTTCAAAACTCGTGATTTTTGTTAAGTTCAGTTTTATGTCCGTATGCCTGCAGCATCAAACGAAATTATCTTGTTCAAAACGAAATTAGCTTAACGAACTTAAGGTTTAACTTCGTTCAGTTCAGTCCAACGAACTTAAGGTTTAACTTCGTTCAGTTCAGTCCAACGAACTTAAGGTTTAACTTCGTTCAGTTCAGTCCAACGAACTTAAGGTTTAACTTCGTTCAGTTCAGTTCAACGAACTTAAGGTTTAACTTCGTTCAGTTCAGTCCAACGAATTTAAGGTCTAAATTCGTTCAAGTTCAGTTCAAACAGACTTAAGGCTCACCTTCGTTCAGTTCATGTACGTAAAGTTCAGTTAAAACTATTTTGAGTCAAAATGTTCAAAGGACCAAATCATCAGTTCATCAAGGACATTTGTGATTTGAATAATCACTTAGACTAATATATGTACTTCTATATGTACTTCTATATGGTTATTATGTGCATAGGAGTTCGGCAAGGCGTAATTGGATCTCGATAGATATACTTATCTATCTTTGTACTTGTTCACTGTACTAGTTCTCTATATTGTACCAGATCACTGTGAGTTCACTTATTTCCCCTTTCGTACATTTTTAAAGTTCTTTATCGGGGACTGAAAAGCATGAAAACTATTTTGAACTTATATATATATACAGACTTATATATATATATATTTTCTTGACTGTACTACGTACTATCTTAAGACAGACAGACTATTTATGTACAGACTATTTTCAGACAGACTATGTACAGACAAACTATTTACAGACAGACTATTTATGTTATGATACTTATTTTCTAAATGTGTGTTCTAGATCTTGAATGGGCAGGATCTTGAATACATTCTTGTATGTACTTATTGTCTATGTATGAGACCTAAGACTTACTGCTATCAATTCATCTCCCACCTGTTCTGGGAATGGAACGTAGGTATATGGACAGCGCTGTTAGGGTAGGCCCATCCTCATTCTCCTCAGGACAGGAGAATGCATATTACCTAGACTTATTGATCACCTGTTCTGATCACATGTTCTGGTCACCGGTTCTGACCTAGTTCGTACTTATAGACTATCTGAGTACATGAGTTCCCTGATTTATCATAGCTCGTCATGGCCAAGCGGATTAGCAGTAATAATAGACATACATATTAAGTACATTACAGATTCTAAACTATTGTTATTACAGCAAGGTACATTCGACAGCCGTACAGACTATCTGACTTGACTTTTATACATACCAGTACTATGTATATTTGTAAAATACTTTATGTGAATCTCACCAACTACTTTCGTAGTTGACCTTTGAACTTACATGCTTTTCAGGCTAGGTACTAGATCTTTAGCATAAGAGTCTTCCGTTCTAAGCTCATCCTTTTGGTGACGGTTCGTGCATACAAGTCCTGGAGCTACGAAGGCCTTATTACTATTCTAGCTCAAGTACTGTTCTATGGGACAATTGTTCTGTCCCATGAATTTGGCTATTCTGATTTAGTTATATTCTGTAATAACATTTGTACTTCTGATCTAGACTTAATTATGATCCGTAATGACTTTGTTCTCTTGATCTTTGATTAATCTTAATGGCTGTGTTGAACTTGTACTGTGTGCATTTGTGCTTGTCTGTGCATCCCGTATATTCCGCTTTAGCGGGGTGTTACAATATATGTAAATTTGCTTAACAAAATTTTTTTTTTTTCTCTTTTCCTCCTCCTGATGGAAACACACACACACACACACACTTCCTCTCTTCTCCTCCTTAGACGGTGACCACCACCACCACCACCACCACCACCACCATATCCGACCGCCGCTGTCACCACCACTACCACCACTACAATCTGGATCTTCATCTTAAACCACTAGTAACAACAAGTGGAAGATGATGTTTAAGATGTTTTTAGAGTGATATTTTATGTAATTTATGTTTTTTATATAAAAAATGGATAAAGAAACCATTTTTATTCATGATTTGTAGTTTTTTTTCTCTTCTTTTTGTTTTTTATATGATAAGAAGTTGTATCCTTGGTTGTTGCTGTTTAAAATTTTTATAATGAGTTTTGCCCACAAAGTGTTTGATGCAATGTCTAAACCAAAATGTATGTACTAACTCAAATTTGATTATATACGTATTTACTAATTGTACAGTCAATCATACTTGATTGTACATTATTCTAAAATTTGAATTTGTTAAATTTGTGTATTGTAACTTTGTTTGTGCAATCAAATTTGATTATGTATTGAGTTTTAGAGATTTTGAAACTTTGTTTGTCAATCAGAGTTGATTTTGTATTGAGTTTATAGTTACTTGTGTTTGTGACTAATGTCTACAATCAAATTTGATTATGTGTTGATATTTGTAGTGATTTCAGTTTTTACAACTTTATGTATAGAATCAAAGTTGATTACGTATAGATAATTTAGACAAAACAAATGAGTTTAATATCAAGAACCCTATTCAAAATCAAATTTGATTTTATGCATATGGTGTCAAACTTAAACAAAATCAAATTTGATTTTGTGCACACATTGAGACAAAACAAATGAGTAAAAATCAATAACGATTTTAGGCATACATTGTAAAAAGCTATACAAAATCAAATTTGATTTTATGCATATATTTAGACAAAACAAATGAGTTCCATACCAAGAAACCTACACAAAATCAAATTTGATTTTACCCATACGGTTTCAAAAACCTATACAAAATCATATTTGATTTTGTGCTCACATTGAGACAAAACAAATAAGTTGCATACAAAAAAACCTATTCAAAATCAAAATTGATTTTACGCATATAGTGTGAAATAGCTATACAAAATCAAATTTGATTTTATGCATACAATTAGACAAGACAAATTTAGTACATAGCAAGAAATCTACACAAAGGAAAAATTGATTTTACGCATACGGTTTCAAAACCTATACAAAATCAAATTTGATCTTGTGCATACATTGAGACAAAACAAATGAGTTCTGTATCACTAACCTATTCAAAATCAAAATTGATTTTACGCATACAGTGTAAAAAGCTATACAAAATCAAATTTGATTTTATGCATACATTTAAACAAAACAAATTTAGCTCATACCAAGAGATCTACACAAAATGAAAATTGATTTTACGCATACGGTTTCAAAAACCTATACAAAATCAAATTTGATTTTGTGCACACATTGAGACAAAACAAATGAGTTTCATCCGCTCCGAAATGGGGTGTCCTTTTTAGGGTTTTCGAATGCGTCCTTCCCCCTCCGAATCAAATTTGATATTCCACGCCCCTCCCCTACTAAATCCCACTCTAGTGTTTAGGGTTTGAAGGTCGAGGTTAGCCGTTAAGCTAACCTTACGACTTCAAACCCTAAACTAAAGCGCAGGGCCGAAGGCCCTCCGTGATCACACTCCCTCCTCGGATTCGCTTTTAGCTCCCAAGGGTTTAGATTTTAGGGTTTTAGAATGCAACTTTTCTAAAATGTATGCACAAAATCAAAAATGATTTTGCATAGATTTTCAACATTATACATGTGAAATCAAATTTGATTAGCAATTAAGCTTTAGTATAGGGTTTGAAGTCGTAGGGTTAGCCGTTAACTAAAAAGTTCGGCCCCCATGATAACACTTCATCCTCGAATTAGCTTTTAGCCCCTAAGGGTTTAGCTTTTAGGGTTTTAGAATGCATCTTTTCTAAAATGTATGCAAAAAATCAAAAATTACTTTGCATTGATTTTTAACATTATACATGTGAAATCATTTTTGATTAGCAATTAAGCTTTAGTTTAGGGTTTGAAGTCGTAGGCTAACCCTACCACTTCAAACCATAAATGAAAGCATGGGCCGCAGGCCCCTGTAATCACACTTCCCCCTCGGATTAGCTATTAGCCCTAAGGGTTTAGCTTTTAGGGTTTTAGAATGCAATTTTTTAAAAATGTATGATAAAATCAAAAATGATTTTGCATTGATTTTTAACATTATACATGTGAAATCATTTTTGATTAGAAATTAAGCTTTAGTTTATGGTTTGAAGTTGTAGGGTTAGCCGTAGGGTTTAAAGTTGTAGGGTTAGCCGACTTCAAATAATAAACTAAATCGTGGGGCCGAAGGCCCCCGTGATAAAGCTTTAGTTTAGGGTTTGAAGTCGTAGAGTTAGCATAACGGCTAACTCTACGAATTCAAACCCTAAACTAAAGCGCGGGCCGCAGGCCCCTGTAATCACACTTCCCCTCGGATTAGCTTTTAGCCCCCAAGGGTTTAGCTTCTAGGATTTTAGAATGCAACTTTTTAAAAATGCATGCATAAAATCAAAAATGATTTTGCATTGCTTTTTAACATTACACATGTAAAATCATTTTTGATTAGAAATTAAGCTTTAGTTTAGGGTTTGAAGTTGTAGGGTTAGCCGTAACCCTACGACTTCAAACCCTAAATTAAAGCGCGGGCCGCCGGCCCCCATAATTACACTTTCCCCTCGGATTAGCTTTTAGCCCCCAAGGGTTTAGCTTTTAGGGTTTTAGAATGCAACTTTTCTAAAATGTATGCATAAAATCAAAAATAATTGTGCATTAATTTTTAACATTATACATGTGAAATCGTTTTTTATAAGAAATTAAGCTTTAGTTTAGGGTTTGAAGTTGTAAGGTTAGCCATTACGTTAACCCTATGACTTCAAACTATAAATTATAGCGCGGGCCGCAGGCCCCCGTAATCACACTTCCCCCTCGTATTAGCTTTTAGCCCCCAAGGGTTTAGCTTTTAGGGTTTTAGAATGCAAATTTTTGACAGTCCACGATTGCACAACTTATGTTATAGTTAAGCTAGACAAGAAAGTAAATAAGAAAATAAACAACAATAACAATGACAAGTTCAATTGTAATAAATCAATGCAAGTATAATCATATGTATCGTTGATTAAACGATGAATACATAGTCAATCTTACAAACTTGACTTACAAGAATACAAATGAACAAGGTAATTGCTAAGTCTAGACACACTATAAACTTGAACAATTACAAGTGACACACACTTTAATGGTGACAAAGACACTTGATACAATGCGGCTGTGTTGCTTTATATAGAGGAAGAATTAGGGCAACACAGGTGATAGATGGTGGTTGTCGACGTCCCATTGACTCCTTGTACTTCCATGCAAGAGCCCTTGTCTTCTTTACCAAAATGGGTATGAGAGAGAAGACCCAAGTTTTGGTCCCAACATGTACCTTTGCCATATGAGGTATGTTACAGTTGGAAGAACCACCATGTGACTCTTGTCTTCATATGGTTTGAAAACTTCCCGCCATGACAAATATTTGGGCAGCATACAACCCGCTGAAGAGAGTCACTGGACTCGCTGAACACTTGCTGATGACATACGTCAGCGAGCAAGTCTTGTCAGCGAATCCAAGACTCAACACTTTTCTAAATTGTATGCATAAAATCAAAAATGATTTTGCATTGCTTTTTAACATTATACATGTGAAAATCATCTTTGATTAGAAATTAAGTTTTAGTTTAGGGTTTGAAGTTGTAGGGTTAGCCTAGGACTTCAAACCCTAAACTAAAGCGCGGGGCCGAAGGCCCTCGTGATGACACTTCCCCCTCGGATTTGATTTTGAATAGGTTTAATGAAATTCCATATATCTACACAAACAAATGAAATTCGATCAAATTTGATTTTGAATAGGTTTAATGATACCGAACACATTTCTTTTGTCTAGATGTATGAATAAAATCAAATATGATTTTGTATGGGTATTTCACACTGTATGCTTAAAATCATTTTTGATTTTAAATGGGTGTCTTGATATGTAACTTATTTTGTTTTGTCTCAGCGTGCTATATACAAAATCATATAGCTTTTTCCCAATGTATGCGTAAAATCATTTTTGATTTTAAATAGTTGATTTTGAATAAGTTTTCAGACTTTTTGAGTAAAATCAAAATTGATTTTAAATAAATTTATTTTTAAGGAAGCCATTTGGTTTGACTCCGTCTGCTACACAAAATCATATATAA
Organism: Erigeron canadensis; assembly: GCF_010389155.1. NCBI lineage: Eukaryota > Viridiplantae > Streptophyta > Magnoliopsida > Asterales > Asteraceae > Erigeron > Erigeron canadensis. Next base: position 19,954,070 of record NC_057761.1, read on the forward strand.
TTTTGAAAATTTTCTTGACAATGTATGCATAAAATCATATATGATTTTGCATAAGTTTTTCACATTGTATGCATAAAATCAAAATTAATTTTAAATAGGTTTATTTGTATAGAACTCATTTGCCCTGTTTCAAATTTATACGTAAAATCATATATGTTTTTGAATAAATTTTTCATAGTGTATGCTTAAAATCAATTTTAATTTTGAATAAGTTTATTTGTAGAGAAGCATATACAAAATCTTATATGATTTTGAATACATTTAATGATACCGAACTCACTTTTTTTTGTCTAGATTTATGTATAAAATCATATATGATTTTGTATAGGGTTTTGACACACTATAGGTAAAATCATTTTTTATTTATTTTATTTGGTTTTCTTTGTATGGAACTCATTTGGTTTTGTCTCAATGTGTTATAAAAAATCATATATGATTTTGTATAGGTTTTCCACAATGTATGCGTAAAATCATTTTTGATTTTGAATAGTTCATAATATATAGGATTTTCACACTGTAAGAGTAAAATTAAATTTGATTATAGGCAAGGACACAAATAACTAAAACTTCAATACAAAATCAAATTTAATTGTACAAAACAAAGTTACAAAACACAAATCTATAGAATCTATATACAAAATCAAATATGATTTTACATACAATTACAAAAACATAAATCTCTATATACATAATCAAATATGATTATGAACATAAAAGTAAAAAATAACAGATAACAAATTGTATTTGATGTTACTCATAAATTTCCACAAAACAAATGGAGTATATATCCACAAACCTATACATCAAAAAATTTAATTCTTAATCATATGTTTATTAAATCATATTATCAAATATTAATTTAAACATTTCATCAAACACCTTATGCAATACTCAATTAAATGTGATTTGATATTAAATCATATATAATAAACTTTGGTTTAGACATTTTATCAAATACCTTGTATGCAATCTTGTACCAAACAACAAAGTAAATTGAATAACAAATAAAAATTTAACAAGCTCAAATGTTAGAATAGATCTAATCACATATTATCAAATTACATTTGATTATTACCTGAGAAAATTCGAATTTACATAACAAAAAGTAGTAATATTCGTATTCAATACATCATTCATTGTTATTAACATCTTCAAAATCAATTGATGATGAATGATGGAGATGATGACGAAGACAAAGGCAACATGGTTGTGCCATTGAAGGTGGTGGTGGTGGCCGCAGGACGCCGAAGGAGAGAGAGAGAGAAAGAGAGAGAGAGAGAGAGAAAGAAAGGGGGGGAATATTGATGTGTGTGTGTGTTCTGGATCTAAGAAGACGAAGAGTGAGAGGGATGAATGGTTTCTTTTTATGTGCAATTTTACTAGAATACTCTTCCTTATGTATTTTTTCATATTAATTTTGACCATAGATGATAGTTGATCCAAGGGCTGAGATGTGGCCCTTGGAGTTCACCACTTTTTAAGGATTCTCATGAATACAACTCTCTAAATCTATATCTATATAAATACTTATAACAACTAACCTATTTCGAGGCTTTCCAAACCTCACTATAAATCCAAAACAACCATAATTATTTGTTTTTTATTTAATAAGAATCTTTAATCAAAGTTTAAAATTTAAATATATTTCATTTATTTTGTCAAATATTACCTTAAATATATTTAAATGTGTCAAATATTTCTCAACAAACATGATGGATGACAATATAAAATGATATATCCAAATAAGTTTCTATAATGGAAACCAAGATTTTTTGAAATTGAACCGCAAATAGGTTGATTAATAATAAGAGTTGTCATTAACAAAATCTTACCATGTCAGCGTTTCTGATGTGGCATCATTAGAATTCTCCAAGTGACACATCAGCATCTATGTGGATGCCTACTTTGCTTAGTCAAAGTCCACGTAAGCAATCAAGATTTACAATGATGCTTTATTAAACTTTTTATAAAAATGTTGGAGGTGGGGATGGAACCCATGACCTCCCGGTTAATATGTGAACCAGAAGAAATTTTGTTTATTATTTGGAAAGTCACAATAGAAATACTATTGTTGTCTAAAAATATATATCTTGCAATTGTTCATCCGATAATTAATATAGCTAGACATGAGAATTTTAATTTTATTAATGTTATTGTCATTCAAATCTTTTAAGAGTTTTTAGTAATCAGTTAATGCAAACCAAAACTTTTGGTTATTCATAATTCACAATACATGATTCTTTTGTAGTACAATTTATCATATAATTTTCATAGAAATTTAACACTTTCATCTCCAGATTTATTTTTCATTTATATATTATTCAACTTAATTATGAATCCAAAGATAAAAATTTGGTAGAGATATAACTAGAACATGCAGATTTTTTTTTTATATTAAATACAAAATATGAGGAAATATGTTTGCCTGAATCTAACAACTTGTTAGTGATATTTTAAAAAAAAAAAAAAAATTAGAAATGCTTTCAAATAAAACGTGTCATTTTTTTCAGTTGATTTCCTGTTTTTAGTACGTAAGTTGATAGCAAATTACAAGTTTAATTTCTAGAAATCTTTCGTGCATTTTAACTATTGATTAATTTGATATGTTTTTGTTTAACCTTAACTTCTATATACCAAAAACGAATCGAGGATGTTGGTTATCTTTCTTTTACTTTTAAATTAAATAATTTATTATGTGAGTTCACTTTGTGAACATATGCCAAGTTAGATGCTAATAGATTCATTAGAGCTTGGGGTTCATTCAAAACCATCTGTCGCATTTGATGGAAACATGGCACAAATTGCCGAAGGTCATGGAAGGTATTGAATCTACCGACTCTTCTTTTGGATATATTCGAGGGGTTATTGCAGTCCAATTACTTATAAATTTGATGAATCAAGTTATGTGTTATATCTAATACGTTAAAAATGTATAAAGATGTTGACCGATAGCAAATTTCAATCCTAAGAAGTTCTTAGACCAAATCAAGTTTGAAGCTAGCTATTTAGTCACAATTAAATGGAGTTTTGTGGGTAATATTTGACGTCATATCTCTTAATGATGTGTTGTTATAGGGTCTATCTGCAACCAATTGGTGATACAATTAATGATGTTTTACAAGACTTTTTGTTTACCATCTACATTCTACAAAAAGATTTCATTTTATCAATATTCACATATTAGCATCTTTAGTAATAAATTTCACACAATAATACCAATAGTTTTTATATTATCAATATTCACACATTGACATCTTTACTAAAAAAATTTTCATTTTAATAAATATTTTCCGTCTACATTTAAATAATATTTCCAAACTTTATGTATTAGCTCAAAATTAAGATATTTAAACGTGTAATTAAGTCTGAAACTTTTGTGTTACATTCAAATTTTATAACTGTAACACCCGTCATTTTAAAATCTGGATTTTCAATAACTTTTGTCTAACGGCGTTTAGAAATACGAAAAACAGAATCCTTAAAACATAACTAACCCTTAATGGATAGTTCATTCATAAAAGTGGTGTTACAACATTCATATCATTAAAATAGCATAAGATAATCCAGATTTGGCACCAACATAAATACCAACATAATCAATACATAAGTCATATTAAAAGTAGCCAATCATCATAAGGCTAACATAAATGACTAAGTGGAAAAACTAAATGTCTTCTTCATAGCAACTACCCGCCTCACCAAGCTAAGTGTTTCACTAGCTCAACCTCCTTAACCTGAGGGAACAACATTTTTCAAAAGAGCAAGTGTTAGCTTTTAAAGCTAAGTAAGATAACATGAGTTTATGAAAACATTGTCAATTCATTATATATTAACAAAAACATTTCATATTGTTAATATCACATATTCGTCATAGCAAGTTAAGATCACCATATTATTATGATGTCCATCACATCATACATTAGCAAGATCATATCATCAACATTAAAGCAACATACATAAGTTAACACATTAGGAATTCATCGTGGTCCTAAATGTGTCTATCATCATAAAGCTTTACTTCTCATCTTTCTTTATTTCTTTACTTTTCATTTTGCCTAGATGTAGGCTATGTGGCATAAGCCACACATACTTAGGGATGTGGGGTTGTTTGTAGGTGGCTATAAGACCTTACATGGGGACCTCACACCCGACTTGATGGGTAGACCTTATGGTGGTCCATAGTCGTCGTTAAGGAAAGACAATGTCGATCAAACAGAGTATACCGTTTGAACTTTGCGCGTGTAGTGGTTAGTTACTCCACCCGGATACACTCAAACATAACTATGCCACGGGGAGGAATCTAGAATCCCACACCACGTGACCACGTACACATTAGCTCCGAAGAACTAGCATGGGTTAAGCTTTACACAACTTTTCTTATGCTCGAGACTTCTTTATTATGTTAGCTTATGCTACACTTTCACCTAAACTAATCACATATATCTTTCTTTACTTTATATTAGCTTAGGCTACACTTTCACCTAAACTAATCACATACATCTTTCTTTACTTTAGGGCCCTTAATTGTGCACGTGTCATGGCAAACCTATAGAAGTCTAGTGACTAGGTGTTTAAGCCATGCAACTAATCATATGACATACATACATCATCATATCGTCATCACATATTAGCATCGCATCGTCATATCATTTTATATTCATATCAACATATCATTCATAACATCATATCGTTATTTCATAAAATCATCATATCGTGATATCATATAACATAATATCGTCATGTCATATTAGCATCATATCTTCTTAACTTAATAGCAACATATCGTCATATCATTTCATTATCATAGCATCATAGCATTGCGTCATTATATCGTCAATTGCATTATAGCATCATATCTTTATATTAACATAACATATTATCGTATTAACATCATGTCATCTTATATTTGCATTATAAACATTTCATCTTATCACATACTTTATTCCATCATATCATCATAACATAACATATAAATATTTCATTTCATCATAGCATGCTTAAGCTTACCATTCATCATCAATGGTAATCATAATATACCCCATAGTAACATCTCATTCATTTCCGAATACATACAAGCATATAAACATTCATTTGGGGAAGTTAACTTATGAAAACTATGTTTTGTTATCCCTCGTGTGGTAAAAGATGTTATCTTACCTCAATGGAGTACTCAACAATCACAAATGTGTTTACCGTGCTTGATAAGTGTTCCCGACAACCTATGGTACAAGAAGGATGGAAATATAAGTCAACTAGATACTTAAACGCGCTTAGAACCCTTCTCCCGGCTGGTATCGTCGAGCCCATGGGTGGTCTCGTCGATATCAATTTTCAGAGTCACACCCCTCACTTGCAGGAGACTTTTCGACCTCAAGACGACCAAATGATTCAAAACTTAGTTCTTAAGAAATGTAGGGAATGCAAAGACCTTTCCAGAAATATAAAGTTTCACTCTTGAAGATCTATAATGAATGATTTATGACGTTTACAAGATGGGTCTGCAGAAATTGTCCGAAATTCGACCACATTTGGAAAACGACACTTTTCAGCCATCTATGAGAAAAATCACCAGAAACTTTGTTCATATCGATTCAAGGGGACACATACACCTTTTCAAAAATATAATATTCATCTCTTAACTCTTTTAATTGAAAGAGATATGATTTTTGCAATATTACTAAATTTTCAGATCTAGTAAACCATTAGTTTTGTAAGCAATTTCGACCATCAGAAGACCATAGCAGCCACCACGACCTATGGATCACATATGTACCATAAATATGACTCATATGATGAATTCACACGATCATTTGTTCCAGGAACAAGAGAATACAATAAAATACATTAGATTACCCGAAAACCCAAGTAGTCGATGACGAAACGTAATCAAATCAACCCTAACCCTTAAGAGCTGAATTGATTGGACAAAATCTTATCAAAGATCATAATTAACAATCATAGAATGATGTTTTACCTATAGGGATGATAAACGGATCGAAAACCTATGGAAATCACCACCGAAATCACCCGAATCCTTGAAAATCACCTAGGGTTTTGTATGTGAGAATATTTTAGAGTTTAGATCGGATCAAGGGGCATTAGAGTCATGCATAGGGCCCCTTATATACTGGAGAAACTTTCAAACTTTATATCTAGGCCCTCGCACTTCGTTATAACTCGTTCCAGTACTTAACGACTCATTTAACGCAATCGGAACACTTAACAACTCTTATATCTTATCGGGAACATTAATTTACTTTTTTAATCATTATCAACTTTAATTTCATTACTTTAAATTACTTTAACACATATCTCACGTAAATCATTTAATTCACGTAAGCACATATAATATACATAGTAACTAACGGTCGCTAACGGTAAGTTAACGGTCAACGTCAAAAAGTTTCGGGATGTTACAATAACGATGTGTACATATTATAACTTATATTGGCATACATTGTTATAATGCTTTTAAACAGTCGGGTTTTAAATAGTAGATTAACACTCCTATAAAATTAAAATATTTTTTTTTATAAAAGTTGATCACCATTTTTAACTAACATATGAAGTTGTTTTTTCTCATACATTTTTCTAAAGCTGTATTTGAGCAACCGTGAAAGTAATTTTAAAGTTTTTCGATATTTTGAAGTATATTGGTACATAAGGCTTTACATTTCAAGATTTTAAGTTATTATCAGCAATGTTTGTATTGTATCATGTGAATTAAATCCTTTTTTTTTTATATAACTATATGTATTTTTATTTAACTTATAGTTTTTTATACTTCATCTGATGAGACTTTTTAGTATACACAATAATACATTTCATTTATTTATTAATGATTAATTAGTCAATAATTATAAATTTTATTAGTTAAATTAATTAAATCAAATCTATAAGGGGGAGGGAGTGGTCATTCCATAACCAAACTTTTATCAAATTTTCACCTTATCATTCTCCATTAAAAATCCTATTCTTTATTTTTTCTCAAACTTTACCAAAATATTGACATCACGTTCACCGAATGTCACCAAACTTATAAACACTATTTCCACATCATATTTTTATGTCATTTATTTTTAATACATAAAATCAAAAACTATAAATATTAAAACATCTAAATAAATATAAATACAATCAACAATAAAATAAAATAAAAATACAAGGGCGACTAAAATGTAATTAATATAAATAAAAATATAGTTTCAAAATTTGTATAATATCAAATCATAGGGACTAAAATGTAAATGATAAAGAAAAAAAAATCTTTTAAAGAAGAAAAGATAAAGGCACCCATATAAATATTTCAAGTAGATATTATAAGTATTTCAAATAAATATATTTAAAGTCTAAAATAGTAATATAACGGAAAAGCATTTTGTGATTACTTCAAAATATTAGAAAAATGGTATATACAAATTAATATATATAACTTCCATTGCCATACATATTAAAAATGGGGGGGAAAAAAAGAAAGAACACCCATGTTTTTATTCATTAGTGGCCCCTTACAACCCCTATTTCATCCCCTGTCTCTTTGGTAAAGTTTGCCGAAATTCACACCTTCTCTCCTTCGGCGTAAAATGGGCGGTGGTGTTACTACCTGCCGACTTGGTCCATGGGTTTGCCGAATACCACTGCTTCCCGCTTACATATATAATACTTACATAGTTACATCTGCTAAATACTAAGTTGAATGTAAGTATACATCTTATGAGTCACTAACTACATTCAAATCAAACATATGAGGATGTCCTCATAAACTTTTTCAATGGGATTGCTTCACAATGGTAGCATTGATTAAGAGTGTTTTCTTGAGTTCTAAAACCATGTTTTTTTGGGGGCTTTGGACAACAATATCAAGTATAATTTTATTGACTTCAAGTGTAGATTTTACAATCTATTTATTAGATGTTTACATATATAAAGATCATCTAATTTTTATAATATATAATTATATAGTCACTTTCGTTATAACATTATGTTTATTACATGTCATTTACGATAAATTATGTTAGAAAATAAAATAAACCGGTACAATGCACGATTTCACCTAGTCTCACATATAATAAAATAATGAAAAGTGTTAGATCTGAAACTTGAATAACTCAGCTATTTATATATGTTCAATTTCTAGAATTAATAACCAAGTCTCCTAATGCATGTATTTAGTGTAAGAACTGAAAGAAGGTAATATGCATAATATAGTACTACACATTAGTTTTTGTTTTGACCCTTTCTAAAACCAATATCGTAAATTAACATTTGTGTTCCTTATAAATACTTCATAAGACCACCACAAGATAGATAACAAAATACAACACAAATAATTCATAGTGAACAACTACTCATTTGGTAACCAACTATATGGAGAAGATGAATATTATGAGCTTGTTATCTCTCTTTCTTTTGCTCATTTTTTCGATCATCCCCAAATCTTCCGCTACAGATCTGTCACCAAGTTATTATGATCGAGTGTGCCTTGACGCTCTACCGACCATCAAACGCGTTGTTGAGGACGCAATAGCCCAAGAACGTCGCATGGGTGCTTCTTTGTTACGTCTTCATTTTCATGATTGTTTTGTTAACGTAAGTACTATTTACAACTCCTAGCAACTTTACATATGATTCATTTATAACGACCAAAGTCGTTAACTATTTATATATCATGTACTCAGGGATGTGATGCTTCCATTCTATTGGATCAAACTTCAACAATCGATAGCGAGAAAAATGCAACTCCAAATGTAGACTCAGCTAGAGGTTTTGAAGTTATCGACCGAATCAAGTCTGAGGTGGACAAAGTTTGTGGTCGTCCCGTAGTATCTTGTGCTGATATCTTGACCGTTGCTGCTCGTGATTCTGTCGTTGCAGTAAGTATATACGTACAATATGATATAAACATGTTCTTAAAAACCTACTCCCTAGCTCCGTCCCACTAAATGTGTATTGTTACGAGTATATATTTTCAAACTCTTTCTTTATCGACTTTGACCTTAAAAAATCTTTTTATATATTATATAATAGTTGATGAAAATTATATAAGATAAAAAACATTTAAAACTTAATCAATGCATATAACTTTCATTAAGTTGAAGTTAATAAAAAGAAAAGAACTTAGAAAGTATAAAATAAGACACATTTAGTAGGACAAAAACAATATTTATACATAAAATCTTGAACGTATGTATGTGTTAAGTTTGTTTTAACATGTGTTATGCATGGTGTGTAGCTTGGTGGCCCATCATGGAGAGTCAAGCTAGGAAGAAGAGACTCGACCACAGCTAGCCGAACCACAGCTGAAGCCAACATCCCTGCACCGTTCATGGACTTACAAGCACTAATCTCAAACTTTAAGAACCAAGGACTCGACGAGAAAGACCTAGTTGTTCTTTCGGGTGCACACACCCTAGGGTTTGCTCAGTGTAGAACCTTTAGGGATCGCATTAAGTACGACACCAACATTGATCGAGCCTTTGCTAGCCACCTTCGAACCATATGTCCACAAGTTGGGGGCAACTCAACGCTCGCACCACTTGACCCAACACCAAGCTCATTTGATGGGAGATACTTCAACAACTTGTTAAGTAAAAAAGGGCTTTTGAAATCTGATCAAGCCTTGTTTAATGGTGATGATGGTGAAACTGATGAACTTGTTGAGAAATACAATGAGAAACAACAAGAATTCTTTGAGGATTTTGCAAAGTCTATGATTAAAATGGGTGATATAAATCCATTAACAGGAAATAGAGGTCAAGTTCGTTACAACTGCAGGAGGATTAATTAGAAGATTTCAATTTTGACCTTATGTTAAAATTTAATATTTCAATTGTAAGTTTGTTGCCCTATGCGTTTGTTAATTTCAAGTTAAATTGTTTGTTCATTCGATGCAGTGACGGCTTAAGGTTTTTTAGAGGTCTCAAACGAGATTAATTTTGGGGGCCTAGATCATTACCATATAAACTAAAGTAAACAAAAAAAAGTAGCTCGTCTTTTGTTATTAAACTACAAATAATAAAAAAACATGCAGATGTTGATGCAAAAATCAAAAAGGCGTTACTGCAATGCAAATTATATAATGATACTTAATCCAAAATTCAAACACTAAGTCTAATATACAAGATTTTGAGGCCTTGGAAATTTGGGGGCCTAAAGCGATCGCCTAGTCCCATAGTACTGTTGAGCCAGATTCGATGTATTATTGTCTTAAAAGAGAATTATGAATAATTATGTGTTTATTTTTACTAGTGTCTTATTCTCGATCTCCTAAAGATCATTTTTGTTAAAATGTCGATTATAGTCGATATCATTCCGTTATAGTCGATATAACGATATCAATGATTTGATTTCAATCACTTTAATTAGTTGTTAAAAAATATCAATTTTTATCAAGAAAAATAAGCTTTATTAAAATAAGCAAGATTCATAGTCTCACACACTCGAAAACAAACCTTATCAATCATCCAAAAAAATAAGAAAGGTACGTAACTTATCCCAGTAAAAAGACCGTATCCCCTTTTTGCTCCAAGAAATATACCCATTTAATTAGCTCACATTAGGTTTTTACACTTTGCTCTTTTCTCTTTGCCACGCACTTGTATAATGACCACAATTGTGAACTCGATCCCTCCCATTTCTTGTATTCCACATGGTCTTAGGTTACTTTTGTCATATTGATCATCAGTCAAAGGGGCGGGTTAGGCGAGAGTAGGCAACTACTATTGGTAATGCATAAAGTTTTACAAATCCCCGTCGATTCTAACAATCATTGGTTAAATAGAATCCGATAATCTTTATATATACTAAAAGACAACTGACCTAATAGCTTATTAACCAATCATAATACTCGATTTTATTAAATTGAAAATTGATGATGTCATAATTAAAATTATAAAAATTACGAATTTAAAATTTACGGATATTAATATATTTCTAAATTCTAAAGAGATGTTGATCCTTAAGACCTTAACACATACGTATCAAAATCTAATTCGAATTGCATCTTAAGCCTAAAAATCCTAGGCCCAAATTTTGCACAATTTAGTAAAATCTACGAAATACTAATTATTCAAACCTACTATGGATTATGCTTCTTATTATACATATTCATATCATTTTCTTGACTTTGTTTTCAAATTTGACTTTAACTTATATTTTTGTGTTTCCAATTATAAATTTAGGGGAACTTCTATGAACATATTCTAAACAATATATCATTATAAAACTCAAATTTTAATATATAGATCAAAGTTTTATTACTAAAAGTTGTAACTAAATTATAAATCATAATAAACTAACATTTAATATTGATAAACTGTAAGTCCGTGTATTTGACACGGGCCTAAAATCTAGTAAGAAACTATATAACGATATAACGAATTCAAAAATCAATGAATACACAGAAGGGTCTACTCTTAACTGATTAAGGGAGGTGGCCTTGTTATTAAAAAAGACTAATTCAAAGTAATATGGCAAAATGCTAAGAAACTACAGTCCAATTGGCATTATATCTGGTAGACACAAAAGTAAAAAGGGAAATGATTTTCATACCACATATATTGATAAATCTATCACACAGTACAACTTTCAAAACACACAATACAAACCATTAAATCATACGTGTGGTAGTTTTGTTAATATATGTGATACAAATATCATTATCCAAAACTAAAGGATGCCAAGTCAATTATTGTACTACTATTGCACAGCAGTAATACATAAAACATGAAGGAAAGTGATATTAGTATCACTTATTTTAATAGATTTACCACAACTGTGCAATACTGGTTTGTACTGTCAGCTATAAAACTTATACGTTATAGTACATCCATCAAAAATCATGATACGAATATCATTTCCCAAACATGAAAGGAACGAATAGACTAAACAGCTATGATTATTATTCTTTTATTTTTGTTTTACAAATAAAGACATAAATGGGTACTGCAATTCCTTACACTTCCTGTCCCATGCTTCTTTTCCATTTGTCCAAATGATACCCAGAAATTTTATTCTTTACTTTTATATATATATATATATATATATATATTTTAAAGGTGAATTTCGTTTGAAACTTCGTGTCGCGATTCGACAACGGGAGGTCTAGCATACACGTTGTCTTAAACAGGTCTGCGCTATAGAGCTTCCTCGAACTAGAAATGCCTATTTCAGATACCCGATGGGGGTAAAACCTATACTAATACGTCCAAAGACACGACAATTAATAGGGATAAACCACTAGGCTCAGGCATGAATTTGGGTGTTTAGTTATTAAAAACTTTTAAGCAGCATGGTTGGATCAGTGGTAAACACCCTTGCCTCTGGAGACAGAGGTCATGGGTTCGATCCTCATCCCATGTAAAGGTTGGAGGGTCTTTTCTACCATTTAGATAGAAACTGGAAGCAGCCTCTCTACTTAGGTAGAGGTAAGGTCTGCCTACATCTTAACCTACCTCAAACACCGTCGAGGTATTGGGGCTCAAAACCCGCAGAAGGCGGCATTAAGCAATTACTTTTTAGTTATTAAAAACTTTTGAAAATTTTCTATTTTCATTTCAAGAAAATGAGAAAAGTTTTTTATTTTAAAAAACCACAATAAATTTTGAAAATACTGCAAGTTTGCTAAAAAAAATAGATATCAAAATGAGTTTTCAGGGCAGAGTTAGAAGTTGAAAAACAGAATTTTCCATGTTCAGTAAAAAAACTCAAATTTGAACACGTTTGATTTTATATGATTCCCTATAAACTTTCCTGGCAAACACTTTTGAGCATTTTATGACTAAATCACAATGTAGGCCCAAACTTATATTGTTACAAGAGCATAAATAAAGATTCTGAACCACATCAAGTTCACGTACAACACATTCAGAGATCCAAAACCAACAAGACATATGCATACAACTCAAAGACTTCTATACAATTGTTTTATAGAATGTGGAAGAATGTAAAATAGAAGTACAAGGGTCAAACAGTAAGTTATTATAAGTTAAGGGACTGAAGCTGTTAGTTTAGAAAGATAAGTAGTTAGGAGACGGTTACCAGTTTAGTCTTACTATATACTAGTTTTTATGCCCGGGCGTTGCCCCGGGAAAAATAATGACACGTAAAATTTACAACTCATGGTAAAAAGTGACTATACAAAAGTATCTTCAAACTCAAATTAGAAAAAAAGATAACTAAACATGTAAAAATTATAAAAATCACATATAAGAATATATAAGAATAACAACAACTATATTCATCCATATAATGCATGACATTCTTACGACAATGATGATGATATATAAGTTTTGGGATGAGAAAGAAAAAAAACAAACAAACAAACAAAAAATACTAATTTACATATATTAAAAGAAGATGTAAAGGAGAATAAAACCAAATGTTAACGAAAAGTAAGTGTGAGAATCGTAATGTTATAAAGTTCGAAAGTTAGTAAGAAAGCCAAACAAACGAATAAACAATTTTCAGGAGTAAAACTGTAAATATGTGATATTTGTGTGGCAAAAACATGAGAACATAAAGTTTGTTACTAATAAAATGGAAAAAAAAAAAGTTGAGGGAGGTTAAGTGTTAAAAGATAAGAATTATAAGGGTAAATTAGAAAAAGAATGGAAAGATGTGTATGATATGATGTATTAGGTAGTTGTATTTTATGCAAATTAACTTGTAAAATTCAAGTTAGTTTTTAGTATATAGGTAAATACTAGATTTTAGACCTGTGTCCAACACTGGACACGAGTTTTACGATATTATCAATATTAGATCTTCATACTTTTAAGTCATAAAAGCTTATAATTTTGAAGAAATACGGTTCTAAGTGTTATATTTGTAGTACAATAATCATATGTTTGTCACTGTAATGATTAGCCTAGATATATTGTTTGTCGTAGTCATTCCACAAGCCAAATGCTATATATAATAATTTCTCCATTATAGAATAGTTTGAAACTAGTTATACTCATAATGTGATATTATTATGAAAGATAATTAAGAATTAAAATATAAACATATTTGTGATCTTGTACTTGACATTCAAGTGTATGTATTTAATAATGATGCGCGTCCATAATATGCATAGGTTTATTTTCAATCACTTGTTCTATGATAATATAATAACAATTAGGATTGTTTTTATATTTTTTATAACAATTAGAACTCTTGATTTGAATGACAACTGTAACATTAAACATTAATATGTAAAACTAATATATCAAAAGGAGAAAATTATGTACCTTTTTTTTATTGAGAGATAAAATGAATCTTGAATGTAGTTTATATTGATTTGGATTTAGGATTCAAGTAACCCTTTGTAGTAAATCGTGTTTGAGATAAGTATCTACAGTTCACATTGTATTTATATCAAATATTAAACTAAATATTAATAATTATAATTATAAAAATCTAATATAATATTTGTTAATAAGTCGTTAGGTTTTGAAATAATTTTTTGTAGAAAATATTTCATATGTTAAAATTTTTTTTAATTTAATTAAATGATTATAAATTTTAAAAAATTCTCTTAAGTTGATGGCTAAAAATAAATATAAATTAAGTATTCAGGGCCAAAAAGTGTAAATTATTGATGGAAAATAAAAAAGTGTAAATTAATGAGACTTTTTTTACAAATTAATATAAATACTAATATAATAATATATTTGGATAATGATTATTAGGATTTTTAATTTGTAGTTTATCTAAATGATGACATCATCAAAAACCAATTTGATGAAATTGAGCGATGTGATTGGTTAATAAGTCATTAGTTCAACTGTCTTATAGTATATATTAAGATTAAGATGTGTATTTTGTACATAATTCACTTTTCTACACGAAATATCATAATATCCCAAATTATTCTCTCTCAACTTCAATTATAATAGTTGCGAGTTACCGTATAATCTTATTTATGAAAAAAAAATTGATATACAAGGTTATATACGTGGGAGACAACAAAACCGTTGTGAGGATGATAGACCAGAGCGAATTGAATATACCAATTGCCATCACCATTCACCCTCCTTGATCATCATCACATCTAACTCCCCCATATATTGCAATTACGAACATGGAATGGAGATAACTGTTTGTACACCAAATCGCGCTAGGGTTAGAAAAGGGGGTTTGAGGGGTTTTGGACTATTCGTTGGCGATTCCCATATGGTAGAGTGTAAGCCTCTTTACGCCAATTGAATAGGGTTCGAGGTGTAGCCGATTAAGATCGGGTTATATATATGAATGACCAACCGCGTTTATGAACATCATCTTATGCTATTGATGTCTACGATCAGAAGTATGTGTATTTGTTGAGTGATCGGTTGTATATATCTTTATCAAGGTTTTGGGTCTCCTTATATAGGATATGTGTGATTAAGAGAAAGGAGAGTCAATGAGGAAACTTCCTCCTCATTGAGTCTATCCGTTAATTATGGATCGGATTACCTTTCTTTATCGACTGTAACCGATTTGTCCTTATTTTAGGGAAGAAGAGATTTAGGTGATCTCTTCCTTGTTTGGGTATTATTTCCAGCTGGGCGCCTTTCCCACGCAGGTTCCTTCGTGACGCTGCGGGTTAGCACTTGTCCGTTTGGCAGGCCTTTTGTAGCGTAATATGGATACGCCATCAAGCCCCCCAGTCCAAGGGGATGATTTTTGCCAAATAAACATTCCCTTGGACTATATTTGAAATATACTGCATCATGAAATGACATGTTGCAGTTAATGGGAACCAAAAAGTCGCTGCACGTATCTCGAGGTGTGTAATCGACGGTTGGGACTTTTTCTCTTCTGTGCCAAAATATTTGGCTGTGCAGAAATATTTATTGCTTCGATTGAACTTCCGCCTTTAGTCTATTCGCTATTCCCTCCCTATAGGTCAATGTTTCTACTTTTTCTTTCATATACCTCCATCTTGTTTTATTTTCTTCAAAAATCTCTATCTTCGTTTTTCTCTCAAGACTTAAGAGCCATGTCAAAGAGAAAGATTACCGACATCGATGATGACTCTGTCTTGGATAAAGGGAAGGGTCCTGCTGCTTTTCCTCCCATCTCCTTTCCTGGTGATTCTTCTCGAAAATTCATGAAGGAGGAACTCTTATCTGATAACATGAGTGAACGAAAGAATCTCTTGGTCCGTGGTATGTGTCAAGAATATGAGTATTCTCAGGATATGTTGAAGGAGTCCCAGCTTGTCATTACTAGTTTATTTGACCAGGTTGCCTACTTGGAGAAGCGCTTATCTGAGCAAGATGTGGAGATGAAGGTGTTGCGTGCAGGTTTGAAGAGGCGTCATGATGAGCTTTTGGAAAAGGATCTGGACAATGTTGAACTTCGCCGGGAGGTAAAAGTGTTTGTGAAAGAAGTAATTCCTCATATTTGTAAAACTCTTGCTTTAGGGCCGGAGGCTATTGCTTTGGTTGATGCCATCGTGAATGCTTCAAAGAAGAAGGGGATGGCTTTTGCTCAGCATTCCGACCAGTCTCCTGAATATCTCCAGGCTAAACAGGTGTTTGACCAAGCTATCTCAAAACTGGCAAATTACCAGAGTAACTATGTTCATGATCTCACCCATCTGCACAATACTGGGGCGCACAATTTCCTAGTTGTGAAACCTCGGTTTGATTAACTATATATGTTATGAAATAAATATTTTAAGACTTATTTTGGTATGTACCTTTTAATCTGTTTTGATTTCAAACTATGGTACTTATATGTATATTTGACAGATGCTTTAATTTCTTGTTTTGCTCATAACATATGATATGTTTTTATATGACCATATTCTATGTTTTTAGAAATATCATTGTATAGCAGATTTTGCTATTTTTGGCTTGAGAACCATTTTTTAGAAGTAGTTAAAACTTGCTTCTCTTACGTAATTACGTGTATAAGGTTAGCTTGTTCAGGTGTCCCTGTTAGCTTGTTCCCTTTTTACGAGGGTAGCGACCCCCCCAAGGCGAATATCACCTTGACGCTTTCGCCCCAGCCGTACGGGACTTTCTGCGGTTTTTCATTTTTTTATATATATGGCCATTTTATATATATTTTGTTTACACTTTCCCGTAGGATTTTTTGCTTAAATGAGGCACTTGGTCCAATGGATGTATGATCAGAATTGCTTACAGGCATTTTTATTTAGTACTACATATATTTTTTTTAAAAAGGAAGGGAATTCTAATAGTAGAATTTACGCAAATTTGAGCCATTCCATGTTCTGTCAACCGGAGCTCCTTCGGGCGTTTCCAGCTCGTATGCTCCTTTTCCAAATGCTCTCCTTACCCTATATGGACCCTCCCAAGTAGGTCCCATTTTGCCAGTGTATTCTTTTTCACCCGTGCTATTCAACCGCAGCACGTAGTCACCGACTTTGAATGTTGTTGGGTTTATCCTTTTGTTGTAATACCCTTCAATCTTCTTTTTAAACGCAGCTTCTTTGATGGCGGTGATTTCTCGTCGTTCTTCCAGCAAGTCCAGATCTATCCTTAGTTCATCTTCGTTCCCTTCAATGTTTATCATCCTGTGGGTAGAGACTTGGAATTCTGTTGGGACGACAGCCTCCGTTCCGAATGCTAGACTGAAAGGGGTTTCTTCGTTGCTTCGCTTTGGCGTTGTCCTGTTGGCCCATAGGACTAATGGTAGTTCGTTTATCCATCCCTTGTGGTTTCGCCCTAAGCGTTTCTCCATTCCCTTGATTATTTCTCTGTTGGTTACCTCCACCTGCCCGTTCCCTTGGGGGTGGTAAACGGATGTGAAGGATTGTTGAATTTGCAATTGCTTGCAGAATTCTGGGAAAACGCCTTTGGCAAATTGTGGGCCATTATCCGAGACGATTGTGTGAGGTATTCCAAACCTGCATATGATGTGCTCCCATACAAACTTCTTCATTTGATCTCCGTTTGTCATGGCCAGCGGCTTTGCCTCCACCCCACTTGGTGAAGTAATCGATGGCGACAACCAGGAATTTTTTCTTGTTTTGGGCTTCGGGAAGTGGTCCCACAATGTCGATACCCCATTGTATGAAGGGCCATGCTGACGTTACGGAGGTCATATCATTCTTAGGTTGTCTCGGGACATTAGCACGTATCTTGCATGACTCGCAGTTTTTCAGTAATGCTGTGGAGTCCTGATGCATTGTCGGCCAAAAATATCCTAGCCTCATAGCCTTCGTTGCGACGGATCTTGCTCCCGCATGTGCTCCGCATATTCCTTCATGTATCTCTCGGATGATCATTTCTGCTTGGTTTGGACCTACGCATCGGAGCCATGGCGTGACGAAGCCTTTCTTGTGCAACTTTTTATCTTGGATTTTATATTGCGGGGCTTTTACTCTTATCTTTCGGGCTACATCCTTGTCTGCGGGGAGTATCCCGCTTACTAGATACTCGTAAATGGGGGTCATCCAATTTTTGCCCTCTTCCTCCACAAGGTCAGAGACTTGTTTTTCTTCGATCGATCTTTCCTTGAGGACTTCTACCAGTACTTGTTTCCCTAGGTGTCCGAATGTGAGTGAAGCTAGCTTGTTTAAGGCGTCTGCTTTTTTGTTTTGGTTCCTTCGAATGTGCTCTATTTTGAAGTGACTGAAACATTCCATCAGCTCTCGCACCTTTTGTAGGTATAGTTTTGTAGTATTCTGCTTGGCTTCGTAGTCCCCTTTTACTTGATTTGCGACCAATTGGGAATCGACATATACCTGTAGGTTGCGGATCTTCATATCTCTGGCAATCCGAAGCCCTGCTAGCAATGCTTCGTACTCGGCTTCGTTATTTGTTACTTCAAACTCGAATCTCAGAGCATAGGTAAATTCTTTGCCTTCGGGACTGATTAGCATCAGAACGGCTCCACAACCATCGGAGCTTGCGGCTCCGTCAGTGTACAACTTCCATACATTATTTTCGACGTTCCCCAACACCTCAAGTGACGCAGAGTGTGTCATCGAGTTTTCGCCTTCGTGGACTTCGCTGATGAAGTTAGCCAATACTTGCCCCTTAATTGCATTTCTGGCCCTGAACTCAATGTCGTGCTCCCCCAATTCGATGGCCCACTTGGCCACCCGTCCCGACTTTTCTGGCTTAAGCAATATCTGCCTTATTGGCTTATCAGATAATACAACGATGGGATGCGCTTGAAAGTACCTTCGCAACCTACGTGTCGCGTGGACAAGGGCCAAGGTCAGCTTTTCTAACTCGGGATAGTTGGTTTCTGCGCCTTGCAAGACTCTGCTCACGAAGTAAATGGGTATCTGTTGTTTTTCCCTTTCTGCTAAAAGCACAGCGCTAACGCATTCAAGTGAGGCGGCCAGACACACGTAGAGTATTTCTTTTGACTTTGGGGCTGTTAGCGTTGGCAGGTCTGCAATATATTTTCTCATCTGTTCCAAAGCTCTCCCCGCCTCCTCTGTCCATGCGAAATCCTTATTCTTGAGACATCCTTTCAATACTTTGAAAAAGGGTAATTGCTTGTCAGCTCCGCGTGAGAGGAAGCGGCTAAGGGCGACAAACTTGCCGTTCAGGCTTTGGGCTTCTTTGATTGTCCTTGGTGCTGAAATTTGCTTTAACTTATTTATCTTGGAAGGATTTGCGTGGATGCCTTTGTTGCTTACATAGTATCCTAAAAACTTGCCCTCCTCCACACCAAACGAACACTTTTTGGGATTGAGTTTCATGTTGATTTTCCTGAGGTTCCCGAAGGTTTCCAGGATATCTTTAATGAGTCCTTCTTCATCCCTGCTTTTGATAACCATGTCGTCGACGTATGCTTCTAGATTCCTACCTATCTGTGTAGCGAAGGCCTTGTCGACTAACCTTTGGTACGTAGCTCCTGTGTTCTTAAGGCCGAAGGGCATCTTTCGATAACAATAGGTTCCCTTATTGGTGTAGAAGGCTGTCTTGTCTTCATCTTCTTCCGCCATCTGTATCTGGTGGTACCCTTTGTATGCATCCAAAAAACACTTTAGCTTATGCTCTGCTAACGATTCTACTTTCCAGTCGATTTCCGGGAGGGGGTAACAGTCTTTTGGACATGCCTTATTGATATTTGTAAAGTCAACACACATCCTCCACCCTCCGTCTCCTTTCTTGACCATTACCGAGTTGGCGATCCAAATAGGGTAGACGGACTCCCTTATTATCCCAACTTTAAGTAGTTCGTCTACCTCCTTCCTAGCAGCCTCATCTCTATCGGCGGAAAGGTTGCGTTTCTTCTGGTGAATAGGCTCTATATGCTTGTGTTCCTTCAGACGATGCTCTGTGACGAAGGGCTTTCCTTCCAATGTTAGGGTCCTTGGAACCCCCGTCATATCTGAATAGTCCCATGCGAAGACATCTACATTGGCCTGTAACAGTTTTTTAAGTTTGTGCTTGCACCATTCTGAAAGTTGAGCACCTATGGAGATCGTTTGTTCGGGAAAGCTTGGATTAATTACCAACTTTGTTGCGCCCTCTTCTTCTTGCGTTTCCATGGAGGTAGGGGGACGTCGTCATCCACCCTTTTCACATCATTGATTTGTTTTATTGGTTCGTAAGAGGATTGGATCGATCCTATCCCTGTTTCAGATTGAAGTTTAATGACCCTATGGATGACAGAAGGGACCATTTTCATCCTTTGCATCACAGGTCTTCCTAAAATTATATTGTAGGGGGATGGAGATCGTACTATCGAGAGATCCAACGTCTCCGTTCGTTCGTGTATCCCATCTGTGATGCCCGGGGATCCGTCCTTCGGGCTCGTATGGATTCTGGCATTTTGAGGAAGTAGTGTTCGAAGATAACGTCACAGTCACTTCCACCGTCCAGATATACCCTCCGGACGTCAACGTTGAATACGGTGACTTGAATGATGAGCGGATCGCTTGAAGGTTCGCTTTCTCCAAATAATGGGAAATAAAAACCTCCTGGTGTCGTTTTGGCCACAGTCAAATTGCTGTTTCTTGCTTGTTGAATGGCCAGAGTTGACCTCCTTCCTCTCGTCATCCTGTTTTTTTTCTTTACCATTTTTTACGGCGTAAGATGCACAGAACGGTATATTTATGGGTTTTTTTAGTTCAATAGAGCGGTCCCACGGATGGCGCCAATGTTTGTACACTAAATCGCGCTAGGGTTAGAAAAGGGGGTTTGAGGGGTTTTGGACTATTCGTTGGTGATTCCCATATGGTAAAGTGTAAGCCTCTTTACGCCAATTGAATAGGGTTCGAGGTGTAGCCGATTAAGATCGGGTTATATATATGAATGACCAACCGCGTTTATGAACATCATCTTATGCCATTGATGTTTACGGTCAGAAGTATGTGTATTTGTTGAGTGATCGGTTGTATATATCTTTGTCAAGGTTTTGGGTCTCCTTATATAGGAGATGTGTGATTAAGAGAAAGGAGAGTCAATGAGGAAACTTCCTCCTCATTGAGTCTATCCGTTAATTATGGATCGGATTACCTTTCTTTATCGACTGTAACCGATTTGTCCTTATTTTAGGGAAGAAGAGATTTATGTGATCTCTTCCTTGTTTGGGTATTATTTCCAGCTGGACGCCTTTCCCACGCAGGTTCCTTCGTGACGCTGCGGGTTAGCACTTGTCCGTTTGGCAGGCCTTTCGTAGCGTAATATGGATACGTCATCAATAACAGATCACCTTGCAACATGTTGTGTTGTCATCACCTTTTATGTTACAATAGTTAAACGGTTCTAAAGAGGTTGAATATAGTTGTGTGGCGAAGGAGGTTGGGTCGGCTGGGCCAAATTCACACATGTTTCTTTGCCTCTGCTTCCATCTTTAATCGCTTAAATCTATTAAAACTGAGATGGCCCCAATTTCTAAAGGGATCAAGTTTTGTTCCCGAGAAAGATAATTTAATACCCATTTCGTTTGTATCTACCTTCTTATTTTACATTCACAAACGGAATGACAAATTTAACATTTTACTACTACTCATACATGTAACTCTTCAATAAATTGATTTGCAAAAGTAGGGAAAATAATGTAATGTTATTACTACGTTATGCAATAATAATTAAATATCTTATAAGACATTTTGTTTTTCTTACGCCATCTCTTTGTCAATTATTCATATCTAGGGTATGTTTAGCAAAATTAGTTGGGGCTGAAACTAGAGGCTGAGGCTGAAGTTAAGAGCTGGAGCTAAAGACTGAAGCTGTAATACTAAAGCTTCTAATTTGTATAAAACTGTTTGGCAAATAAATTGTAAGATGTTGCAAACAATATAAAATTACATTAATGGGCATAGAGTTTTTTTTATAAGAGAAAATAGAATATAAACAAAACTAATACATCATATCAAATATAAAAAAAAAATATTTCTATAAATTGTCACCTACTATATCAAAAAAAGAACCTACAAAATTAACAATGAGCATAAATTCAACAACATAGATACAAAATTTAACTATGTGGTTTGAATTGTAAATTCGGTGATTATTACATTCTGGCATTAATAATATTGTTTTTTGATATCAATTATAGGTGTTGGCATCTCGTGAAAGCCTTGAGGTGTTTATGTTTAATACCATGACGTGATAATACACGTAAATAAAGCCTACAACTTAGAGAATGTCATTGAACTAGACGAAAAATCTTATTAGTGCCTATGTTTATTTGAAACTATTTTAGTCAAAACAAGTTAGTGAATATAAAAAAAAACAATTAATTAGCTAAGAACAAAATAATGATTCATTGATGAACATAGAAAATTACTTACTGTGACGAAGAGTAGATGAATATGAGAGACCAAAAAATCAGTCATCAAGAGAGATCGATTAGATTTGTACGTGAATGTTATTTGTATTTGGGTAGATGAGTAATTTTATTAATTAGGGTCTAGAGCTTTTTTTTTTTAACGTTCATTGAAGAAGCTTTTGTTTAAAAGCCCATTGGACCTTTTTTTTTTAAGAAAAGCCTTAAGCTCCTTAATCCAAACAGACCCAGCAAATCTTATTTTTAAAAGCCTCAAGCCCCAACTCCTAAAAAGCCCCATCCAAACACACACATGGTACGGATTGAATATTACAACTTGGGGCCTATATTAAGTTGTTTTAACCGGATCCACGTGCTAAAACCATTCACCCAATACCTAATAGAAGAAAAACCCCTTAATAGTTAGCCCAAAAACACAATAATGTATTAGAAGAAATCCTTGTCTTTTAAATATAAAACATGAACCTGAATCACCTTAAATTCAACAAGTCCTTCCTTACCGGGTAGTCTGCCTATTAACTTAATGATTAGTTAGTCATGTATCATAATAATTATAACTCTCCTTGAAAAATTTAGAGAAATTTCTATTGATCGAATCAAATGGAACAAAGTTCTACGTAATAAAATGAATATGGATAATAAAATTACTTGCTAAGAGAATGATATATTGCTTGTTCTAAAATATTTTTTGACTGCTTTATAAAATAATTAAGTCAATAAAGTCCAATTAATGAACCTCGAATATAACTTTTTTCAGAAGCTGCGTGTATATAAATAATAGAGTAAATTACACGTTTCGTCTTTGAAGTTGATACGTTTTTCACTTTTGATCCCTAAACTGTAAAAATTACAATTTTGACCATAAAGTTGGCCAATTTTTTCAATAATCGTCCTTTGGCCTTACAGCGTTAAAAAATGGCCGTTAACGTACGCATGTGCTAGACACGGGAGGGCAATAATGTCATTTCACCTTACACCGAGGGATGAAAAGTGAAAATAGAGCTACCTGAGGGACGAAAAGTGAAAAAATAGCTACTTGAGGGACGAAAAATGAAAATCATACAAATAAATTTATTCTTCTATTCTTTCTTTTCCGATCATCTTTTCGATCATCTTTTCCGATGGAATTTTCCGACTAGACATTTATTTCCCCGTTACCCCCAAGCCTCTCCAATCCCCACCACCTAATAACCACCACCAACAGCCCTCGCTTCCAGCCACCGCCGTCTGTAACCAACATCAGTCACCGCCGTCTATAACCACCACGAGCCATCGCCACCCACCGCCACCTCCGGCCACCGCCGCCTATAATTACCACTAGCCACCGCCACTACAATCAACACCAGCCACCACCGCCTACAATCATCACCAGTCACCGCTGCCTACAATTACCACCAAACACCGCCGTCTACAGTCACCTCCAACCACCTCCGTTTACATTCACCACCAACCAACCGCCGCCGACTAGAATCACCACCAACCAACCGCCGCCACTTAGAATCACCACCATCCACCGTCCCCCTTTCAATTAAAATCAAAATTTAGAAAAGAAAAAAAAAATGATTGGCATGTTTGAACTATAATTTGTTTGATTGGCTGTGTTTTGAATGTCATGAATTTGAGTAAATGATTTTGTTTGTGGTTTAGATTTGGATTCAAAGTCGAGTTTTTATTAGGTATCATCTGTAACAACCGCTTTACGAATATTCTAATTAAGTTCTTAGATCATACTTTCGCCATCTGAACGGCTAGACGGTCCAATCTATTTAAGTTCTTGACGTACTTTAAACTTAAAATATGTGCTTATTTGAAGGTCAATTTAATCTTAAATCTTGATTTATGTGACGGATTATGAATTAATTCGATAAAATATGAAAGTTCGGTTCGTAAATGTTCATGTCCATAATTGTTCCAGTGCAAAATGTTCACAAATAGTCCCTTGGAAAATACCTAGTGCATCCAATTGGAAAAGGTATAAATAGGAAAATGTAGTGTGAGAAACCACACTATTCATTCATCACCTCCAAACACCTTTCTCTCACTAAAAACACATAGTCAGGCATATAAACACACACAAAATCACCACCTTGATCTTGGGTTGTTTGAGTGAAATCACTTGTACTTTTGGGTTCCTTGTGACGATCAAAACACGTTTCTAGAATCAAATCACAGGTAATAACAACATCTTTTTGAGGATTTGATCAAAATAAAAGTGTACTTTTTATGTTCTTGTTCTTGATGATTTGGTCCGATTTTTGTTAAAGAATCATGTTTATAAGCAATGGGTTTGTGTCTAAATGTGTTTAACATCATTTTGGTGAACAAATTTGGGTCATAACATGATTAAATTGCAAAACCCATTTTTCAAATATGAACATAACTAGTTCTTGAAGTTCAAAGTGTTCATGTGTTAGTTTGATTCTGAAATCTGAAAATATGTTAAGAAAATGGTGTTATTATGATAATATATATTGATAAAAGGTTCTAACACGTTCCAAGATCGACTTAGACCTCTATAGACTTGATTTCTTGGTTGATTGGGCTCGTGTTCATGTTCTTGAGCTACTACTGCTGCTACTCGTTGTTGTTATGGTTGAAGTGTGGTTCGGTCTTGATTCACATTCTGGGCAACTGATCATACGATCGGTTTCACTCAATCTAATGTGGATTCGACTTTAGACATGATTATGGAATGCTAGAACGATCAGAATGATGGAACGATCTAAATGATGAAGCAGCTAAAACGATCTAAACTTGTGAGCATGAAACGATCTAAACTTGTGAGCATGAAACGATCTAAACTTGTGAGCATGAAACGATCTTATTGACCAGAACCAAAACGATCTTAATGCCACAATGATGAAACGACCTAAATGCTTGGGCTGGAACGATCTATACAACCACAACCAGAAATGACCTCTTTTAGCTATGAACAAGAAACGACCTCTTTTGGCTATGTATATGAAACGATCTCTTTGGACATGAACCTAAAACGACCTAAAATTGTGCAACAGTGGGGACGATCTAAATAACAAATGTGAGACGATTTTGTGCATTGGACTTGAATTAATTTGCTTACATAAAACACTAGTCGATCTTGTTCCTAATCTCTCTAAAATGATCTTAAATCTTAAACCCTAATTCAATCAAGATGCACACTTGATTAAGTATATTCAAGGCTACAGCTTGACAACAAAGCTAGTTCATAAATCGAGCTAAACAACGTTCAATGTACAAACCCTATTTAAGTGCACCAAAAACATAAGTTGTTCTCGATTATTAAAGTACGAGTGCTATGAACCAATAACTAAGTTCTTAAGACTAAAAGTTCATTATTTAAGACTTGTTCAACTCATTAACACAATAAGTACTTATGTGTGAGTTCTAAAACGCTCAGTTCGAGTCCAGTACACGTACTTAAAGTTCATTTAAACCCTTTTTGAGTCAAAACGTTCAAAGATCTTCAAAGGACCCAAATCATCGGATCATCAAGGACATTTGTGATTAAGTAATCACCAAGACTAATATATGTGCATATTATGTGACCAACAACGTGTACTTAGGTTTCTGTCAAGGTGTGCTTGGATTTTGATAGATATAATCTATCTACCTATGTGCGTGCTCTTTGTGTTCGAAAACTGTGCGGGTACCAGATCACTGTGAGTTCACCTATTCCCCTTTTTTACATCTTGTTCAAAGTTCTTTATCGGGGACTGAAAAGCATAAAAACTATTTTGTACGCATATATATATACAGACTTATATATATATATATGTTCTTGGACTGTTTTACGTACAATTTTTATGAACGTACAAACTATTTATGAAATGATTCTGGATTATCTTCAAAGGTGTATTTTAGATCTTGAATGGGCAGAATCTTGAGTACATTCTTAACATCATATCTATTCTCTAAAAGGTGTATTTTAGATCTTGAATGGGCAGGATCTTGAATACATTCACATCATTTATATATACTTATCGTTCTATGTATGAGACCTATATTTTACTGCTATCAATTCATCTCCCATCAGTTCTTGGAATGGACCGTAGGTAATCATGGACAGCGCTGTTAGGGTAGGCCCACCCTCATTCTCCACGGTACAGGAGGATGCATATTATCTGTACTTATAATGATCACTTGTTCTGATCATCTGTTCTGATCTAGATCATACTTATAACTTACTTGATTATGTGAGCTCACTGGTTCATTATGGTTCATTTTTGGCCAAGCGGATTAGCAGTAATTATAGACACACATATTAAGTACAATACTGGTTCTTAAACTATTGTTATTATAGCAGGGTATTTTGACAGACGTACAGATCTTATGACATGTTCTTATTATACATACAGAACTATGTATAACTATAAAGTACTTTATGTGAATCTCACCAACTACTTTTGTAGTTGACCCTTTTGAACTTACATGCTTTTCAGGCTAGACTATTAGATCTTTATCATAGGAGTCTTCGTTCTCTTAGCTCATTCCTTTGGGATTGTTCGTACGTACAAGATCAGTAGCTGTGAAGACTTCCTTTTGCTTGGTTTAGTTCAAGACTTGGTGCTGTAAAGACAATTGTTCTGTCTTTCTTGATAATGACTATTTTGGGTTTATCCCATGTGCTGTAATAACTTATAACACTACTTATCTTTTAATGTTAATGGTTGTGTTTGAACTTGTATTGTGCGTGCTTGTGCTTATCTGTGCATCCCGTATATTTCGCTTTAGCGGGGTGTTACATCATCGGAAAATAAATGTCTAGTCGGAAAATTCCATCGGTAAAAATGATCGAATAAGATGATTGGAAAAGAAAGAATGGAAGAATCAATTTATTTGTATGATTTTCATTTTTCGTCCCTCAAGTAGCTATTTTTTCACTTTTCGTCCCTCAAGTAGCTATTTTTCACTTTTCGTCCCTCTCTGTAAGGTATAATGACATTAGTGCCCTCACGTGTATAGCACGTGCGTACATTAACGGATATTTTTTAACGTTGTAAGGCCAAAGGACGATTATTGAAAAAATTGGCCAACTTTAGGGTTAAAATTGTAATTTTTAAAGTTTATAGATCAAAAGTGAAAAACGTGTCAACTTCAATGACGAAAAGTGTAATTTACTTTAAATGATATAATTATAAGAGTTAATTACTGAAATGGTACCTCACGTTTGCACCATATTACTGGTTTCATACCTTTTCTTTCGAAATTATGCTGATCATACCCAACGTATGTAAATCTCCACTCGGACCATACTGGAGGGTAACGCCGTCAGCTGGCCGTTAAAACCTCCCCCACGTGACTTGCACGTGCGGGGTAAATATGTAATATTGCGTTTCCTAATTACTGAAATGGTACCTAACGTTTGCATGATATTGCTGGTTTCATACCTATATGTTTCTTAATTACTTAAATGGTACATAATGTCTAGTTATTAATTATTTTATATATTTTTTAATTTATTTTATTTTTCTTTTATAAAAATTCTTCAAAACTTGTTATAATTTAATGAAAATAGTCAAAATGCACCTATAATCCATTAAAAAATAATACCAAATAGTTATTTCATAACAAAATATAAGTTTTAAAGTTCACGAATAACCAAAAATAGTAATAAAGTATCATAAAAATAATTTTTTTTAAAAAAATAAAATTTTCTTTTTTAAAAATTTCAGAAATACCGCAACGGTAATAACAGAAATATCTAGGAATACCAGAAATATCAGCTGGTATTTACGGGTATTTTAAACATTGCTTTAAGCTTCGTGTCGCAGTAAATACTGACTTGTATTTATGGTATTACCATTGCGGTATTTCCGGAATTTTTTCAAAATAAAAAATTTTCCTCGCAAATTTTTTTAAAATTGCTTTTTAATACTTTATTGCTATTTTTGGTTATTCGTGAACTTTAAACTTATATTTTGTTATGAAATAGCTATTTGGTATTATTTTTGAGTGGATTATAAGTGTATTCTGACTATTTTCTTTAAATTGTAACAAATTTTGGAGAATTTTTATAAAAGAAAAATAAAACAAATTAATAAAAATAAATAAATTAATAACTAAACATTAGGTACCATTTAAGTAATTAAGAAACATATAGGTATGAAACCAGCAATATCGTGCAAACGTTAGGTACCATTTCAGTAATTAAGAAACGCGATATTACATATTTATCCCTCACGTGCAAGTCACGTGGGGGAGGTTTTAACGGCCAGCTGACGGCGTTAGCCTTCTGTATGGTCCGAGTGGAGATTTGCATATGTTGGGTATGATCAGCGTAATTTCAAAAGAAAAGGTATGAAACCAATAATATGACGCAAACGTAAAATACCATTTCAGTAATTAACTCTAATTATAATGTACTATAATTGTAAGTTGTCTAGAACTCTACATCATGTAATTTTTTGGGGCTATCAGACCTGAGTTTGACAATAGTTGGCATTCAACTATTCAAGTCAAGTCTTGTACTTTTCAAAGAAGGTTTTCATATCACTGTCATTTCAAAATAAGTTTATCATATTTTTATAAGTTATCTAAATTTGAAAACTTCTTTGGGTTAATTATGAACCAATCCATTTTGCGATTGTTAGCCAAGTCAAACTCTATTACAGTAAAACTTTTCTTCTGATGTTTATGTTTATTAATAAACGTACTAGACTAGTTCCTAAATGTGTACAATGTAACTTTTTATCAACCAAATCTCAAATATAATAAAATAATGAAAAGTGTTGATCTGAAACTTGAATAACTCAACTATTTATGTAAATTAACATTTGTGTTCCTTATAAATACTTCATAAGACCACCACAAGATAGATAACAAAATACAACACAAATAATTCATAGTGAGCAACTACTCATTTGGTAACCAACTATATGGAGAAGATGAATATTATCAGCTTGTTATCTCTCTTTGTTAATTTGCTCATTTTTTCGATCATCCCCAAATCTTCCGCTACAGATCTGTCACCAATTTATTATGATCGAGTGTGCCCTGATGCTCTACCGACCATCAAACGCGTTGTTGAGGACGCAATAGCCCAAGAACGTCGCATGGGTGCTTCTTTGTTACGTCTTCATTTTCATGATTGTTTTGTTAACGTAAGTACTATTTACAACTCCTAGCAACTTTACATATGATTCATTTATAACGACCAAAGTCGTTAACTATTTATATATCATGTACTCAGGGATGTGATGCTTCCATTCTATTGGATCAAACTTCAACGATCGATAGCGAGAAAAATGCAGCTCCAAATGCAAACTCAACTAGAGGTTTTGAAGTTATTGACCGAATCAAGTCTGAGGTGGACAAAGTTTGTGGTCGTCCCGTAGTATCTTGTGCTGATATCTTGACCGTTGCTGCTCGTGATTCTGTTGTTGCAGTAAGTATATATATATATATAGTATTTATACTAATATTTTTGAAATGTAATGAAATATACAAGAATGTATATGTTATGTGATGAACTACTAAGGTGTTCATTGTATGTAATCAACTCGTTATTCAGTTCATTTGATATTGTAGTAACGCCTACTTGGCTCCTACGTGGCAGAGCACGGTTACATAAAATGGATTGTATAACAATTTAATTGCATACCATGTTCATCACATAACATAAGTTCATTATATTCTGGGACACTAATCCTAATACATAAAATCAATCAATGTGTTCAAAGCAAAAACACATGATACTAAGTTTGTTTAATATATTTAACATA
This sequence comes from Erigeron canadensis, assembly GCF_010389155.1. NCBI lineage: Eukaryota > Viridiplantae > Streptophyta > Magnoliopsida > Asterales > Asteraceae > Erigeron > Erigeron canadensis. The sequence goes on from NC_057761.1 coordinate 19,984,489, forward strand.
TGTCGTGATTCTGTCGTTGCAATATGTACGCACAGTATGATATAAACATGTTCTTAAAAACCTACTCCCTAGCTCCGTCTTACTAAATGTGTATTGTTACGAGTATATATTTTGAAACTCTTTCTTTATCGACTTTGACCTTAAAAATCTTTTTGTATATTATATAATAGTTGATGAAAATTATATAAGATAAAAAAAACATTTAAAATTCAATTAATTCAAATAACTTTCATTAAGTTGAAATTAATAAAAAAAAAAGACTTTGAAACTATAAAATAAGATACATTTAATGAGACAGAGTATAAAGACAATATTTATACATAAAATCTTGAACGTTTTAACATGTGTTATGCATGGTGTGTAGCTTGGTGGCCCTTCATGGAGAGTCAAGCTAGGAAGAAGAGACTCGACCACAGCTAGCCGAACCACAGCTGACACCAACATCCCTGCGCCGTTCATGGACTTACCAGCACTAGTCTCGAACTTTAAGAACCAAGGGCTCGACGAGGAAGACCTGGTTGTTCTCTCGGGTGCACACACCCTTGGGTTTGCTCAGTGTAGAACTTTTAGGGATCGTATTACTGATGACAACAACATTGATCAAGGCTTTGCTAGCCACCTTCGAACTATTTGTCCACAAGTTGGGGGCGACTCAACCCTCGCACCACTTGACCCAACCCCAAGCTCATTTGATGGGAGATACTTCAACAACTTGGTAAGTAAAAAAGGGCTTTTGAGATCAGATCAAGCATTGTTTAATGGTAATGATGGTGAAACTGATGAGCTTGTTGAGAAATACAATGAGAAACAACAAGAATTCTTTGAGGATTTTGCAAAGTCTATGATTAAAATGGGTGATATAAGTCCATTAACAGGAAATAGAGGTCAAGTGCGCTACAACTGCCGGAAGATTAATTAAAATATCGCGAGCTACATGGCTTGATAATCTAAAGATTATGAATTTTTGCCTTATGTTAAAATTTCATTTGTAATTTCTTTATTCATTGGATGTATTGTATAAAGAAAAATTAATGAATAGTTAAGTGTTTATGTTATTGTTTTAATGTTCTCTTTAAGATGATTTGGATTAAAAAATCTCAATGGTTGATTCTGATGTTTTATAATCGATATGTTAATATCAATGATTTTATTACAACCATTTATGCTATGACATATCAATTTAGTTGTTAAACTAATATTTATTTTTAACAACAAAAAAGATAGAAGTTTTATACAGAGTTAGGGGTGTTATCGAGTAGAGCCGAGACTCGGCTCGACTCAAACTATATTTGCTCGGCTCGTTAGCTCGACGAGCTTTCCGTGTGTAGGCTTGAGCTCGACTCGTTGTACCTACAATATGGCTTGAGCTCGGCTCGAAAAGGCTCGAGTTTGGCTTGTGTCTTTAAACATCGATCACTCGAGCTCGGCTCGAAAAGTTGGAAAATATATATCACTTATAACAAAATTTATATAAATAGCCCTTCTAAAATTAGAAAGTTACTATTTAAGATATATATATATATATATATATAAATATATACATAATATATGGAAAGCTCGATAAGTATTCAATTCGAGCTAAACTATGTAAAGCTCGAGTTCGACTCGATAATTATTTCGAGTCTAAATTTAGGGCTCAGGCTCAAGCTCAAGTTGCTTGAAAAAAGTTCGACTCGTTGGCTACAGAGTATATTAAAAAAATGGAAAATTTCATACATATCCAATTTTAACACCTTAATTACATATATACCCAACTAAAATTAAAAATTTCATATTTACCCAACTTTAGTTAACATTGTATCATAACCACCCATCTCTCTATATAACTAAGAAAGGATACTTTTTTATTAGTTGACAATTATGAGAGAGTGCCATGTAGGATTTTTCATTAGGTGTCATACTTAAATTAATTTCCTAATTTTTTTGCATTTCTTTAAAAATTATATTTATTCTAATCATCATTAATCAATAATAAAAAATTAAAAAGTAAAAAAAAACAATAAATGATAATAAGACGGCTGCAATCTTAATGATCGGCTGCAATATATGTATAAGTATGTACTATTATTTTATTTAATTATTTTAATTAATATTTTCATGTATATCTCTTTAGATTGGAATTTTTTCTTCACCATTACAAAGTTTGCTTTATTATTATTATTAGTATATATATTGAGAGATTAAACATTATTTTTATTATTTATTTAAGATTGTTTCACATTAATATTTAAATTACTCTCATCTTTTAATATTTTGTATACTTTATGGCATCGATAAAAACTGTAAAACGTTGTAGCCTTTTACTCAAACAATGTATTCTTTTGACGTTTATAGATGTAATGATTACCATATTATATTATTTATAGTATTGTATAAATTATTATTAATTTCGTAATAATTTATGCTTGGCTTACCGTACATCGTATGGGGCTTAATCTAGTTTTATTATAAAATGAATTAAAACCGTATATCGTACGGGGCTTGATCTAGTTTTATTATAAAATGAATTAAAACTATATTTACATCAACAAATTGTCAGTCTTTCCTTTTAAGAATAAATAAAGGAATACTGTAGTTTATTAGTCCTAACCAACAACCAAATAAATATTAATAGAATTACATAGTTTTTAAACAATCGATAAATAATGATAAGCACAATCGGTTTGTTATGTAGTTAAATATAATAGTGCATAGTACATAGAGAAGCTTATATGATGTAGAATTGTAGATCTTAATCAATTTAGGGGTGTTTTGATTTGGGTTTTGGGTCATGATCGATGAAATATTCTAACTTTATAGCAATTTGAGAATTGTGGTTATATTTAAATATAAGTGTATTACTTACTTGAAACTTAAAACTTTTTTTTTTCCAACTGTATTGACCATGAATCTTTTTATAGTTGTCGAACATAGTTCTGGGAGTGATACCACTAAGGCCAAAGTCCTATAGAGTCACATATCCATATTAGAAATAGAACATAACCCTTAGTAAAAAGATATGGGTGTTGGAACCATGTTAGTGTGACCGTCACTGATCATGTATCATTCCTGATATGATAATTGACGATAATGAAATCCCTATGTCTAGGTAAATATATGATGAGCGTATTTACTCTTAGAGACGTAGAATAGGGTTTCTTATTAGGTGATTGTAAATAAGAGGACTAATGGTATACACATTAAACACCACAGGGGTTGAATGTGTAATTACTAAAGGGTGGTAAGTGTAATCACTCTCATTATAAATAGAGGGTAATTAACCCTAAGTTAAGGTTAATCACACACACATAATCCCACACAAATTCGTGTGTTTACTCCTCTCTAATTCGTGCATAACATCACAGCCGAATTACCCATCTCATCCTAACTCAATCACCTTGTTTTGGGAACCCGAAATTAATGGCAAACATGTTTAATGCCTTTACAGGTTCCACAGGATCATCTGGTGAGTATTTTCCTTTGAATCAAACCATGTTTATTCCAACATGTGGTATCAGAGCAAAGTTACGAAGTCCTGTTATGTTTTTTGGTTCGTTTCGAGGGTTTTACGCGAACTTAGAAGCTGCAGAATGAAGAAACTCGTGCTGACGTCATTACGAATTCGTGCTGACGTCATCACAAACTCAAAACTACTTCGTGCTGACGTCATCACAGTTTCTGCACCACCTTCACGCTCATGTCTTTGCACAAAGTCAGCTATCTTCGCACGAACTCAGCTATCTTCACACGAACTCATTACTACTTCGTGCTGACGTCATTACACGAACCAGATTGTCTTCACGCTGACGTCATCACGAACTTCGTGTAGACTTATGACTTCTTCGTGCTGACGTCATCATACGAACATCGTGTTGACTTATGTTACCTTCGTGCTTACATCATCACGAACTTATGGTCTACTTCGTCCTTACGTATTCACGAGTTATAACTTAAGTTCGTATTAAACTAAAGATGATTTTAGCCGATGAATGAACACGTGCTTACTAATTTTACCTTATAATTTTGTGGCTAAATTTGTCTCTTATTTTCGAAAATTATTTTTTTCTGAGACATTTTTACCATAGCACTTTAAGGGTAAAAATTTTTGGTCGCGCTGACCTTGGACCCCAGCCAGGGGCTCTGCCCCTTGGACCCCGCTCCCAGGGGCGCTGCCCCCGGACCCCCGTAATGTGTGGGGGCTTCACACTAATGTACATGGTTTCATCATTTGTGCCCAAAGGTCAAATATGATTCTCATGGTGCGTTTTTTTCCTTTTGGATAATGAACACTAAGTATATTGATTATGCCCAAAGGTGATTTAATACACTTTGTGTGCTAAAAGGAATATTTTTCATGCATAAGATACACGATTCTTAATTTTGTGCCCAAAGGTCAAAAGATAAGCGTTGTGCCGCATGACCTTAATGCTCATGTGTACTTAGATATTAGTTACTTCTGCCCAAAGGTGATGTAAATCTAAGTAGAGCCTTATGTCAACTTATTGTTTTGGTGTTTACAATAGGTTACCTATCACTGGCATCATTAGTATCATGGTCTTAGACTCATTACTTTTAGAAACATTACTTTAGCCTCTTACGTATTTAGGCATTACGTTAGTTCCATTACTTTTAGAGACATTACTTAATAAGCCTTGAATATCTAATTATGTTATTATAAGGAACATTATTATTAGCCCTTGGTTAAGTTTAGGCATTACTTTAGTTCCATTAGTTTTATAGATATTGCTTAGTCTGCTTTAGATAGCTAATTATGTCACTATAATCTAATTGCCCTTAGTTTTAGGCATTACTTTATTAATCTTCTATTACTTGTATCCTAAATCTATATCATCCTTATTTCCACTGTAGCACCTACTCTTGGCATTCAGCCACTTACCGGTGCAAACTACACTGCTTGGAAAGATCAATTAGATCTTACTCTGGGGTACCTTTACCTTGACTATGCCATTCGTAATGATGAACCCACTGTTATTACTGCAAACTCTACTGCAGAACAGAAAGCAACATTTGAGAAGTGGGACAAGGCGATTCGGTTATCACTTATGACGGTCAAAAACTCTATTCCCCTTGGTCTTCGAGGAGATATCCCTGAGTCTGACAAAGTCAAAGATTACCTCAAATCTGTTGAGGATTACTTCAAGGGATCGTCTAAAGCGCATGCAAGCAACTTAATGCTAAAGATGCTTACTCTGAAATATGATGGAAGTAGCGGTGTCCGTGAACACATAATGAAAATGAGTGACATGGCGAACAAGCTTAAGACTCTCGAAATGGAAGTCTCTGATAATTTTCTTGTGCATTTCATAATGACATCATTGCTTGCTCAATTTGATGCCTTCAAAATTAACTATAATGCTCAGAAAGATAAATGGAAGATGAGTAAACTGATTGCAATGTGTCAACAAGAAGAAGATCGCCTTAAGCTCGAGAAACCTGAAGCTGTTCACCTTACTACCACCGCTATTTCTAAGAAGAGGAAGGGTAACAACAGTAACAAGACTGGAAAGAAAGCTTCAAAGATCAGTCCTGGTATAGTTGCCTCTAGCTCTAATGTCTTGAACATCAAATGTAAGTTCTGTCGTACTCAAGGGCATGTTCAGAAAGATTGCCCTAAGTTCAAGGAATGGCTAGCTAAGAAAGGTAACGTACTTTATGTGATATTTGATTCTTTTACTACTAATGTTCCTGTTAATACATGGTGGGGTGACTCTGGTTCTATGGTTCATGTGACTAACTTAATGCAGGGATTCCATACAATCCAGAAGCTACCAAAGGGCCAAAGAAAACTTAGAGTTGGAAGTGGTGATCTTTTAGATGTCGAAGCCATGGGAACTTATATTTTACATATGAGCACTGGAAAATGTATTAGACTAGTAGATACCTTATATGTACCGAGAATTACTCGGAACCTCGTATCTATTTCTAGACTAGACATTGAAGGTTTTGTAATAATTCATGGTTTCGGCAAGATTACTATTACTCTTAATAATGAATTGCTTGGTCGTGGTTTCTTGGATGGATTGCTGTATAAATTAGAACTAGATCATAATTTCTCACAATCTTTGTTATCTTTTAATGTTGATGATATAACTAAAACGAGGACAAAATCACTTAAGCAACAAGAGAATTCCTCCATGTTGTGGCATAAACGTCTTGGTCACATCTCACGAGATCGCATGACACGACTCGTAAAGGATGGAATCTTACCATCTCTTGACTTCATTGATTTTGAAACATGTATTCAATGCCTCAAAGGCAAAATGGCTAAAGGGAATAAGAAAGGAGCCACCAGAAGTTCCAACTTGATGGAAATAATTCATACTGATATAAGTGGCCCCTATCCCACTTCCATTACAGGACATACTTCATTTATTATATTTATTGATGATTATTCACGTTATATGTACCTTTATTTGATTAAGGAAAAGTCTGAATCCTTGCAAACTTTTATTGATTTTAAAACTTTGGTTGAAAACCAACTTGAACGTAAAATAAAAGTTGTAAGATCAGATAGAGGAGGTGAGTATTATGGTAGACATACTGATGTTGGTCAAGCCGCTGGTCCTTTCCATGACTTTTGTAAGGATCATGGCATAATTAACCAATACACCATGCCTGGTTCTCCTCAACAAAATGGTGTTGCTGAAAGAAGAAATAGAACCCTAATGGACATGGTGAGAAGTATGCTTGCTAACACTAACTTATCTACTTTCCTTTGGACTGAGGCCTTAAAAACAGCCGTTCATATACTCAATAGAGTTCCTTCTAAATCTGTCCCTAAAACTCCTCATGAGATTTGGACAGGGAAGAAACCGAGTCTTAGATATATGAAAGTATGGGACTGTCCTGCCGAAGCTAAATTCTATAACCCTAACTTAAAGAAACTTGATCCTAAGACTGTTACATGTTTCTTTGTCGGTTATCCGGATAACTCAAAAGGTTATCGGTTTTACTGTCCTTCCCACACTACTCGCATCAGTGATACACAACATGCCACGTTCCTAGAGAACTCAGAGATCAGTGGGAGCACGGCAAATCATAACTTCGATTTGCAAGAAGTACAAGAAGCGGGGGGAAACGATTCGTCGGTTATTATTACTCCTCCGATAACTCCGAATGTCACCGATCCAACTCCTCCTAATGTTAATCATGAGACCACTAATGCTAAAGGATCTTCTGAAAATCCTGAAAATCAACTCAGGAGATCATCGAGGTCACGTAGGGCCACTAATTTTGATGACTTCATTACTTATCTCACTGAAGTTGAGGATGTTGGAAAGTTTATTGATCCTACCTCCTATAAAGAAGCCATTAATAGTGATCAGGCCACTCAGCGGAATGAAGCCATAATTGAAGAGCCATAATTGGTTGAACTTCCTGAAGGATCCAAAACTGTTGGTTGCAAATGGGTCTTCAAAACCAAATTAGACCCGAAAGGAAACGTCGAACGCTATAAGGCCAGATTGGTTGCGAAAGGCTATACTCAGAAGGCTGGAGTCGATTATCAAGAGACCTTTTCTCTGGTGTCTCGTAAAGACTCTTTAAGGATCGTTATGGCACTAGTAGCTCACTTTGATCTTGAGTTACATCAGATGGATGTCAAAACAGCTTTCTTAAATGGAGACTTGGAAGAAGACGTATACATGTGGCAACCTGAAGGATTCATTCCAAAAGGTAAAGAGCACATGGTCTGCAAGTTAAAGAAATCCATATATGGGTTGAAGCAAGGATCGAGATAGTGGTACCTTAAGTTTGATGAAGTTATTAAAGAACAAGACTCATAAAGTATCAAGTGGATCAATGCACCTATCTCAAGATCAGTGGGAGTAACTTTATAATCCTTGTTTTGTATGTAGACGATATTCTACTAGCAAGTAATAACTTGGATATGTTGCATGAGTCGAAGCGGATGCTTTCGCAGAAATTCAACATGAAAGATCTCGGTGATGCCTCTTATGTTATAGGTATCGAAATACATTGAGATAGGCATAATGGTATTTTAGGTCTTTCTCAAAGGGCCTATATTGAGCGGATTTTAGAACGCTATAACATGCAACATTGCGCACCCACTGAGCTCCAGTAGTTAAAGGAGATGTATTTGGTACTTTCCAAAGTCCGACCACTGAGATTGAAAAGGAGAAAATGAGAATGATACCTTACTCATCAGTAGTTGGGAGCATTATGTATGCTCAGGTCTGTACTCGTCCATATATCGCTTATATCGCCGGTATGCTAGGGCGTTACTTATCTAATCCTGGATTAGCACACTGGAAAGCGGCTAAGAAAGTTCTACGATATTTGCAAGGGACCAAAGACTACAAACTAACGTATAAAAGAAGTGACAATCTAGAAGTAGTAGGTTATTCCGATTCCGACTTTGCCAAAAGCAAGAAAGATAAGAAATCTACTTCTGGGTATATTTTCATGTTAGCTGGCGGACCTATCTCTTGGCAGAGTCATAAGCAGAAACTGACTGCAACGTCTACCATGATGGCTGAATACATTGTCGTTTATAATGCTACTTGCCATGGGATGTTAATTAGGAATCTGGTCAGTGGAGTCAAAGTCGTCAACTCCATTTCTAGACCATTGAAGCTTTACTGTGATAACTCAGCTGCCGTAACTTTCTCGAACAGTAACAGTTCAACTGGCGCTGGGCTGTATCTCGATACAAAGTATCTGTTTGTACGCGAACAGGTCGAGGAAAATGTTCTTTGTATTGAGTACATAAGTACAAATGACATGCTAGCGGATCCGATGACCAAAGGTCTTCCTCCTAATATCTTCGTAGGACACGTGTTGAAGATGGGGCTTACTAAAGACTTAGTTTAATTTAATAGCATATTGTACTTATTTGGTCATTAGTATTATTGTTTAAAATTTTTCCTTCTTATTCAGATTTTGTTTGTCTATTAATTACACTTTGAGAATCGTATTGGTGTATTGACATTATTGTGACAAAATTTGTCTTAGTCAATTGATCACTGCTTATTAGTTTTAAATTTGAGTCATAGTTTGACTAGTGGGGGTCCTGAGTTGATGTTCTTCTCTACGACTGTACTTATTGGCTATGATTTCGGTTTAAAACAAAATGAGTATTATTCCGGAACTTATTTAAATACTCATAGATAAATGATCGCTCGGTCAAGTGGGAGAATGTTGGAACCACGTTAGTGTGACCGTCACTGATCATATATCATTCCTGATATGATAATTGACGATAAAGAAATCCCTATCTCTAGGTAATTATATGATGAGCGTATTTACTCTTAGAGACGTAGAATAGGGTTTCCCATTAGGTGATTGTAAATAAGAGGACTAATGGTATACACATTAAACACCACAGGGGTTGAATGTGTAATTACTAAAGGGTGGTAAGTGTAATCACTCTCATTATAAATAGAGGGTAATTAACCCTAAGTTAAGGTTAATCACACACTCATAATCCCACACAAATTCGTGTGTTTACTCCTCTCTAATTCGTGCATAACATCACAGCCGAATTACCCATCTCATCCTAACTCAATCACCTTGTTTTGGGAACCCAAAATCAATGGCAAACATTTTTAATGCCTTTACAGGTTCCACAGGATCATCTGGTGAATATTTTCCCTTGAATCAAACCATGTTTATTCCAACAATGGGTACGAGATTAGCTCCATAATCGAGTACTACTTTGTGTGATAATTCATTTGTGTTATATTTTAAGTTCTGTAGCTGTAATGCATCCATTTTTAATTTCAATTGCAATTGTAAACAGATAGCAATTTGTTGATGTAAATCTAGGTTTAAGCCTCATTTTATAATAAAATGGGTAGATTTGATAATAATGTTATTTAAAATTGGGTAAATATGAAATTTTTAACTTTAATATAGATGTGTGGTGAAGGAGGTCGGGTCGGGCCAAACACATGTTTCTTTTCAATTTTCCTTCTTTAATCACCTAAAAATTATTACAGCTGAGATGGCCACAATTTCTAAGGCCTTACGGAGTGGGGGCGGTCACCCCCTTTTTTTCCCCAAAATCCGCCCCCTACACCACCCCTCATATCCGGTTGTGCCCAAAAAAAAAAAAGTGGCGGATTTTATCTATCGCCCAACAAATGATTTTTCCAAGGCTCCTTTTAAAAAAAAAATTAAAAACCTTGTTGTTTCACTCAAGAGTTACCACATGTTCAAAATCCTCCACCCTCAAAAGTTGTCTCACTCCCCCATTTTTCTAACAAAATCTTGTTGCTTACGTGGCGACACATGGCGGAAGTCCCTCACCCTCAAGAGTTGTCTCTCCTTTTAGCCTAAAGGACCAAACTTTTGATTCTGGACAAAGAAAATTTGTCACTTCATACCCATTCCGCTCGTATCCACCTTCTTGTTTTTGTTATCCCAAAATAAGTGTCTAGCTACTTTTACAAATGGAATGACAAATTTAGCATTTTACTCTCCTTATACATGTAAGTAACTCTTCAATAAATTGATTTAGGAATAGTATGAAAAACAGTCATATTATTACTACGTTATGCAATAAATTAATATCTTATATTTTGTTTTTCTTAGGCCATCTCTTTATCAATTATTCGTTATCTTTTTTTAAGATGCAAAACGAATATCACAGTGGAGATATAAATTATGTGGATTTAACCGTGTTCATGCTAAAGAGTTCATTCACCTAATACCTAATACTCCTCCGTCCCAATTTAAATGTCACGTTGACTAACTTTGACCGTAAATAACTTTGTTTGTACTATATAGTAGTTGATGAAACTTATATGAACGAAAAGTACATTAAAAACTCAATACATTCATATATTTTATATCAAGTGTTACATGACACAAACAAAGTTATTTACGGTCAAAATTAGTCAACGTGATATTTAAATTGGAACGGAGGGAGTACTTAGAAAACCTCTTAATAATCCGCCTAAAAGTATGATAGCATATATTAGGTGAAAATCTTGTCTTCTAAGTTTTAAGACTGGAACATATATGATTTCCCAAATTCAAGCCCTCCTTAGAACTTTCTTACCATTTGTCTAGCTATTAAGCCAATGGTTCAACTATAGTCATAAATCACAATAATTACAACTCTGTTTGAAAAAGGTACGTAGAAAATTTTTTATTGAATCAAATGGAACAAAGGTCTACGTAATAAAATGATGAATATGGATAATAAAATTACATGGTAATCGAATGATATATTGTTTGTTCTAAAATATTGTTTGACTGCTTAACTAAATATGATAATGAATAGAATTATGTCAATAGAAGAAGAGTTATTTAAAAACCTTTAAATAAAAAAGAACAAATCATTATAAACCACATTTTTTCCTCGCTTTTCTTCTCTCTCTTCGATAAACATGTTGTTAATAAACATCGAATATAATTTTTTGTGAAGATGATATATATATATATATATATATATTTGTTCATTTACATCCTTAATTTTTCATGGATCTCAAGGGCTTAATCTTAGCCCTTGGATCATTTCCATCAATGGTGGAGATTAACATTTACCCCTAATTAAAAATAAAACACGGAGGGTTATATTCGTAATTTACATTAAAAAAAATAAGACTCTATCTTTCATTTATCTTCTTTTCTTTTTCTCCTGATCAAAACACACACACACACACACACAAACACACACTCTCTCTCTTCTACTCCTTGGACAGTAACCACCACCACCACCAACATATCCGACCGTCATCGCCGCCACCACCACCACCACCACCACTAAAATCTGGATTTTCATCTCAAACCACTAACAACAACAACAAATAAAAGATGATGTTTTAGATATTATTAAAGTGATATATTATGTAATTTATGTTTTTAATATAAAAAATGGACAAACAAACCATTTTTATCCATGATTTGTAGTCTTTTTCTCTTATTTTTGTTTTTTCATATGATAAGAAGTTGTATTATTGGTTGTTGTTGTTTAAAATTTTTATAATGAGTTTTGCCCACAAAGTGTTTGATGAAATGTCTAAGCCAAAGTGTATGTACTAAATCAAATTTCGAATATGAAAGTGTACGCTAAAAATCATTTTTGATTTTATCTATGATTTGTTTAAGGAAGCCATTTGTTTTAACTAAAATAAATCATATATGATTTTGTATATGTTTTCCCTAATGCATACGTATAATCATTCTTATGGATAATTCAAAAATGATTTTGTATAAGTATGAATAAAATCAAAAATGATTTTGTATGGATAATTCACACTATGTTTAAAATCATATATGATTTCAAACGGTTATATTTTTATGCAACTTATTTTGGTTTTGACTTGATGTAATATACAAAATCATATATGATTTGGTATACTTGGTTGACTAATTGCGACTAAAATCATATATGATTTTGAATACGATTAATGATATCGAACTCATTTTTTTTCCTATATTTGTAAATAAAATCATATATGATTTTGTATATGTTTTCCCCAATGCATACGTAAAATCATTCTTGGGTAAAGGGATACCTCGATGATTTTATAAATATCAAATAAATGAGTACAAGTAATGTGGCAGAATACCACACTAGTTCATATATACGACATGCCGTATATATGTAACAAGGAAACACAAAAACCTACACCTACTTCATAAACACCACTATTACGTTGAGACAACATAACTAGACTGTGAATACTTATGACTAGCTGAACTAGGACGAAAACATCACACGATGAGGCTGCTTAGATGAAAACTTGTTACAACTCATTACATTGGTAGGTTCCAAGCTGCCAAGGCTTGAGCAACAAGAGGCTTGTGTTTAAACTTTAATGAAACCAACCTATAACGTATTGTTATTCAAAAAGATTTTGTATAAGTATGAATAAAATCAAAAATGATTTTGTATGGATAATTCACACTATGTTTAAAATCATATATGATATGAAACGGTTATATTTTTATGCAACTTATTTTGGTTTTGAATCAATATAATATACAAAATCATAAATGAGTTTCTAAAGTTTTCCTCTAATGTATGTGTAAAATCATTTTTGATTTTGCATAGGTTTTCTAAATGATGCATAAAATCATTTTTGATTTCGTATTGTTTTTTTATGAATGAGATGGAAGTTACCTAAATGTCCTACACAAAATCATATATGATTTGGTATACTTGGTTGACTAATTACGACTAAAATCATATATGATTTTGAATAGGATTAATGATATCGAACTCATTTTTTTTTCTATACTTATAAATAAAATTATATATGATTTTGTATATGTTTTCCCCAATGCATACGTAAAATCATTCTTATGGATAATTCAAAACTGATTTTGTATAACTATGAATAAACTCAAAAATGATTTTGTATGGATAATTCACACTATGTTTAAAATCATATATGATTTCAAACGGTTATATTTTTATGTAACTTATTTTGGTTTTGATTCGATGTAATATACAAAATCATAAATGAGTTTCTAAAGTTTTCCTCTAATGTATGTGTAAAATCATTTTTGATTTTGCATAGGTTTTCTAAATGATGCATAAAATCATTTTTGATTTCGTATTGTTTTTTTATGAATGAGATGGAAGTTACCTAAATGTCCTACACGAAATCATATATGATTTGGTATAATTGGTTGACTAATTATGACTAAAATCATATATGATTTTGAATAGGATTAATGATATCGAACTCATTTTTTTTGTCTATATATATAAATAAAATCATATATGATTTTGTATATGTTTTCCCAATGCATACGTAAAATCATAAACCCTACGACTTCAAACCATAAACCCTTAAGCGTACCGTATGCACCTGTCCCCCTCCTGTAGGCTTTAACATTTTAGGGTTTAGCATTTAGGGTTTAGATTTTTCCCAGGTTTTTATATTGTAGCTTAGGGTTTAGGGTTTGAAGTGTTGTAGGGCTTTACTTTGTAGCTTAAGTGATTTCTATTTTTGCAACTTTATGTCTAGAATCGAATTTGATTATATATAGAGATTTTAGAGATTTTGATTTTGTAACTTTGTTTGGACAATCAAATTTGATTTTGTATTGAGTTTATAGTTAATTTGATTTTGTGACTATATGTCTAGAATTAAATTTGATTATATGTATTGATATTTTGATTTTGTAACTTTGATTTTGTGACTATATGCCTACAATTAAATTTGATCATATGTTGATATTTTTTGGCATGTCAGTTTTTACAACTTTATGTATAGAATCAAAGTTGATTATGTATAGAGAATTTAGACAAAACAAATGAGCTCCATATCAAGAAACCTATTCAATATCAAATTTAATTTTATGCATATGGTGTCAAAGTTGTACAAAATCAAATTTGATTTTATGCATACATTTAAACAAAACAAATTTAGCTCATACCAAACAACCTACACAAAATCAAAATTGATTTTACGCATACGGTTTCAAAAACCTATACAAAATCAAATTTGATTTTTTAAAGGTCTAATGATACCGAACTCATTTCTTTTGTCTAGATGTATGAATAAAATCAAATATGATTTCGTATGGGTATTTCAAACTATATGCTTAAAATCATTTTTGATTTTTAAATGGGTTTCTTGGTATGTAACTCATTTTGTTTTGTCTCCATGTGCTATACAAAATCATATATGATTTTGTATAGCTTTTCCCCAATGTATGCATAAAATTATTTTTGATTTTGAATAGTTGATTTTGAATAGGTTTTCAGACTTTATGAGTAAATCAAAAATGATTTTGAATAATTTTCTATTTAAGGAAGCCATTTGGTTGACTCAATGTGCTACACAAAATCATATATGATTTTGTATACGAGTATTTTCTTGACAATGTATGTGTAAAATCATATATGATATTGTATACGCTTTTCACACTATATGCATAAAATCAAAATTGATTCTAAATAGGTTTATTTGTATAGAACTCATTTGCCTTGTCTCAAAATACGTAAAATCATATATGATTTTCGATAAATTTTTCATAGTGTATGCTTAAAATCAACTTTGATTTTGAATAAGTTTATTTGTACGGAAGCATATACAAAATCATATATGATTTTGAATATGTTTAATGATACCGAACTCACTTTTTTTTATTTAGATGAATGAATAAAATCATATATGATTTTGTATAGGGTTTTGACACTCTATGCGTAAAATCATTTTTGATGTTAAATGGTTTTCTTTGTATGGAACTCATTTGGTTTTGTCTCAATGTGTTATAAAAAATCATATATGATTTTGTATAGGTTTTCTCCAATGTATGCGTAAAATCATTTTTGATTTTGAATAGGTTTTGTCACAATGTATGCGTAAAATCATTTTTGATTTTGAATAATTCATTATATATAGGATTTTCACACTGTAAGAGTAAAATCAAATATGATTTTAGGCATAAGAACACAAGTAACTAAAACCTCAATACAAAATCAAATTTGATTGTACAAAACAAAGTTACAAAACACAAATCTATAGAATATATATACAAAATCAAATATGATTTTACACATACAGTTACAAAAACAGAAATTTCTATAATCTCTATACATAATAAACTATGATTATGAACATAAAAGTAAACAATAACAGATAACAAATCGAATTTGATGTTACTCATACATTTCCACAAAACAAATGGAGTTTATATCCACAAACATATACACCAATTTAATACAGAATCATAAAGTTGATTAAATCATATTATCAAACATTGATTTAGACATTTCATCAAACACTTTATGCAATACTCAATCATATGTGATTTGATATTAAATCATATATAAGAAACTTTGGTTCAGACATTTCATCAAACACCTTGTATGCAATATTGTACCAAACAACAAAGTCAATTGAATAATTAATAAAATTTAACAAGTTCAAACGTTAGAATAAATCTAATCACATATTATCAAATTACATTTGATTATCACCTAAGAAAATTCGAATTTACATAACAAAAAGTCATAATGTTCGTATTCAATACATCCTTCAATGATATTAACTTCTCAAGATCCATTGATGATGACTGATGAAGATGATGATGACGACGGAAATGATGGTTGTGCCATTTGATTGGAACGCGACGGTGACCTAAACACGATGAGGGTAGTGGTGGTGGTGATTTCCCAAGAGGGGGAGTGAGAGAGAATGAGAGATCTATGTGTGTGTGTGTGTTTGGAACTAGAAAGGAAAAAAGCGGGATAATGTGTCAAATGACAAAAATACCCTTCTGTGTTTTTTTTAAATTTTAATGAGTCGTTGATCACTTTTGATCCAAGGGCTGAGATGCAGCCCTTTGGTTTCACCACTTTTTGTAGTTTTACATGAGTACAACTCAT
The DNA here is from genome assembly GCF_010389155.1 of Erigeron canadensis. Classification (NCBI taxonomy): domain Eukaryota; kingdom Viridiplantae; phylum Streptophyta; class Magnoliopsida; order Asterales; family Asteraceae; genus Erigeron; species Erigeron canadensis. Next base: position 20,000,804 of record NC_057761.1, read on the forward strand.
TAAATAATATAATATAATAATATTGTACTATAATTATGTGTGTCTACCTTATGTAATTTTTTGTGGCTATATGAGACTTGAGTTTGACAATATTTGGAATTCAAGTCAAGCCTTGTACTCTTCCATGAAGGTTTTCATATCACCGTGATTTATAAATAAGTTCATCATATTTTTAATTTTTTAAAGGTTATCCAAATTTGACAACTTCGTTGGGTAATTATGAACCAATCCGTTTTGCGATTGTTAGCCAAGTCAAACTCTATTATAACTTTTCTTCTTATGTTTATGGTTATTAATAAACATACTACCTGTTCTTAAACGTGTATAATGTAACTTTTACTCGACCTAATCTCAAAGATATATAGTAAAATAATGAAAAGTGTTGATCTGAAACTTGAATAACTCAGCTATATTTATATATGTTCAATTTCTAGAATTAATAACCAAGTCTCCTAATGCATGTATTTAGTGTAAGAACTAAAAGAAGGTAATATGCATAATATAGTACTAAACATTAGTGTTTGTTTTGACCTTTTCTAAAACCAACATCGTAAATTAACATTTGTGTTCCTTATAAAAACTTCATAAGACCACCACAAGATAGATAACAGAATACAACACAAATAATTCATAGTGAACAACTACTCATTTGGTAACCAACTATATGGAGAAGATGAATATTATCAGCTTGTTATCTCTCTTTGTTAATTTGCTCATTTTTTCGATCATCCCCAAATCTTCCGCTACAGATCTGTCACCAATTTATTATGATCGAGTGTGCCCTGACGCTCTACCGACCATCAAACGCGTTGTTGAGGACGCAATAGCCCAAGAACGTCGCATGGGTGCTTCTTTGTTACGTCTTCATTTTCATGATTGTTTTGTTAACGTAAGTACTATTTACAACTCCTAGCAACTTTACATATGATTCATTTATAACGACTAACTTTGTATATATCATGCACTCAGGGATGTGATGCTTCCATTCTATTGGATCAAACTTCAACGATCGATAGCGAGAAAAATGCAGCTCCAAATGCAAACTCAGCTAGAGGTTTTGAGGTTATTGACCGAATCAAGTCTGAGGTGGACAAAGTTTGTGGTCGTCCCGTAGTATCTTGTGCTGATATCTTGACCGTTGCTGCTCGTGATTCTGTCGTTGCAGTAAGTATATATATATATAGTACTTATACTAATGTTTTTGAAATGCAATGAAATATATATACAAGAATGTATATGCTATGTAATGAACTATTTAATGAACTACTAAGGTGTTCATTGTATGTATTGAATTGAACTCAGCTCGTTATTCAGTTCATTTGATATTGTAGTAACGCCTACTTGGCTCCTACGTGGCCGAGCAAGGTTACATCAAATGGATTGTATAACAATTTAACTACATTCCATAAACATTATTCCATAAACATTGATCAAGTAGTTCATTACATAACATAAGTTAATTATATTCAGGACACTAATCCCAATACATAAAATCAATGTGTTCAAAACAAAAACACATGATGCTAAGTTTGTTTAATATATTTAACGTATGTCATGCATGGTGTGTAGCTTGGTGGCCCTTCATGGAGAGTCAAGCTAGGAAGAAGAGACTCAACCACAGCTAGCCGAACCACAGCTGACGCCAACATCCCTGCACCATTCATGGACTTACCAGCACTAGTCTCAAACTTTAAGAACCAAGGTCTCGACGAGGAAGACCTGGTTGTTCTCTCGGGTGCACACACCCTTGGGTTTGCTCAGTGTAGAACTTTTAGGGATCGTATTACTGATGACAACAACATTGATCAAGGCTTTGCTAGCCACCTTCGAACCATTTGTCCACAAGTTGGGGGCGACTCAACCCTCGCACCACTTGACCCAACACCAAACTCATTTGATGGGAGATACTTCAACAACTTGGTAAGTAAAAAAGGGCTTTTGAAATCTGATGAAGCCTTGTTTAATGGTGATGATGGTGAAACTGATGAGCTTGTTGAAAAATACAATGAGAAACAACAAGAATTCTTTGAAGATTTTGCAAAGTCCATGATTAAAATGGGTGATATAAGTCCATTAACAGGAAATAGAGGCCAAGTACGTCACAACTGCCGAAGGATTAATTGATTAAAATATTGGGCTCGATGGATGGCTTGATAATATATATGAAAGTTATGAAATTTTGCCTTATTTCAAAATTTCAATTGTAAGTTTGTTATCTTATCGTTTGTTCATAACAATTTTGAATTCTTTATTCATTCGATGTATTGTTCACAAAAAAATTAATGAATAGTTAAGTGTTTATGTTATTGTTTTAATGTTCTTTTTAAGATTATTTGGATTAAAAAATCTCAATGTTTGATTCAGATGTTTTATAATCGATATATCAATATCAATGATTTTATTACAAGTTTACAACCATTTATGCTATGACATCAGTTTAGTGGTTAAAATAATACTGTATCTATTTTTATACAAGAAAATAGCGAACCATATCTGCTTTTGCGCTATATTAAAATAAAAATAATAAAGCAAGACCCACACACTTAAAAACGAAACTTTATCAAGTTATCAAACTTCCAAAACATAAAAAAGATAACTAATCCCATAAAAGAAATCGAATCCCCTTTTACACCAATGATAATACCCATTTAGCCCAGATTGGGTTTTTAAACGTCAATCTCCTATGTGTCCACATTAATTAAACTCCCATTTCCTGTATTCTAAAAGGTCCTGATAGACACCAAAAAAAATTGTATACCTCATATATTTATACTTATGCATATCATTTGCCCACTCATCTTGAACAATATTTTTACGAAAGACTTGGGTTGAGGTAGCATGGGCATTTTGAGGACGATAGACCGGAGCAAATATACCAATTATCATCGCCCTCCTCATCATCACATCTAACTCCCCCATTGCAATTACGAACGGGCAAGGACGAAGCTACTATGGGGAAGCGGGGTCAGCTGGCCCCGTTCCAATTTTCATATAATGTAAATTTTTAAAATTTAAATGGTATATTTATAATTTATTTTTTTAAAAAAATAAGAAAAAATAAATAGGAAAATTCATACAAATGTTATCTCCGTTGTCATAAGTTTATTCTTTGAAATTGAAAGTTATTAGTTATCGAAACATAAATTTTGAGTTAGATTTGTTCGTTAGGAGAATAAAAAACTTGAGGTGTTTGTATTTTTAATTGAAAGAATAAAGAAAGGTTAAATAAAAAAATTTGTTTGTTTGGGTATGTAATTGTGTAGTACATTAATAGTAATTATATGTAAAAATTTTCATTCAAATTATTATTTATATAATAATTATAATAGTTACGTAAAAATTTTCATTCAAATTATTATTTATATATATAGGGGTTGGGTATTTTAAAACAAGTATTATTAAAGTAAAACAAATAAGACAAGATCTTGACTCATAAATCATGGTGAAATCGATGCACGATGATTCACGTATCAATTGATGTACGGTGATTTTCATGATGCACGGTGATTATTACTGAAGAAAAATCTATTTTTATTTGTTATACTTTAATAGTTGTTTTATTTTACTTAAAATCTATATATATATATATAGTGAAAAGTTATTTTGAGAACTCTTTTTTTGCGAGAACCTTTGAGAACTTTTCAAATTAAACCCAAACGATGATTATTTTTTCCATGAAAATATATATATATATATATTGAAAAGTTATTTTGAGAACTCTTTTTTTGCGAGAACCTTTGAGAACTTTTCAAATTAAACCCAACCGATGATTATTCTTAACATGAAAATTATTTTTTGATTGTTTTCTGAATAACTTATTTGTAATTTTGAATTTTATAATTGTATGGAAGCATGGATTATCATCTGTTATACAATTATGTGAAGATTTGGATTCTTAATCACATGTGCATTAATATTGCTATGATTACATGTGATCGACTTGCATACATGTGATCTAAGCAACATTCGTGCACATGTGATCAAGAAACGAAATCTCCACATAATTGTATAACGGATGATAATTCATGCTCCACACAATTATAAACTTCAAAATTACACATAAGTTATGCAGAAAACAATCAAAAAATAATTTTCATGTAAAGAACAATCATCAGTTGGGTTTGATTTGAAAAGTTCTCAAAATAACTTTACCCTATATATATATATATATACACTAGCTAGTTATTTTGTAAAAAAAATGTACTTTTTGGGTTTTCTGCATTATAATTGAATACGTTTTCATTTAATAAAACCTTGTCCGAAGGTGTGGTCTTTATTTATTAAAAAAAACTAGTATTTTTAAATATGAGTGTTATTTCCGGTGCGGCCAACAAAACTTTTTTTAGGGTCACGTTGATTTTCTATTCTTGAGCTAGGACCCATTTTTTTTCATTTCGAATACGACTCTGATAAATATGACAAACAACTTTTAAAATTGCTTCCTCGCAAAAAAAGTTCTAGCTCCGTCTCTGCGAACAGGAATATAATGCAGATAACAATCACCTTGCAACATGTTGTGGTGTCATCCAATGTTTTAAATACCGGTATATACCGGTCGGTACTACCAGTGTTACCGGTATCAGAAAATACTCAGGTATTTCAAGTCCGATATTTTTTCGGTATTTTCACTATTCAATACCGACTGATATTTACGGTATTCCCGGTATTTCTGGTATATTAAAAAAAAAACTTTTTTAAAAATTATTTTTATTATACTTTAATGTTATTCTTGGTTATTTGTGAACTTTAAAACTTATATATTTTTATGAAATACTTATTTGGTATTAGTTTTGAGAAGATTATAATCGTATTTTAACTTTTTTCGTTAAATTGTTACAAATTTTGTAGGATTTTTATATAAAAATATAAATTAAATTAAAATAGTTATAACAGTTGGTATTTCCGATAATACTAGAAAATTTTTCCACACGGATATAACTAAAATACCGGTTTTTAAAACATTGTTTTCATCACCTTTGGGTATATATCACAATTAACTGTTGACTGCTATTGTAACTTCACATCAAATATCACCTTTCATGTTTTATTAGTCAAACGGGTCAAAAGACGTTGAATATAGATGTGTGCCAAAGGAGGTTGGGTCGGGCCAAATTTCACATGTATTTCTTTATGTCTTTTCTTTTTGATCGGTTAGATTTATTAAAGCTGAGATGGCCACAATTTCTAATTATATAAAGGGATCAAACTTTGTTTCCCGGCAGAGAAAATTTGTTACTTAATAGTTAATACCCATTCCGTTGGTATCCACATTCTAATATATATTCGTTATCCCAAAATAAATGTCTAGGTACTTTCACAAATAGTATGACAAATTTAACATTTTACTCTGCTTATACATGTAATTAAAAGAAAGAAATAAATAAAGAAACTTCTCAGTGTCGCTTTCTGCGGGTTTTGAGCCTCAATACCTTAACGGTGTATGGGGGAGGTTAAGATGTAGGCAGACCTAACCTCTACCTAAGTAGATAGGCTGCTTCCATTCCTACCTAAATGGTGGAAAAGGCCCTCCAACCTTTACATGGGATGAGGATCGAACCCATAACCTCTGTCTCCAGAAGCTACGGTAATTTTCGTTATCCCAAAATAAGTGTTTAGGTACTTTCACAAATAGTATGAAAATTTTAACATTTTACTTTGCTTATACATGTAATTAAAAAAAAAAAAAAAGAAAGAAACGTGCTCAGTGCCGTCTTCTGCAGGTTTTGAGCCCCAATACCTCGACTATGTATGGGGGAGGTTAAGATGTAGACATACCTTACCTTTAAATAAGTAGATAGGCTGCTTTCATTCCTACCTAAATGATAGAAAAGGTCATTCAATCTTTACATGGGATGATGATTGAACCCATATCCTTATACATGTAATTAACTTTCAATAAATTGATTTGCAAAAGTATGCAAAATAGAGTAATATTATTACTACTTTATGCAATAACTAAATATCTTATAAGACATTGTGTTTTTCTTACACCATATCTTTATCAATTACTCATATGTTTTTCAAAAGGTGAAAATAGGGATGAGCAAAAAAACGTTGACCCGTGCCCGACACGGAACCGCCCGAACTGACCCACCCGAAGCCCAAACGGGTCGGGTCACGGGTCACGCATTTTTGGTTTTCGCGGGTCACGGGTCACGCGGGTCGGGCCGGGTCGGGTGAAGGCAAAAACCGAAAAAAAGTGAAGGAAACCCGTAACCCACCCGCGACCCGCCCGTACCTGACCCGAACTGAACCGGCCCGGACCTTCACGGGCTGGGTCACGGTTTCGATTTTCATGCATTCGCAGGTCGCGGACCGGGCCGGGTTTTCGCGGGTCGGGCCATTTGCACATCCCTAGGTGCAAATGAATATCAAAATGAGGGTTTGGCTTAGACTATGTTGTTTTAACCGGGTCCACGATATACAGCTCACTCACCGAATATCTAATATAGGAGGAAAACTCTTAATAATTCATCCAAAGGCACATAACATATTAGGAGAAAACTTTCTCTTCTAAGTCTAAGACTTGAAGTTCGATCTGTTCAAATCCAAACCCTCATTAAAGGAATTTCTTATCATTAGGCTATTAACCCAATGGTTCAATTAGTCATATATCACAATATATATAACTCTCTTTGATAAATTAGAAAAAAATTTCTCGAATTAAATGCAACAAAGTTGTATGTAATAAAATGAATATGGATGGTAAAATTACTTGCTAATCGAATGATATATTGTTTGCTCTAAAATATTGTTTGACTGCTTGAAAAATATGATAAATGAATAGAATTAAGTCAATAAACGTCATTAATAAACATCGAATATAACCTTTTCAGAAGATGTGTATATATAAACAATATAATAATACTGTATTATAATTATATAAGTGTACGTCTACATCATGTAATTTTTGAGGGATATCAAACTTGAGTTTGACAATATTTGGCCTCAAGTCTTGTACTTATTCAATGAAGGTTTTCATATTAAACTGATTTCTAAATAAGTTAATTAATCATATTTTTATATAGGTTATCTGAATTTGACAACTTCCTTGGGCTAATTATGAACCAATCCGTTTTGCGATTGTTAGCCAAGTCAAACTCTACTATAATTATTCTTCTTATGTTTATGGATATCAATAAACGTACTACTTGTTCTTAAATCTTAAGCTTGTATAATATAACTTTTTCTTACCTAATGTCAAATATAGTAAAATAATGAAAAGTATCTGAAACTTGAATAACTCAACTATTTACATAAAATTTCTAGAATTAATAACCAAGTCTCCTACATTTTTAGAGAGTAAGAACTAAAAGAAGGTAATATTGCATGCATAATAGTACTACACATTAGTTTTTGCTTTGACCTTTTCTAAGACCAACATGGTTAATTAACATTTGTGTTCCTTATAAATACTTTATAAGACCACCACAAGATCGATAACAAAATACAACACAAACAATTCATAGTGAACAACTACTCATTTTGTCATCAACTATATGAAGAAGATGAACATTATAAGCTTGTTATCTCTCTTTGTTTTTCTCATTTTTTCGATCATCCCCAAATCTTCCGCTACAGATCTGTCACCAATTTATTATGATCGAGTGTGCCCTGACGCTCTACCGACCATCAAACGCGTTGTTGAGGACGCAATAGCCCAAGAACGTCGCATGGGTGCTTCTTTGTTACGTCTTCATTTTCATGATTGTTTTGTTAACGTAAGTACTATTTACAACTCCTAGCAACTTTACATATGATTCATTTATAACGACCAAAGTCGTTAACTATTTATATATCATGTACTCAGGGATGTGATGCTTCCATTCTATTGGATCAAACTTCAACGATCGATAGCGAGAAAAATGCAGCTCCAAATGCAAACTCAGCTAGAGGTTTTGAAGTTATTGACAGAATCAAGTCTGAGGTGGACAAAGTTTGTGGTCGTCCCGTAGTATCTTGTGCTGATATCTTGACCGTTGCTGCTCGTGATTCTGTTGTTGCAGTAAGTATATATATATATATATATTACTTATATATACAAGAATGTATATGCTATGTAATAAAGTAATGAACTACTAAGGTGTTCATTATATGTAATGAACTCGTTATTCAGTTAATTTGATATTGTAGTAACGCCAACTTGGCTCCTACATGGCAGAGCACGGTTACATCAAATGGATTGTATAACAATTTAGTTACATACCATGAACACCTGATCAAGTAGTTCATCACATAACATAATTAAGTTCATTATATTCAGGGACACTAATCCCAATACATAAAATCAATGTTTAACTTATGTCATGCATGGTGTGTAGCTTGGTGGCCCTTCATGGAGAGTCAAGCTAGGAAGAAGAGACTCGACCACAGCTAGCCGAACCACAGCCGACGCCAACATCCCTGCGCCGTTCATGGACTTACCAGCACTAGTCTCAAACTTTAAGAACCAAGGGCTCGACGAGGAAGACCTAGTTGTTCTCTCGGGTGCACACACCCTTGGGTTTGCTCAGTGTAGAACTTTTAGGGATCGTATTACTGATGACAACAACATTGATCAAGGCTTTGCTAGCCACCTTCGAACCATTTGTCCACAAGTTGGGGGCGACTCAACGCTCGCACCACTTGACCCAACACCAAACTCATTTGATGGGAGATACTTCAACAACTTGGTAAGTAAAAAAGGGCTTTTGAAATCTGATCAAGCCTTGTTTAATGGTAATGATGGTGAAACTGATGAACTTGTTGAGAAATACAATGAGAAACAACAAGAATTCTTTGAGGATTTTGCAAAGTCCATGATTAAAATGGGTGATATAAGTCCATTAACAGGAAATAGAGGCCAAGTACGTTACAACTGCAGGAGGATTAATTAATTAAAATATTGGGCTGGATGGCTTGATAATATGAAAGTATGAAATTTTTACTATTGTCGTGTATTCTCATTAATATTATTTTCGCTAAAATATCACTGTTTGATTCAAATGTTTTTTAGTCGATATATCAATGATGTGATCATTTCAACCTTTTATGATATGACATCAGTTTACAAAGGTATTTTTAAGGGATTATGACACCAGAGTGTAACTAACTATGACCAAAAGGTTAAGTAATGTAACCAATGACTTGACTAGCTATATAGTGTAACCACCTTTTATTTTTTAGGTTATATCATGTAAGTTACCTGCTACTGCAAGTTTCCATCCAGTTAAGCCAAAAATAAAGTTAGAAAAAATGGCACAGGAATGTAACCAACTATAACCAAAGGGTTATGTAATATAATCAACTACTCAACTAGATATGTAGTGTACCCAGCTTTGTAATTCCACTAACAAAAATAAAGTTATAAAATTATTCATTTCTTTTGCTTCTTTTATCTTCTTCATTTCATCACATGGACTATGCAACACAACCCAAAATGAGAATCTAAACCCAAATATATTAACCCACCTGATTCATCATATCATCAATCAATATATCATCTTCTATCTATCACTGTATATCTATATCTATATAAATTTCTCCTTCGCCGTCGTAGACAAATGGTTTCACCATGCCGATTCATTCTATAATATTAATCACCACACTATACCATGATCATATATCTCAATGGGTTTTGCTTTATTGAATTCCACAACTATTGTCAAAGATCCGAATGGCAATGGCTCAACGAATGATGCAAAAGCTCAAAAAAGTCCGATCATGTCCACAGAATCCGCTGATGTTGTTCAGTGTTGCCGGAATCTGTTGCTGGTTGGTGGGATCTCCTACGGCTGCTGTTGCCGAAATCTATTGCTATTATTCACTATTGCCGAAATTTGTCATCGGAATCTGATGTTGTTCTTCACTATCGACAGAATCTAGATTTGTTCTTCGCTGTTGTCATTCACCATCTACTCGATAAATATCCATCTATTAATCTAGCCATTTACACACAAATCTGATTTCTCAATAAAACCCACAAATCTTCAAACTTGTTGTCGGAATCTACTAGAAAAGAGAGGTCGCTTGTTGTCGGAATCTTCAAAATCAAAACCGTCGGATCGAATCTTCAAAATCAAAACCGGTGGTAATGGTGGCTGAAGGGTGGTGGTTGTGACCGGAAGTGAAAGTGAAAAAAAAGAGAGAGAGAGAGAGAAGCGGTGTATATTCTATAATTGTTTATATATATATATATATATATATATATATATATATATATATTCTTAATATATGTGACACGTGGCTCTCCTTTTTAAATAAAAAAAAGAATAATAATGAAAGTTGTAACCGGCAACTTGTTTCTCATCCGGTTGCTTACATTATATAACCCAAAAAGCAAAGGTGGTTACACTACATAGCTAGACGAGTAGTTAGTTACATTACATAATCTTTTGATCATAGTTGGTTACATTCCGTTGCCATTATCCCAATAAAAAAAGAATAAAAATGAAAGTGGTAACCGGCAACTTGTTTTCTATCCGGTTGCTTACATTACATAACCCAAAAAGCAAAGGTGGTTACACTACATAGCTAGTCTAGTAGTTGGTTACATTACATAACCTTTTGGTCGTGGTTGATTACATTCCGGTGCCATTATCCCTATCTTTAATTATTTTAGTCTATTACAATTATACAAATATATATCCAGATCACTTTGTTTTAAGCCTCTTCTGAGTTCTGACCTTGAAATTTTCTCTAGATGACATATTAAGTATTAACCCGGACCAAAGCCTTAAAAACAGAGAATCCAGTTTCTCCATTTGCTTGCAAAACCCATGTGGCAGAGAATTAAAACTCACAAACTTCCAATTTTTGGAGTCATGTGCCTTTCAAAATCAACTTTAAAAATTATCAACTCCTTTTTTCCCTCTTTGTGGTCCATACTACTATCTAACTAATCATTGATGAGCCCTCAAGGTTGATTTTCCCTTAAACAAAAGCTGACTAAGACAAGGAGACGATCTGATCCAAAAACAGTTTTAATCTGTTTGCAAGGACTTTCGAGACAACCTTGTTAATAGGCCCAATGAAGGATATTTGTCTAAATGTGTTTAACGAGGACATGTCTTTCACTTATCATTGCATTCACCTCCATATGCAACTTACTCCCTTCTTCGTTGAGACAACTATGTTCCCCCTTCAGCTTGAATTCAGTTACAACTTACTCCCCATTCTTTCAGTCTCCATCTTCCTTCTTTTTTGGGAACTCTTTCCATTCAGCCACTAGCCTTATTCCTTTAAGGAACGTAGCAATAACCACATCGCTATACCCTTCCAATTGACCACTTTGAAACGGTACCAGCCCATGGTTGGGTCAACAAGACCATAGGGGCATAGGGCATTGATCTGGATAATTTGTAAAAGGACAATCGATTTAGCAGAATTAGCTAGCAAATTAGGACGGTTAATGGCATAGATTGTATAGAACCACCATCAACCAACAAAAAATTTAAAAGATATGTTATGAAGTTCCTATAAAGTATGAGAATTGATATTCTTACCACAAAAGTTGATACATTATCACACAGTACAATTATTAAAGCATATTGTTTAAGTTAGTGAAGCACGTTTGTGATAGATTAATCAATACATTTACCACACAGTACAATTATTAAAGCATATTGTATAAGTCAATGAAACATGTTTGTAGTAGATTAATCAAAAGTTGTGGTACAAATTCTTTGATTGTGATACCAACGACATGATATTTAGTATCTTTTATTATTTAATTATTTTTAGAAATTTACGGTTCTTAGACCATCTACAACAAGGATGTTCATAAGAAATTTGTGGTGACATGAAGGGTGTTTGTAGAAAGACTATTGATGTTGGTGGTGACATGGAGGATGTCCATCCATGATTATTTGTAGAAAATGATGGGGAAGAATAAGAAGAGATAAAGGTAAAAGACAAAAATTACCTTGGAATTTATTTGATTGTTGTGGGTAAAAAACATTTGTGAGAAGGATATATGAAAAGCTGAAGTAACATGTTGATTAGGATGTTTGTTAAAAGGATATCATAAACTGATGCGGATAGTCTTATATATATAGATGCCAACTTCAGATATCCATGATCATTGTTTGAACCAATTCATTACAGAAACCAATTCATTTCAAAAACCACAAATTTTTATAGTCCAGAGATCAGTATATTAGTACTATACCCACCTTTGAATCTTTGATAACAATCAAAGATCTTTTAAAGCTTCAGAAATCTAACAAGTCTCTCAACAAAGTGCATACAATGTGGGTTGCATTATATTACACAATCATAGCTAAACAATATATAGCTAATAATGATCAGACAAATCTAATAAAACTTAGAGCTGACGGTCCAAAAAGATAAAACATGAGAAAACATGTTGCCAAGTTTAAAGGAAACATGGCACAATGAGATCACGCTTCAAGAAAATACTATTAAGATAAATTATGAATCATACGCATAAGCACATTATAGTAGATAGCGAGCAGCAAAAAAAATAAAAGTAACTAGATAACATAATCTCCAAATCTGAAACTTTCAGCACAGGTCTTATCAAAATCAAGCAGGGAAATAAAAAAATCCGATATTTAAACTGAAGACTACACAGCATAAAGCTGGTATTTTTGTAAAAACATCCCTCTTACTTAAAAGATTAAACTTCTTTCTCCTAGTAGCGTCCAATGCCCCAAACTCTTACAACTCCATCGGTGTACCCACTGAATAGAGTGCTTCCATCGGCACTCCAGCTCAAGCTTGTGCAGTATATCACCTGCATTGTCAATTTGCAAACTACTCATAAGTCCCCCAAGTATAAAAAGTTGTATGCAAGTAGTCATTCACAGCAAACGAAAGCTAGGATATCTCAGATCAGGGATTGTTTTGTATCTAAAAGTTCTTAGGAACAAAGTTAAAAAGTAACAATTCAAATAGGTAAATAATACACATTTAAATTATACTGTAACTTAGGCAAATATCATCCCAACTCAGCACAACCAACCAGACCTACTTGTCACACATCTTCAACCCATTGCGTTATCTATTGATGGAGTTCAAGCAGGCATCAAAATCATCCAGTAATCCATACAAGTGTGCACAATAGACTTTTTTCCTTTTAGGGATGTGTAAGAAACCATAAGTTATATGCCCACATTGTAAACAAATTAACCGTTCAGATTATATACATGAAAAAGTTTGATAGGTAGCCATTTGTCACTAATATTAACTAACTCTTTCTTATTTCTTTAAGCAAAAACCAAATTGAATTTCATCAAAGAGAAATCAAAACCTTATCTGAAGATTACACATTGCATGAAACACTGTGCATATCAAATAAAGGTAAAATCACCGGTGAATCAAACAATATACAAGTCCAAAGAGAAAAATACAATTTACCTATTAATGGTATCAACAATGCAATAAGTCTATGAACTGAAATGACAAAAGTGACGCCATTCAAGAAAAAAAATGATACAAATATACAATACCAAGGTAAAGAAGTTTCAATGAAAGCTTCATTTCAACACTTAACAAATTATCAACTACATGATTGCTACAAAATTGCAGTTGAACATTAACACATACAAAATTGCAGTTAAAACATTAACAGCAGATATCATCATACTATTATGTACAAAAACTACTCTTATGCTCAAATAAAAATTAACATTCCATTTGAATTTCTATAGCTTCATCTATCAAAAAACAACATACAAAACTATAGCTTCCTCTATCAAAAAACAACACCATAAAGTTTTAACTTTCACAACTATGTTTTTTTGGAAGAAACTGATGTGAAACCTAGTAATACAGATTAAAATCAAGTCCTTTGACCACACATAAATTCGATATCCCTCTTTACAAACATTTAAGAAAGAACACAAAACCAACAAACAATCCAATCCAATAAAACAAAGAACATGCAAACGAACGTATATAAAATCTACACAACCTCATAGTTTTCAATACTTTTCTAAATAATACAAAACCTTGTTCAAAATTTTCAAACATTACAATGATTAATTAGAATAACTTTTCTGTGACTAAACAAACACTAAAAAATACCTGAAAAAAACCCTCCAAATACTTAACTATCTACCAAAACAACTAATTTATCATCCTTATTTAGCCAACATAAAAACTAAACAAAATAAATCCAAAAACATAAACGTATACATAATACACAAATTCAAACACATATTATCCATACAAACCTAACAAACACATACATAATTCATACAAAACTAAAAATCACATATACATATCATCAATATATGCATACAAATAATTCATAAAAACCTAAAAAACACAAATACATAACATATATATATGTAACCATACAAAGGTAACAAAGACATACATAATTCATACAAAACTAAAAATCACATATACATTTCAATATATACGTACATACATAATTTAAACAAACCTAAGAAACACAAATACAAATATAAACATATAACTGTATATATGTAATACAATTTGAAAAGGTAAAAACAAGAAAGAAAGAAATGGACCTTGGTTTTGCCAGCATTAGTCTGAGTAGCAGAGCCATCAACAGCCATCTCACTTTCCTGCTTCAAATCAACCTTCAAATCAACCACAATACTCTTTGACTCCAAATCCCAAATCTTGATACTGTTCTCAGTAGCAGCACACAACCAATACCTATTTGGACTAAAACACAATGCATGTATTATACTCCCACTTTCCAAACTATACAACCTTTTTCCTTCACTTAAATCCCACAACAAAATCATTCCATCTTTACCCCCACTTGCACACAACGACCCATCTGGGCTAACCGCCACTGTGTTCACATACCCACCATGGCCTGCCAAAGTTGACCTCAACTTACAGTTGGTCAAATTCCAGATTTTGACTGTTTTGTCCCATGAAGCTGAAACAATAGTGGGCTGTAATGTGTTTGGGCTAAACCTAACACAACTGACCCAATCATTATGGGCCTCACCATCTTGGATTGTGTACTTGCATTCACCTAAAGTGTTCCACAGTTTGATCGAACGGTCACGAGAAGCTGAAACGATCTGACGGTTGTCGATTGAGAACGCCACGGATAAGACGTCTTTTGTGTGACCGACGAAACGACGAGCGGTGGTTCCGGCGTTGAGATCCCAAAGACGGAGCTCGCCGTCCCATGAACCGGATAAAGCGAACTGGCCGTCGGAGGAGAGGACGACGTCCTGGACGAAGTGAGAGTGGCCGGTGAGACGACGTTGAGCGACGCCGTAGGTTTTGTCTTCTTTGGTTAGACGCCAGACGATGATGGATTTGTCGCGGGAGGAAGTGACAATCATGTCGGAGTTGTCGATGGGGCAGGCGATGGCGGTGACCCAGTCGGTGTGGGCTCGCATGGTGCCGCGCAGGATGAGTGAGTCTGCCATGGTGGTTGTTTTTTGGTAAAAGCGGCTGAGAGGTTTTTTTTGGAGGAGATGTAAAGGAAATGTGAGAGTGTGAAGAAACCCTAGTTTGTGAAATGGGGAATATATAGTGGGCTTCTTAGGGTTTCTTCATACATTGGCCCGTTTAGGCTTGGGTTATTGGATAATATAATCTCGGCCCTTTTCGCTTTTGTTACTATAAGTCTAACACGAAAGTCTAGATATGCACCTTGGATCTTGATTTGTCTAGCGAGAAATGAAAATTAGCATGCCAAAAAAAATAAAATAATAAATAACTGATTTTTGAAAACTGGGTTAAGAAAAATCAGGCTTCTACCATGTTAAACTCGCGTTTGAGTAAAATCGGTTCGGGATAAATATGATGGTTTGAAACCGATTTCAGTTTTCAAATTTTCAATCAGATACAGACTAGGTTCAAATCAGATCGAATATTGTTTTTGGGTGAAAAACCGAGAAAAATCTTGTTCATGTTCAGTCAAAACTGTTTTTGATCCGATTGACCAAAAACCGGGTTAGGTTAGGTAAAATTACAATTCCATCTCTAGCGAAGATATCTTGAATGATTTGTATTTTTCAATTTGTGTTATATCTTCTTTTGGTGTGTATATAACAACCATTAACCAACAAAAAAATTTTAAAAGATATGTTATGAAATTTCTTAAAAAGTATATACATTTTGTCTTCAATTCGCTTTTGCTACACACAATTCCAAATTAACAAGATTATTTTGACTAAATAGCAATATAGCATTACTGAACTCCATGCCCAAAGTCAAATTATAAACAAGTTACGAATATGATATCTTAATCTTAATATATACTATAAGACAGTTAAACTAATATATACTATAAGACAGTTAAATTGATGACTTATTAACCAATCAAATCGTTCAATTTTATCAAATTGACTCTCGCTTATGTCATCATTTAGATAAATTATAAATTAAAAATCCTAATAATAATTATCCAAATATATTACTATAATATAATTTATATTAATTTGTAGAAAAAGTCTTATTAATTTACTCTTTTTTGTTTTCCATCAACAATTTACACTTTTTAGCCTTCAATATTTAATTTAATTTATTTTTAACCACCAACTTGAGAGGATTTTTTTTTAATTTTCTAAAAACAGTTACAAAAATTATTTATATTTAATTTTTTTAAGTTACAATTGTCACTCAAATCAAGAGTCCTAATTGTTATCAAATAAAATGGAAACAATTATTGTAACATCCTAAATTATTATGCCAATGAAAATTTACCTCTATTATAGTTTTGACATTAAAATAGTTTCCTAGTATTTTATTTTTTAATATGGGATTGTTTTAGTTGGAACCTTAACGAATAGCGGGTATCTTAGTCACTAAAATTAGAAAAGGGGCGTGGCATTCCCTTAGGTTGCCAGCCACATTCCCACCTATTCTTGAACCCAATTTCTCCATTATGTATTCATCTTTCTTGATTCTTCTCTTCTAATCTAAATCAAATCAATTTCTTCCAAACAATTCAAGAATTCCTCTAAGAATGTAATAATAATCTTCAATCATCAAAATTAAAAAGCTAGGGTTTGTGTTTGGGGGTGGGGCTGGCCGAATTCCAAGAGAGAAAAGGGAGAAAGAGGATATTTTAATTCAAGACTAAGTCCTTGAGTTCTTGAGGTAACAATCTTTATAACCTAATTTCAATTATTGATTTCTTTTAAGAATTTGGGTTCATGCAAGTATGGAAAATTTGGGGGTTTTATTTATATTGAGTAAATTGATATAATCTGAATTAGGGTTCTTGTAAGTTAATCAAATTAGGGTTTTAATTGAGTTGCATGATAGATTTTGATGAATACTAGTAAGAACTAAGTTGGACAGATTTTGTCCCTGAGTTTGAAACGAGTTAAACACCTTCATGACAGCATTTTCACTTATTGAGTCCTAAAAAGAAAATGTAGTTTATTGTGTTAAGTAAATTTTCCCACTAGAATGAGTTAAAAAATACGAAGTAGAACTCTAGATATGAATTTTTGAATCCAGTGGCGCAATGCTGATCTTTCAGCAAAAATGATTCTGATGTCTGTTGTTAAAACGGGTAAAACACATTCTTGCAAGTTAATTCATGTTTTGGTCACTGAATATAAAATGTACTAAAATGTGTTAAGAAGAAGTGGCCACTGGAATGAGGTCAAAATATGGTGTAGAACTCAAGTTATGTTCTTTTGAATTCAGTAAGGTCAAAGCTGTTTTCAGCAACTGTGTTGGTTTTTAAAACGACCAGAAGTCACCTTTGAATGACAATTCACATGTTGGTCACTAAAGATAAAAGGTAGGTATATGTGTCACCTAAATTTGGCCACTGGAATCAAGTAAAAAGAGTATAGAACTTGAGTTACGCTTGTTTGAAGTCTGCTTGGTCAAATATGAAAATGACGAATTTGGTATGAAAGTAAGTTTTGGTCAAATGAGAATAATATAAGAGATACATGTTTGATGAACCAACCCAAGATTAATATAAGATTGTAAATGAGGGGTTGGGTGTTGAAATGCTAGTGATTATGGCTAGATGGCCTAGTATGTGATTGATGATCCTTTATGCGTTATGATTTGTTGCTAGGTTGAAGCATACATGTTTTGTGTTCATGCGGTCTTCTTGATTTATGATTTTGGTTGTCGCGGAGGAGGTGAGTACTCTTGCATACCTTTATGTTTACGTTAGGTCAATTACCATGAGATGTGAATGTTCCAAGCATGGTAATTGATTTGGCGTGAAGCCCATGTGGGGCATTTTTTATGAGGCCTAAGAACCTCCGGGGCCTAAGAATCCCGATAGTTGATGTGATATGAGGCCTAAGAACCTCCGGGGCCTAAGAATCCCGATAGTTGATGTGATATGAGGCCTAAGAACCTCCGGGGCCTAAAAATCCCGATAGATATGATTGTTTAGCTTATATGGATCCATATATGTGTTGATAGTGTGAAAGGTGAGCATGTAAATGTGGCATGACGGTGTCATAGGTTACATGTGAAAGTCCTTGCACTTTGCCCTCCTTCGTAGGTATAAACGTATGCAAGATTATTCACTAAGCTTTGCTTACTTTTTAGTTGTTTACCCTTTTATAGGTTGTCCCGGATGCGGAAGAAAGTAAGTATTGTAAAGATTGAAGTTAAAGATGCTTAATGGATATGGGTTGCTTTGGTTAAATACGGATAATGGTATTGGTAATAGGACCCATAATGACCCCTTTGAACTATCGGCTCTTTGTACTCTTGTTATGTCTTTTTGGAGAATTATTATGATGTCTAGCGTTGGACTCGAGTTTTTGGGTATTTTAAAATGGGTCGTTTTGTAGTTGTAATGTATTGATTTTGTTTAAATGTGTTTTGGAGAAACTCATAATCCGTAACAGGTTTGGATGATGATTTTATGAGTGGGTCATGCCGAAATTTCTAATTTTGTACGTCATCATTTGTAAGATGTCAACTCGGGTAATTGACCCATTTGGTGATAAAATGAATGTTTGGTCAACGGATACTTTTACCTTGCTTATTTCTGAGTCGAAAACTTATTTGAACTTAGAAATGTTGTATTATGAGGTTTGGTTTTGATTTTGGTAGTCTGTAAGTTTGATTAAGCATCTAACGATTTTTGGTGTTGCTGAACTGGTGCCCACTGCGGCGCAGTGGGGATTCTCGAATCCAGGGAGCATGTTACTTCACTGCGGCGCAGTGGGGATTGCATCCACCAACTGCGGCGCAGTGGGTATATCAAGTAAAAAAAATCCTTATTTTTTTCTGTTAAATCGAGTTGTGTCGTTTCAATTATAATTGTTATCTAATTACCATAAGACGGATAATTGAAAAAGAGCATGTATCATGACCACATACATATACTTGAATGTCAAGTATAATATCACAAGTATACTTATATTTTAATTCTTAATCATCTTTCATAATAATATCACATTATGAATACAACTGGTTTCAAAAACTTTCATAATAAGGAAATTATTGTAGCATGTGCCGTATGGATTGACTACGTCAAACAATTCCATTAATATGTCTCAGCTAATAATGACAGCGACGAGCATGCGATTATTGTACTACAACTTGCACATTATAACACTTAGAACCTTATTTTTAAAATTATAAGATTTTATAAATTAAATATATGAATATCTAATATTAATAATATTGTAAACTAGTTTATTTCTAAAAGAACATGCATAGGAACATATTTGCAAGTCAAATCTTTTTTGAATACTTATTTGGATTTGTTACTTTGGTCTTTAACTATTAATTTAACTACTTTTTATCTGTGAATTAATTAGCTAAATGTTAAATAATATTGGACTTTAAAAAATGGATACAGAAAAAGTTACAAAATATGGTTACGAACAAAAAAAAAAAAAAAATTCTTTTTGAACATTCAATTCCATTAAGATAACAAAAACTAATCTTATTTGCTAGTTTTGTTATCTACAAATTGGGTCCAAAAAAGGTTACAACGGGTTACGAACAGATTTATTTTTTTGAGTTTGTTTTAGTCCCAAAATGAGATTTAGGATTAAAGGGGTTAATCTTAATAAGAGTGTGTTTTCATTATCAGCGAGTATATGTAAGTTTCTATTCATAAATATTTAATGTATTTTCCATTGATCGAACACAAACATTAGTTCTACTTCAAACATGATGTTTCTTTCATTACATTTTAATTTATAAGTTTGTAAAATTGTTGACGCGTCAAGCTTAACTTGTTATCTTTAAGTCCCATCTTAATGTCTTATGACTAATATATACTTGCTGACGATAAAAACAAAGTGTCATTTTAAAGAAAATATTGTTTTTGAGTTTAAGTTTTGTAGCAGGTAAGTTTTGCTTACATAATAGTTAGCAAAGAAATACAAGACAACTATATAGCAAAATAGACATTCCTTTTACGTTAGAATGACCAAAAGTGTCTAGGAATTACATGTTTTTAAAGAAGTTTTATTTGTCCCCTTTCCAACATTTTATAAATGTAGTGACAAAAAAATTTATATAACATGACAACATGTCAAAAGAAAAAAAATGATTTGGGCCAAGTTAGTTTGGGCAACTGGTTAAAAGTGGTTGGAGTTTGTTTCGGCGCATAAGCCTTTTCTACATTTTATAGATGTAGTGACAAAAAGATCGAGATTTTATATATTTAAACAGATCGAACAATGTACTACTAAGTGTAGGATATTGTATGCACTGAGCCAATGAATAACTGAATACACATTAGACGATGTTTGATCCATTTAACTATATATTCGACTCATTCGACCCATTTTTAAGTTTAACTTTAAGATGTAACCATATGGATTCTGTTTCTTAGAGCTGGCAAAGATGACCCGAAAACATAAAGACAGGTGATTCTGGGTAGTTTTAAAACACTTTTGGATGACTATGGTCACCTTCATGTCTAATGTTTGTATGCAAATGTGTTGAGCAAGATTACATTTAGGAAATAAAATTGGATGTGATGTCATTACTACGTGTTAAATAAACGAGTTTGTAAATGCGATATAAATCAGCCAAGATGATGCTCCCAAGTCCCAAACTCCCAATAGCTGGAGCAAGCTGACTAATGTAGTTTGAAAAATCGCAAGATTTTTGCTTGTAGCAAATTACTCTTAAGACAAAATTTGAAAGAAACAATGAAGATAGCAGTAAGGTTGCTACGGTTATAGTTGAATAAGAATGTAAAATACATCAAAAAGTTTAACCAACAAAAGCCGATTGACACGTAGAAACGTTACTGGAGATATAGTTGGTTTAGTGATTTCAGAAACATTAACTTATGAGTTTGTGGGTTATTACAGGTCGAATATTGTTCGGTTTAGTTAACTTGAAAGTTTTAGGGGTAAAAAAACTAACTCGGATAAGGTCGAAGTACTTTTATTGTTTTGTGTAAAACTTAAAGGATTACAACCATTATTGTTTTAAAGTTGTTTAAAGGGATTAGTTACCTCGAATGTAACAAACTTTGAATCAATGTCTATAGTATGAAATAACTAAAGTTGTGTGTATTATATGTAAATAACTTTGAAATAATGGTTATTGTATGTAAGAATTTCGTTTCAACCAATTACAATCTGACAAGTGGCACCTGTATATGGTTGCCCCATATGTTTTCTTACATACAATAAACATTTTTTCAAGTTGCTTACATACAATACACATAACTTTAGTTTTTTCCTACTATAAACATTCGGTCAAAGATAGTTACATTCCAGGAAACTAATCCCTTGTTTAAAATATATGTTAAATGGTTAAAACACATATTGTCTTAAAGTTTAAGATTATATCATTACGAGAGCAAGTACCCGCGCGTTGCGGTGATGAGATGGTGGGGTGATACCTAGGTCATAGAGTATGATAGGTTATAGGAGTTGATAGGTCATAGAGTATGATAGTCAAATGCCTTAGCCGTATGGGCTCCGTCATGTGATTTAAAAATTTGTCGAAAGTATATCGAATGATATCTCTAATGAAAGAGCATGAAATTTTAAGAACACCCATACAATTTTTATAATTTATCGATGTACCGTTTTTGAGATAAAGGATTTTAAATGAATTGGAGGAATAAATGATTTATAGAGGAGAGAGAAAAAAGATGATTGGTTGAGATTTGATGAGAGAGAAAGAGTATTATAATTATTTTAGATAAATATTGAATAGATAAGAGAGGTATTTTGGGAAAGTACTTAAAATCAATATTGAAAATTTTAAGTTCAATGTTGAAAATTTAGGGAAAATCTGCTTTATAATATAGTATAGATAAAATAAGTTAAGTGACTAAAACCATTATAATATCTAAGCTATAGAGTTTTGTAACTTGTATTATACCATGGGAATGACCAAATGACATGACAAGTCCGATCACAGTGTAAACCTTACGGTCCACTAGTCATAACCACATCTGTGCTCGGTTAGGTACACCTAACCTAACACCTTAGAAACCTTTTAAATGTGATGTATACATTGTTGGCTTAAAATTTTTTAAGGCTTTAAACGAGATTAATTTTTTAGGCCTAATTCATTATTAACAAATTAAAGTAAGTAGAAAAAAGAAAAAAAAAATAACTCGACTTTTGTTATTGAAATAGTAGTAATAAAAAAAGATGCAGATTTTGATTTAAAAATCAAAATAATATTACTGTAATGCAAATTATATAATGATACTTAGTACAAAAACCAAATATTAAGTTTAATATAAAAAATATTGAGGCCTTAGAATTTTGGGGGAGTATTTGAGCCACCTCTTGATGTATACACTATCAATTTTTTTTAACAATACCAGCAAATGAAATAAAGCCACTGGTATGTCAATGTCGTGTACCTACATAACGTATTGTTTTTTTAAAAAAAAATTGTTTTTAATTATGTAGTTTGTTTTAAGAAATATATTACATTTGTTGTAAGATTATGTCAAACACGATACATCTTTACCATTTATTCTTCGCTGATATGTTACATCTTTTTCATATGCTTGAGATAAGTATAACATCAAGAGACATCTAACATAATATGATTCGCATTTTTAACACAATAATGAATTTTTAAATTAAGCAATTTGACGTACTTTTTGTCGTTTTATACACTTAGTTAAATCTTGAAGCAACCATCACCAAATGATATGATGGCAAAAAGGCTTGTTTCTTGGAAATATGTATGAGGTTTGAGTCCTACCATAGATATATTTAGTGGTGAATTTTACATAAACTCCCTCTGAATCTACATAATCACCTCCTGC
The DNA here is from genome assembly GCF_010389155.1 of Erigeron canadensis. NCBI lineage: Eukaryota > Viridiplantae > Streptophyta > Magnoliopsida > Asterales > Asteraceae > Erigeron > Erigeron canadensis. Next base: position 20,023,956 of record NC_057761.1, read on the forward strand.
TTTACCTAAGATAAATACTGCATGTTTTACCTAACCTTTCCCCAAAACAAAATGTTAAATTTGACTGATCCAATTTTAAACGTTTAATAAATCACTCCAAGAGATCCTTATACACAGTTACACATTTAAACTTTAGCATTATTCCCATATGGTGGATAAGAAATAAGAGATAAGAGATCTGGTACTCTTTGCCTCTTTGGAGCTATTTTATCTAAAGTTATACATAAGAAAAACCACACCACCACATTAAAAGACTTATGTTAATATATTGTTATAAAACTTGTTGGATCATCATGTAGGGTACGTATATTAAATACAACATTTTACACAAATCATATCATTTTCTTATACTAGTAAATGTTAAAATATGGTTTCTAAACAAATATACATACATAACAACTAGAATATAATGTCGTTTTTAAAAAAAAATCCAACTCGTCTATCATAAGACTTGAAGAAAGTAAGGGTATATATTTTTTTTTAACTATTAAATGACCTAAATAATTTTATATAATTTAAGTTAATGCAGTTGTTTTTTGTTTATAAATTCAAAAAAACAAACATTTTTAATTACTTAATAAATTAAATATCTTTGATTAAGTCATGACTTATTTATTAACAAATACCACCGTAGAACGTATAGTGTGAAATTGCGTGAAATGTTTATTTGAAAACTATTTTTTTTGTGAAAACTTGAAAACTGACCAAAACAAATAATAGCAAAAGTACTACTGTAATACACAATGAATAATAATAATACTCATAAACTCATAATAATAATAACAAAAGTACTACTGTAATATACAATGAATAATGAAAAACAATGAACATGAAAAACTCATTATAAAAAGCTCATAATAAATAGCTTATGAATATGAATCTGATTCACAAATTTGTATATGTTTCCAGTTTCCATGATGATCACCTGCCATGGAAAACAAAATAAAACCAAAACAAGAGAAAGAACAAGTAGAAGAAATAGTTTTGACTTTTCTTTAGAGGCCAATAATGGAAATTTGACAAATAAGACAACAGATAGTGGATACATGTGAGAAGATCTAATGCAAAAAATCTAGCATCCACCCATTTTCAGATATGCCTCATCACCATGTATTCAACTCTATATGAATTTTATGAACTGAAAATGACGTCTAAAAACAGAAACTTTGTTAACTCAGAAGAAACAAATCTTTAGAAAATATATTCAAAAAATATGAATGTTATAGATGAGGTTTTAATACATCAAAACAGTAATCTCAGGTAGTATAAATATGATTTTTTTCAAGGTAGAATCTTATTTTACATAGCAACTTCCATATGTATATATTATTAAAAAAAAAAAAACACTAGAAAAAATTTCTACTAGTTGTAACTTGTAACAAGTAAATAAAAGATTTGACTTGAAAGAAGAATGAATAAAAAATATAATGAGCTTAAAAGCAACAGAATAATATAGATTTATCAACCAAAACTAGTGAAGAACTTAATGGAATGCATTATGTGTTCATATAGCCCAAGACAAAGATAGAACATAGAAATCATGACTATATGACATGTAAGCAGACCAAGGAAGTTTACAATGAAAGCAGATTATAACAAGGAAAATTTATTCATTCAAATCATGTATGAAAACACAGATCCTTGCCCAAAAGGATCCCCGATTGATAAGTAATATAAACAATGACTTTTCGAAGCAAAAATCAATCTATCAGCTCAAACTAGGACTATAAACGGTCTATAAACAAAGAAACTATACAAACCCAATAATCACGAAACCAAAACAAATTAAAAAAAGAAAATAAGAGAGACTCATAACGAGTATATCTAGTTATCTACACAATCAGCTTATCAAACTACTGTACAAACTGAAATATATGGTGGTGATATGTTTAGTATCATCCAAGTCTAAAGAAAACACAAAAGAACCAACACTGTGTGACATGAAGAGCATACCATGATGAAGTATTAGTGAGAGCAAATAACAACCATCCCATCGAATATTAAAAATAAGAAGAAACACCTGATAGATATACACTCAAAGTGGTCGCTCAAATAGTTTATATGCTTGTATAACTCAATTGTAAAATAAAACATAGAACCCACGCATCAATAGATAACATGGAAACATTATGCATTCATTACAAAGGGGAACACATTAAAGAATAAGAAACAAAACTAGTCTATCAACTCAAACGAACACATAGATTACCGTAATCTATCAACTGTAACCATTCAATAGATCTACAAATTACTTCTATGACCTTTTAATATTAGATTCTGTACAATTCTGTGTGTAATGTGTTTGGATAAGTGAAAAGAAATAATGATAACAAGAACAAAAAACTGGTCTATCAAAAACACAAATCCTCAGCGGATTGATGAAGATTTCATTAGATTAACTAATAAAAGATATCTCAAACACACATAGTATAATTGAACGATTCTTCTAACTTACAATTATGTGGGAACACTTGTGTGTTCTTATAAACTAAGTTCAAATCAATCATATAGCCCATAACAAGAGAAAAACTATAACAGATAAAATTGAAAAACAAGCAATAACAAGCAAAAGGATAGTCGGTCAAATCATTTACGATAACAAAAAACTCTTACTAAATTATTCTGTTAATGGTCAAGTTTTAACAAAAATTTTGTGCTTAATTAGCGGCATTGCTTTTTCATATACCCCAACTCCAATTTCAGTATCCAGCCCAGGGAGCAATTTGCTCTCACCGGGTTTGAGCCCAAGAACCTTAAAGTCTCAAGTCTCTCTTCTCCAACCCCCCTACCATCCATCTATAAATGGTCATTTAACTGAAGCTAATTTATTAACAGCTCCAAAGGAGCATTTATACTTGCATAAATTCCAGGTCTGATTTAAAACATAGAAACCACGCAAGACTCGTTAACAGGAGAACATGCTAATTAGATGAAATACAATGAGACCATAAAACTGGCAAGCAGAATCCAGTCCATAAAGTCACATAAGAAAAGATAAGACAAACTTAAAGCTCAATAAAACACACATCCACATACAGATAAGCAAAAATGAATCTATTATCTCAAAGAAGCCTATTAAGTGGTTCTACATACTTCAAAATATATAGAATGTATTTATATGCTTGAAATAATAGAAATACTAATGACCTTTACAAAGCAAAATGAGTCTATCAACTCAAAGCAGCCAATCAAGCAGTTCTAGATACGTCGTTCAAAAAAAAGAGTTACATACTTCAAGATATATGGTCATGTATTTATATGCACATACAATTCAAATTCAAATATAAAATAAAACATAGACCCTAAGGATCAATAAACAACATAAAAACATACCGTTATGCATTCATTATAAAAGAGAAAAATTCAAAAAATGGCCCAATCAATCAAAAAAGTCCATACAATGATTTCACAATCTATATTATGGTGGTGAATTCCTATGTTTATACAATCCAAGTTGAACACAAGATATAAACCAATACTACATAGCATGAACATAATAAAGATTAACAATAGTAAACCTAAAATAAACAAAAACCAGTCAATAACTCATACTTGTACATGAAAACACAGATCCTTACCTAATAGAAAGATTGTTTGATAGGTTTACCAAGCAATCAAGTAATAGTATATCAGTTACAACTAGTCTGTTGAACCCTTCTACAAGTTTCAGTACATGGGATTCATTTATGAGTTCATGTACGATATAACCAAAATATAAAATCAGATATCTTTACCAGGTCAACACATTTATTCCAGAATAAACAAGCAAAAACGAGCCTATCAACTTTTAGACTAGCCAGAAAAGTGGTTATACAAATTAAAATATGTGGGGTGCAATATTAAGTGCACACACAAGTATAATTACAAATAAATCATGGAAAGCATGAACTTCAAAATAGGATAACATACGAAGATAAAACTATACTAATAACAATTAATTTCAAGAAAAGCTGGTCTCTCCGCTCATTTGTATAAACATAGATATCAGGAATGCTTTATCACCTCAACATACAACAATTGGTCTTTCAACTCTAGCTAGTCTACCCATTGTGTCGTGTGTGTTTGCACGCATTGAAAAATGAACAAAAAAGTGGTCAATCAACTTATACATACTCACTAGATAAATAAAAGATTTAATGAGTTAAAAAAGCAACAAAATAAATAAATGCTCATCAACCAAAACTAGCCAATTAAACGATCCTATGAACTTAATGGGGGTGCACTTATCTGTTTATAATGAGAGCAGATTATAACATGAAAACCTTAACCAATTCATGTATGGACATAGAAGCTATACATATCTATCAGCTCAAACTAGGGTACTATAAACTGTCTATAAACATAGAAACGATACATTCCATATAAACATGAAAACAAACTAAAAGGGAATTAAAGTAAGAGTATATTTAGTCAAATCAGCCTATAAAGCTTTATCATCCAAGTCTGGAAAGAAGAACATTAAACAACCACGACCACATGACATGACATGAAGAGCATACCAAGATGAAGTATAGTGATAGAAAATAACAAGAAATAACTACTATGATACAAATCGATTCCTATTGGATAAAGAAAAAAATAAGGACAAACACCTGATCTTATTTGTATAAACATAGATATCAAGAATGATTTATCACCTCAACATACAGCCATTGGTCTTTCAACCCAAACTAGTCTGCCCAATGTGTCGTGTGTGTTTTCACGAGTTAAAAAGCATAAGAATAAAAAAAGTGGCCAATCAACTTATACATACTCACTAGATAAATAAAAGCTATAATGAGGTTAAAAAGCAACAGAAGAAATGCATGTTTATCAACCAAAACTAGTCAATTAAACGATCCTATGAGCTTAACTTAATGGGGGTGCAATTATGTGCTTATAATGAAAGTAGATTATAACAAGAAAACCCAAACCATATCACGTATGGACATAGAACCTATACATATCTATCAGCTCAAACTAGGGTACTATAAACTGTCTATAAATGATACGTTCCATATAAACATAAAAACAAACTAAAAGAAGCTAAAGTAAGAAATTTGTAAAGACACTAACGAGTATATTTACACAAATCAACCTATCAAGCTTTATTATCCAAGTCTAGAAAGAAAAAACACAAAAAAACCACGACTACGTGACATGAAGGACATACCAAGATGAAGTATAGTGATAGTAAATAACAAGAACACTACTTTGATAAAAATCCATTCCTGTTGGATAAAGAAAAAGGACAAACACCTGATCTATATACACTAAAACTGGTCGCTTAAATAAGTTATATGCTTGTATAATTCAATCATAAATAAACATAGAAGCTAAGCATCAAAAAAATAACATGAAAATATACCACTATGCATTATGAAGGGAAAACAAAATTCCAAAAGAAATATAATAAAAACAAACAACAAGAAGCAAGAACAAGTCTATCAACTCCTAACTGAAGTAATGAACACATAGATTGCCGTAGGCTATCAACTGAAACTATTCAATAGATCAATAAGTAAAATCTATGGCGTTCGTCTGTGTGTTTGAATAAGTTAAAAGTAATAATAATAAGAACAACAAAAAACTGGTCTATCGAAAACACAAAACATATCAACAGAAACTATACAATAGATCTACAAGTTACTTTATGACGAGCATTTATGTGTTTGGGCAAGTAAAAAGAAATAATAATTAAAATAAAATAAAACTGGCCCATCTAAAACACAAATCATAACAGGATAGATAAAGACTCGATGAAAATCACAACTGATAAAGAATATTTCAAACAAAGCTAGTCTAATATAACGATTCTAAGTTTAAACTAAGTTTAAATAAAACACATAACAACCACATAACAAGACTACAAACCAAAATGAATCAAAATAAAATTAACAATAACTCAATAACAAGCAAAAAAACTAGTCTATCAACTCATTCACGGAAACACAAATACTTACAAAGTTATTCTATTAATGGTCGTTTAGCTCAACCTATTTTATTAACAGCCCCAAGTAGCCGGATATATCGGGTGCACTTATGTTTGCGTAAATTCCAGGTCAATGTAAAACATAGAAACCACGCAAGACTCGATAACATGAGAAGATGCCTAGATGAAATACAGTGACACCAAAATATTGGCAAGCAATAACCAGTCCATGAGATCCCATAAACATACAGAGATAAGAAAAAACTACTATAGCAAGCAAAAGCGTAGTCCAACAGCTATTCAATAAAAACACGCATACTTATGCTATGAACAGAATAAGTTATTATATTTCACAACTAAAATCCATTAAATCAACTCATTGTATTTCTATCAGCACAAAGTTGGATGCATTAGAGTTCATGTATATATCTAAATTCCAAGTATAGAGTGACATGAGAACATGCCAAGATGAATTACAGTGACACCAAAAACTGATCTACCAACTCATAAGAAAACATGTATCCTTAACAAATGCAGAAATGCAATGAAACTATTATGGGTAGGTCGTATTCTTTTATTTTATTTTGAAGGGTGGGTGGGAACATTTATGTGTTCTTACACTCTAATCCTAAAAGAAAACATAAAAACTAAAACTATGTAAGACTACATAAGAAGCGAACTTAGCTAGACAGCAAATACTATAAGAACATTAGTATGTCAAGTGTCAATCATGCATGAAAACACTGATTATAGAAAATTTAACGAGCTTCACAAGCAAAAATAAAGAAAACAACGTATCAACTCGAAGTAACTATATGGTTTCTCAACCAACTTTAAAATATGGGGGTACCAAATCTAGAACAGCGGCCAAATAAGACACAAATATTATACTTGTAGTAAAACACTGGAAAGTTGAGTAAAATAAACACATACTCGAATTCAGAACTAATCCTGTGTTCATTTTTACTTGGTAATTGGTATACCCACATGACATTAAACTGCCGAGAAAAATGACTATTGCAGGCAGTTGAATGAGAAGCTATGTAGTAGAGGTGCTAAGGTATTTATCTTTGGCAAGAGTGGTTGTTTTAAACTCAGCCTGAACCACTTCGTCAGACCGGGAAAAGGCCATAACATCAGTTCTACCCACTTGTTACCGGACCAGTTACAACTGGAGGTTTGGTCAAACCTGGAACCAAGCGGTGAAGCAGTTCAAGCTTTTAGGACTGGACAAAAGATAGAGTTGGTAGCTTTGTACAGCAGGTTGGAGTGAGATAAGAGAGCTTAATCCAAAAATTTTAAAACAATCCAATCGGTCAGACCAGTTGAACATGTGAACCTAGATTAAATGGGCCAGACCTATATGTGAGCCTAGCAGCACTGTCTAACAAAACTATAAGCTATCCAGATCAGATCTTTGAGAGCTATCCAGATCAGCTCTTTGATTCTTGGGTATGTTAAGTGTTAGAAATCCTAAACTAACAGAGCTTAGACTTACTATGGCAAGAGTGTTAAACCATTCCTAATGCACTTCTAGCAATAACGATTGTAACCTATAATTTCTAAAGAAAGCGCCCAGTGTGTATGTTGCAGAACACCTTTCACATTGAAAAAGTAGTTCACAAGAGCAGAATGGCTAACATGTCAAAATAAATTGGGTTCAAATACTATATCCAGATCATGCTTTAAATATAAAGTGAAGTGCATGTTCAAGGTTTTTCTTATTTTGGCATACCTGGAGCTGGCCCTTTATTGAAGGACTGGGGAAGACAATCACATTCCTCCTCGTCATCTGCGAATAAAAATACAAAACTGCGAACAATAACTCCAAGTCATTACTTAAGAACAGTGAAGTGTATGTTTGGGGGAATTTTCAAAGTTTACATACCGGGCCATTATATCTGCTTAGCTATAACTGAAGTTGGTCCCACATCCAACAACTGAAGATGATCTGTTGAGCTGCATGCACTCTTTGTAGCCTACATATACAAGTAGAAAAGTAAGCTTTAAGTAAATCTAACTAATATAGCAAAATCATGCATACTGGAACATCCCTTATCTGTATAGGTAGTACGGCTTTGCTTGTAGCTCAGCTGCAAGCCCTGTTCACCATCGTCTTCTGCATGTAAATGTATAAAAAGTCAGCTTTCAACAACTAATATACAACTACAAAAGCAAACTCATCCCTAATGGAACATACCAGGTCAAAAAATGCTTTGATTTTAGAACTTCCATTGAAGCATTGGTCTTCTGAGCTCACAAGTAGAAGAAACACATTTATGAGGTTTTTTAGCATGTGGCAGTTTGACCTCAGCAGTAGTGGAAACACGTGATGGAAACTCTACGATTGGAACCAATGGTTTTCTAGCTAGGAGGGGAGGGCATTGTGGGTTTTGGGCAGAAACATGCGCTTTTTGGGTAGCGACCTGTGATTTTTGGGAAGAGACCGGTTTTTGGGCAGAGACCCGCAGATTTTGGGTAGCAATCCGCGATTTTTGGGACAGGAGAGTTTTTTGGTCACGGGCCGTAGATTCTGGGCAGGGACCCTTGGTTTTTGGGTAGGGACCTGCGGTTTTTGGGTAGCAACCTGTGATGTTCGGGAAGAGGGCATTTTTTGGGCAGAGACTCGCAGATTTTGGGTAGCAACCTGTAGTTTTTGGGCGGGGAGAGGTTTTTGGGCAGGGACACGTAGTTTTAGGGCAGAGACCAGTGGTTTTTGGGACAGGAGCGGTTTTTTGTGAGGGACCTGTAGTTTCTGGGCAGAGACCTTTAGTTTTTGGGTAGGGACCAGCGATTTTTGGGTTGCGACCTGTGATGTTTGGGAAGAGGGCACTTTTTGGGCAGGGACCCGCAGATTTTGGGTAGCTGCCTGTGGTTTTTGGGCAGGGAGCGTTTTTTGGATAGGGACCCGTAGTTTTTGGGCGGGGATCTTTGGTTTTTGAGTAGGGGCCAGCAGTGTTTGGACAGGGACCCGTGATTTCTGGGTACAGACTAGCAATGTTTGGACAGGGACCTGCTGTTTATTGGCACAGTCCTGCGGTTTAGGCACAGGAGCAGAGGATACACTTATTGGCAGTTCCCTTGTTGGAAGTGGTGTCTTTTTCGTCATAATGGCAGGGAGCGGTGGTTTCTTGGCAGGAATTGTTAGCTTGAGCTCATGCGTAGAGGATTTACATATTGGTGACTCTTGAGTACGGACAGAAACTTTTCTGGCCAATATGGTGGACATCTGTGATATTAGAGCGGAATATTTCTGATCAAGGGCAGACAGAGATGAAGATGAAGCGGTAGTATCTATATCAACATGCATTAACTCGTAATGCGACTTTAAAAGAGAAATCTGATCGATTTTTTGAGCATCAACATCCATTTTCTTAAAAGACATCATCTCTTCCTCGGATTCCATTGAATCAAGTAAAATGATAACTCCAGAAAGAACAGCATGACAGCACAGCACGAAAAGAAAAGCGCTGATACTGTTACAGAACAAACTCTACAAAAAATTTTTTTTTTTTTAAATAACACAATAAGTAAAATCATCTTGAAATTTTTCTGAAAATTTCAGTCTTTGAAATTAAAAATTACCGCAGATACGATGATGCTCATGACCACTGCAGAGGCCGGAGATACAATCGAAACCTAATCACATACAAGGAACAAAATTGTTAATGAATTTTGTCAATTTAATTATAAATGCATGTATAAAAATATGCATAATTATCAATCTTGCCCTTTTTATTATATTTCATATTATATTATATATATGATATAAAATATTTCTTTATTATAAAGAACTGGAAAACTGATGCAGTTTTGATCTATCATTAAAAAGATTAATATTTTAATCTATGATCTAATCCATTTAACCAATTAAAAGTAAAATAATTAAAAACAAAAGAGGAAGAAAAAACCCTAGAAAACTTACAATTGAAGATGAAGACGACGATTTAGCCATATCCATAGTACCTGAAAATAATAACAAAAATACAAACAATATATATATATATATATAGAGGATTATATTATTAGCAGAGAGGATTGATTCAGAGAGATCGAGCGATTGATTTTCAGAGAGCAACAAGTTGTTTGTAAAATTAAAGAAAAGGAAATCTGAGCGAAATTATCAAAATTGAGATTGCTAATTGATTGATAAAATGCGGCATTGCGGCGTATATATAGGTTTCCGGTTAATTACCCTCCACCGACTCTCATTTACCGGGGTTCTTTTTCCTTTCTTTCTGATTTTAATTAACACGTGTGAAAATACGTAACAACCATCCATTTTTATTTATGGAAACTATTTACTCTCTCAACTAATAAAAACTATTCAATTATTTGACAACTTAATTAAAATTTTCAACAAACTAAATTGTTTATTTCGAACATTTAGTCAATACGAAAACCTCACTGTATAATGGTAAAACCTTACACGTAACCTAAACAACGAGATGTTAACCATTTCATTTATTTCTTTTTTCGTTTCTTTAATAATTTAATTAAAAGTTCAAAATATGTCAATGTCCGTTATACTAAAAATAGCTTAAAGATTCAATGTTGTCCGCATCGCTTCTAATCTAATATTATTGGAAATCCTACACAGATGACGAAATTCCTCATAACTCATCTCATTACTAAACTTATTATTACGTAAACTATATTATAACACATTTGTACCATATAAATACATGTGATACGTACAATTGACAGACACATGTATAGTTTATACACCGAACCACACAGACACATGTATAGTTTATATACAAACACAGGTGCACATACACAGAAACACGTGTACACCCGAATTACACATGTGTCCATATGAATTGAAAAATATAAATGAGACAATTAGTTAGTATACAGATTATTTAAAAAGCTCAAACTGCATAATACAAAAACAATATGATAAGCATCATTATTATATTCGAAATTAGTAAACCATAATATAGGTAACTCGAATGCAAAAAAATGGGAATAAAAGTTAATATAGGTCCATGATTTTTGGTGCGTTACTGAGTAGTTACCGTCTATGATGCACCGAAACTTCAAATAAGTAGCCGTACCCGTTTCAGAAACTCCATGGAAACGTTTCTGTGTACGAAACACGAGGGAAACTTTTCCTTGAACTTTCCATAGATACCGAAACATTTTTTTAAAGTTTCCATACTGAGTCTAGTTAATATTAGAGTTTAATGGACTTTTCGTATTCCAAACAGACTATATTATATATAATTTGATCAACATTCGATTTTTTTTAATTTCAAAACCAATTATTAAACACTAAAAATTCGATGAGTGATAACTGATCAAGCATATATTATACAAATACAGTTATACATAATATCTAAAGTCTCAAGTCTGTCTATAAAAAATTGATATATTTTAAATTTGTATGTTTTTTATTGCCGTACCCGTATCTTGCATTTTTTAGTTTTGTCATTTCCCGTTCCCATATCGTTCCCGTACCTCTTTGCCGTACCCGTTTCGGTGCTACATAGGTTACCGTTTCTTTTTTTAATTTATGTATATAATCTATTTTTCCATATTCCTTTTGTACCCTTTTAATTGTTCCATGTGTTTAATTGGGTGATTTTAATTACAAAATTACCATTGATACTTATTAACCTTTGATTTAGTTAATTTAATGGCTATGATTAGTTCTCGTAGTTCACGACTATTTTTTAGTTCTCACAATATCTTCACTATATATATATACTAGTGTCCAGGCCTGTTCATTGGACGGGTAGTATAATAATTGTTAAACAAAAAGTATATCACCAATATTACAACTTAATAAATACGAAAGCTAAAAAAAGAAACATATGAAAATTAACTTTATATAAATATTGATTCCAGTTTACCTTTTTTTTAAACTTTAATTAAATAAAAAGAGAAACAAAAAGTGTATGACTAATATCACAACTTAATCAAAATTTTTTATTTCCTAATTAAAACCACTAAAACTCATATATCTATATATTAATGAGCCTCTCAATATTGGGAGGCTCATTTACAAATTGGGATAGGAGCTCCCCACCCCCTCCCCCCCCACCAAATCGGACGTGAAAGTCAGACCCATTATGGGACAGACAATGCATTACAGACGTACGATCATTACGCTTCAACCAGGTTATTCTATTCCACCTCTTAGAAAGAAAAGAACTTAAATCAAAATACTTAATAGCATGGCGATACATTTATACAAAGGGAAATGATCCCTACACAACATAACTTTACTATACACAATAATATATGAATTAAAAGGTTGTACAGTACAACTGTCTAATGCATGTATTGTTGTGTATGACAAAATTGTGTTGTGTAGGGATCACCTCCCTTATACAAAACTCAAAAAAACAAGATTGTTTAGAGCTGAGGGCGCAAAATATTATTTATTTTTTTTCAAAACTGACGTTTGTATCATAACACAGATATCCATTAGCTAAATCAAAGGGTAATCGTTCACACTCGGCTAGTGCAGAAATTAGAAAAACTAGAAATCCTATAGGTGGACGCCACAAATTCCATCCCCGAAAACCATATTTTGACTGCGCTTCAACTATATCAACTGTACTTGAACCAAAAAGGATAAAAAAAAAAATATTTATTGGAATTGTAAAGGGCGACGGGGAAAAAAAACTCCCCACCACCAAAATAAGGGGATTTCACTTGGAAAAGAAAATGTTCCATACTAATGGATTCGGGTCCATAACCATGGGTTCCAATGCACGATGTATATATATATATATATGTATGTATGTATGTATGTATGCAGGATTTTATGGAAGGAATGGTCACGGTTAAATCTCTTGAATTGGAAATTAAGAAGCGAGAAACGCTTTAGTTCACTGTCGACACTCTTAAATCAGGTTCTTTTGTTTTCTTTTCACATACACAGCACATATAAGTTAGTTGGTTGCTTGTCCAGAAAGTGAGAGAGTGGTGAAACTTTATACAGATCGAAACAATCAACAAACCACCGAATCATGTAAAACGACCTCATTGCTAGAATCTGCTAAATTCAGCTTTTGTTGTATGATTTGAGGGTGAGGGACAATGGGAATAACATATAACAAGGTAGGTTTTTCTCATATCAATGACCTTGATTCATGTATGACTTTGACTTATATACACCAACTCACCTTTTCATATGTCCTAAAGGTAAAAGTATACTGATTCCGTATGTTCTCTTATATGTGTTTCGAGCACTATAACCTTATGCTATAAAATTTATAGGTACAAATTTATTATAACCCAATAAATGTTTACTTTGGTGGTCAAATGTGTCGCCAATGGATCGGTCAGATCTGTACCTCAAGCTAAAATGTTCACAACATGAGAACGAGTTGTTTAGCCGGCTCAAAGAAATCGGTTAGAGGTGCTTCTGCTCTAGCCATGGACCGTGTGGATTTTCTAGTGATGTATTACAACAAAAGGATTTGTTTAATGTTCATTTTGATAGTCAATGTTTATTATGTTTTTTTTGTTGTTGTATCAGATACTTGCAGGAATTGAGATCACGCTTTTTTGATTTTGAAATTTGAACACACAATAGGTATGATCTAATGAAACTGTTAGTAACCCATATTAATATTATGGAGTTGGTGTGTCTTTTACTAGCTATAGACTAAAAGGGTCTTTCGCAAGGTCCTTTGATTACATTAGCTATTGTTGTTATACCAGAAGGCTTAGTTGTTACGAGTAATATGGTTCTTGCATCAAGGGGAGCATGGACGGATTCACTATACCCTGCTGCCCCCACTCCAATTTTGGTACAATCTAATTTTGTACGAGTAGTATTTAAATGGTATTTTGTAATTCTTTTTAAGTAAGAAAAAATAAATAGGAAATACATACAAATATTATCATCGTTGTCATAACTTTATTCTTTAGAAAATAATTAGTCATTGAAGCATTAATTTTGAGATAGATCTCTCCATTGGGAGAATAAAAAACTTGAATTGCTTTAATTTTTTTTTTGAACGGCATTGGACTCAGCGGCATGCCTCTTCATCGTCCATTAGAGATCGACCACGTCACCAACACAGTCAATCCGAGGGCATGACTGGCGGTGGAAGTCCCACTACATATTCTGGAGGAAACTAGCTAATGCTAGAGAAAACCCCCATGCTCCACCTCATTGGCAAAGACTTCCCAATATGCCTTTCAAAGGTTTTGAACCCGTGAACAACATTTGGCTGAAATACATAAGGGGCATTAAATGTCCAGTTGGGCTAAATCCTAATTCCCAATTGCATTAAATGTTGTAATTATATTATATATATATATATATATATATATATATTGCCGGTAGAGCTGAGAGAAAAAAAATTGAATTCTCTCGCTTTATATTGCCGGTAGAGCTGAGAAAAAAAAATTGATTTCTCTCGCTTCTGATTGACTGATGGTTTTATTTTCTTTTGTTTTGATTGGTTAAGTCTAATTTTGGAAATGATTTAACATTTATTTATACAAGAATCTTTTCATTAATGAAGTTAAATATAAAACAAATATATTAGTAATATATTTGGCTATTTAAAGAAGAGGCTTAATATTAGATACAAACAAATTTTCTAAAGAAATATAATAGTTCTGATTTATTTTTAATTTAACTTGAACATAATAAAAAACAAATTAATATACATGAGTTGGTAAATTGACTGTGGTCTATATAACTAGAACACAATTGTCAAACATAACGAGAATAGTAGCTTATCAACATTATTACTATATATTGTTAAACATATGGTTTTTTAAAGTTCGTTTAGAAAAAGTGGGATTATGTACTCAACCATTATTATGCATAATTATATATTTATAATATTTTACAATATCTTAAGAGAGGGTTTTTTACATATCTTCATCCTTTTAAAAAAAAAAATCCTTTAGGGGAAATCAACAAAACTTTTTTGCCTTCAATTTATTGTTTTGATTGAAATTGATAAATTAAAAAAATAAACAATTTCGTTTCAACTCGACCTGACTTGATTTTTTATTTTTTTCTTTTAATCTTCTTAATGGTGTTCTTTAACTCAAACCCATTATCCAGCTCGACCCTACCAACTTATTTTGCAACCTCAACCTAAAAGGATTAGGATTATATTTAGCCGTCTACAGTTTTATAAACAAATGACTCGATGCTAAGAAAAGCATACAGATAGTTAACAACTGATTGGTGAGTAAGAGATGAATTCGCCACGCCAACTACATACCTCAGGCGCCATCCAACGATCTTCGTCATCATCATCTCTGTAACAGTTTCTTCCCTTGCAACACCAACATTTTCAACCTTCACTTCTGATTTGGAGTATGCAATGAGCAATTAGTTATCTGCATCAATATTTCAGATATTTTTTCATTATCAAAGAGAAAAGATAAGCAAAAAAAAAAAAAAAACACTAAAATACTCATCAATAGATCAACCCATCCATTCAATATATAAAGAATCATAACTTCATCCTCATTCCATGCTACCAAGAGTTATGATTACTCAGTATCACAATTTTCTTTCATAATGTCAATCAGAACACCCATGAAATAATCGAACTAAATATATTAAGGACTCAAAGCAGAAAAAAGGAAATAAATACCACATTAAACGTCTATGTATCATTATAAAAACAAATACATCCAAAAGTCCAGCGGAAAAAGAAAACCTAAAAAAACAACTAATGCAAAAATCCTACTAATCTCAATTGAATAAGTGTTGTTATTATACAATCAAATAAAAATTATGATTGAATAATTGTTGCCATGAAGATGAGAACACTGAGAATTGAATTAAAAGAAATTTAATAGGGAGATAAAAAGAAATAAGAGTTAATTAAAGATTGAGATACCTTATTTTTCATTTTTAATTATTTTAATATATATGGATCATTTTATTTTATTTTATTTAAAACGATTCATCCATAATTTTCTTAACAAAGTGAATACATCAATTTTTAAATTGCCGCGCATCGCGCGGGTCAAAAACCTAGTACTATAATATATACGAAACATCTTGTACATGTTTACAGGTAGTTGAAATATATATTTTTAGTTAGAAATATGTTTTTTTATGTTCTATATTATATAATGGATATTTTAAAATATTGTGATAAGTCATTTAAGGAAGTTACAAACCGTATGAGAGTGAGGAAGTTAATTTCGGAAGTTAAATAAAATATGGTTAATAGGAAGTTATTGGTCGGGCTCAGGTTAAGATTTGTCAGCCCGTCAACTCGATACTTTCTAAAATTAATGTTTAAGCATAAGTCTACACCCGTTTAGGTATAGTATTTATCCTTAAGTACTAGGGGTTAATACTTGATCTATAAGGTGTAATGGGGGAGGTTAGATTGTTGCTACTTCGGGTGGCGGATCCCTATTGGTGGCCACAAAATGTGACGCCACAAGCCGAAGTAGGCTAAGGAGTATGTGTAAGAGAATGAGGGGAAGAAAGAGAGAAAGAGAGAGAGAGTAAGGGAGAGAAGTCCTCTAGCTTGGTGCTCATTGTCATCTATTTATAGGGAGTAGATTCTAGGGTTTGATGATTTTGGGTCATGGGCTTTCCATGCTTGGGCCTAAATCAAGCCCATGACTTAACATGGATGAGGTCATGTTCAGGTCTCAAGGTTTCAGGAGCCTCCGCAGCTTAGGTCCGGAGGTTACGTCAAGAGCCTCCGCAGCTTAGGTTCAGAGGCTACATCAGGAGCCTCAATGGAGGAGGGTCCGGAGGCTATGTCAAGACCCTCAATGTAGGAGGGTCCGGAGGCTATGTTAGGAGCCTCTATGGATCAATCCAGAGGCTATATTCGGAGCCTCTCAAGAGCAACCATGCTCAAGTCCGGAGGCTACGTCTGGGCTAGAGCCTAGTAGCTTTCATAAGGTAGAAGAAAGATTGTTATCCCAAAGCTATTAGGGAGATGTACATCATCAATTAATATCTTTTAAGTATATATATACATTACTAGGTCTTGTACCCCGGATGATGTGCGGTTGTTTTAATATTTAGTTGAATTAAGTCGGCTAAAAGATTAGAATGTATATGTCAACAATTATTTCAGATATAAGTAGATTTGTTCCCACCCTTTATCTTCAATTTAAACGATGTTTCGTGTGCTTTTAGTTCTCTAGGCTTGATATTGTTTCATGTGCTTTTAATTCTCTAGGCTATTTGAAAGTTGATTGTAGTCTTACTTAAATAATCCTTACAGGCTTAGGTAACTTCATATTTTAAGCTTATTTCATGTTTTTAAATTTTTTTAATGTAATAGATCAAAAAGTGAAGTCCTAAGGAGAGGATTCATACAATGACAAATGTCAATGCTCTATATGCAACTTCTTTGTGATAACATTGCTTTAGTGAACTTCTGATTTCCAGGTATCTACTTTATCTAAGACATCATACTGTGATAGAGTCTAACTTCTTATTTCTAAATGATCTAATGCAGGCCCCGTAATTACTAACCTTGTAATGATTGATAGTATTTTGTAATATGTGCTCCCTGTACAACTACATATATAATAATTATATAATTACACGACATTTTACCATTTTCTTTTTAGTCACATCTTGCGAGCACCACAATAGTTTCTAAAAATTAACATTAAAAGAAAATGTCACGCCTTTTTAGTAGTGTATGAGTAAAATATCGACGTCCTATAAGTTTGGAATTTTAGTAAATGACAGATTTTATAAAATAATAACACACTTTTACATTTTTACCAATGGCTACACCATGTACATAGCATACTACACATGGTTGCACCCACAAGAAGCTAGGATGATCTTATTTGACAAAAAAACAAGTAGAAGTAGACTTGCAACACTCAAATCAAACACTGATCAAAGATACAATAAGCAACATCGAACATGGATACGCTTATAAGTAATGATTTATCTTCGAAAACTTGCAAAGATCATCACATGCGCTTTATTTAGGGACGCCAAACAGTATAATAAGTTTGAACACCAGTAAGAAAAAGAGCTATCAAAGCTCCAAGAAGTGCTAAAAATGCCCATGGGCTCTTGACATATTCATTCTTTAGCTGGGAGAATAGTGTGTTCGTCCAACTTTCTAAATGCCTTTGTATCCTGTATTTCACTTCCAGGTATTTGAAACCATTTTCAACCAAATCAATGCCTATTTCGTCGAACAATTTCACTACTTCTTGATCACTAGCTAAAAGGTTATGAAGTACCCAAGCTTTTCTAAGAATCTTAACATCCTCAATGTCATCAATCAGCGTACCAAGAAGATATACATACGATTTAACCCATGAACGACCAACTGAGCACTTGCACGTTTCATAGGCCATCATGTTTAACAACATAGGCCTGGTGTAATCACTCACAGCTATTGGAGGCAGCTTTACATTCGCTGAAAAACCCCACCAGCTGCCTTTAACGAATTCAATGCGAGTCATCGAGAGTGTGTCTATAATAGGCTTGAAATGGATCCCAACGTCCACAAGCTCGTTAACACTGCGGAAGTTGCAACCGTTGAATCTGTAGCTATCTGTTGGAACTTTGACTATCCTGGCATGCTCACCATGAAGAGCACCGAGAAGATGATCGGGTTCTTTTTCTTCTCTTTGGAACTCATCGCTTATGTCTTCATTTGTCGTCGATCGTCTTCTTATTTTAAATCTGTCTAACCACTTTCTTTTCGGCTGCTTGCGTATCACAAAACTGCTCATATCGATGAATGGTTTAACGAATTCTAACAAACTGCTAGTTTCGAAGAACCCTTCATTAATAATATATTTAAACATACGGGTTGGTTTCATCATCATCATCGTCATCACCTCCTTTAGAACTTCGAATGGAATTTGGTTTTCCAACAAATAGAGATCTCGACGAATAAAGAAAACCTCATTGCTTTTGAACTCCGAGTAATCTTTGATCCACCCAATGTAAATGGAGCAAATGAAATAAAAAATAAAACAACCATCCAGCAACATCATCTTTGTGAAGTCCGAATCACTAAACAAGCAGCTTGCCATCATGTGTTCTTGATCATAATAGCTTCTTAAATCTTTCACCATTTCTGGTTCAGCAAGCTTATCGAACAAACTTTTTACGGCAGCCCTGTCATTTGAAAAGAGCTTCATTGCAAATTCAGGCTTGCGTTTCTCGAACAACATGGGTTTATTTTTGCAAAAATGGTACGGACCAATGGAGACAAACTTTGGAACAAAGTATTTTTCGTAGTCTTGTTTTTCCCTAATTGATGCTGGAACTCTGGGGATTTTTGGGGCTGATGATACTGGTGTGGGATCAGTGGCATCCGCATCTGTCGAGCTCGTAATCCACTTAATAAACGGGTCCTCAGGGACATCGATGATGCTGGTTGATGACGTCCCTGGAGGAGCGTCAGCGACATCGCCAATTGATCTGGAAATCGAGTCATTGGTGACCTCCATGCTGCTTTGGGTTTGGCTTTGGAGGTTTAGTGTTGGTGATTGTGGGATGATAAGCAAGTGCTCAATTGGCATTGGTACAAATAAAGTCCATAAGGATGATATAAATGCATATGCATGTGTATCATAGTTGCTTCCTTTACAACTTAAAAACTATCTAGATGTTCTTAGCGTTTATATTATTACAAATCTTTAAAATTTTTATACATTTTTTAAATAATATGAATGTCTCAAGGATATTTAAAAACATATCACTAAATAAGGATATTTAAAATTTTTATACATTTTTTTTGAAGTGGACATACATATAATGGTTTTTTCAAACAAGTTTTCTGAAAAAACAAAATTATAAGTAAAATAAAGTGAACAATAATAATTTTTAAGTCTCAATACCTTGACAGTGTATTGGAGAGGTTAAGATAACAATTTTGATTCTACCACGACGGTGTAGATATGCTACTATCAGGTCCTATCAAAAATAAAAAAAAACCTACAAATAAAACGTTTCACCTCGATATCTAGCTATCTAAAATAAAAAAAGACTTGTGAATAAAACGTTTAACCTCGATATCCAGAACAAATTATGGAACAAGTAAATGCGGAATTAAAAATTCCGGATACGTTCACATTAAACGTGTAATTTATAGATTTATATTATGGGAAGAAATTACGGATCTCCTAACTTGGCGGGTCTTGCAATATCAAGTTGGAGTAGTATAAATGTATAATTTAACTAAATAATATATAATATATCTATATTTATTAATATATTTATTAAAACAATAGAAATTTTAATCTTTTAAAGCCCTCCTCAATATAAAGCTATTTTTAAAATTTGACACATAAGTTTTTATCCTATGTATCATTATCATATTTTTTTGACAATATTTATCCATTAAATATTAAATAAAAAAGATATTTATATACAAACTTAAGAAACCAAATCCCTTATATTTAAGAAACAAATCCCATATGGAAAAAAAAAACTAAAACCGTATAAACTTAAATATGAGTTTAAATTTTTTATATATCTTTTTTTTCCCTGTAAAGGCAATATTTTGTATCTAATTTTTTTGATCTTGGATTCATTTAATCAAATCGTATATTATCAAAATCGTTTCATTATAGGAATTTAAATATTTCTAACTAGATAATGATATCACAATTTGATTCATTGAAGTTACGGGTTATGCGGGTTCATTTCTTTCACGGGTAGCAATTGTTTTAATAAAAACATAGTTTGTAATTACAATTATTCCTAATCAAATACGATATTTAGAGCAAATTGCAGTCACAAGATACTGTCAATCTCATTTAAACTAATTTTCACTATCCAAGTAGCACAACACCATTAGGTTTCTAAATATGTTCAACTAAGTTTAATTTTTTTTTTTTGGTATTTAAATGTTGAACATTATATATATTATTGATTTCAATGTCAATATTAAAACTTTTAAAAAATAAATTTAATATCCGCACATCGTGCGGGTAAAAAACCTTGTATATATATATATACTAGGTCTTTTACCCGCACGATATGCGGCTAGTTAAAATATGGTTAATGGAATATAACAAAAATAATCTATATGTAGGCATTTACAACTTCCCATGCAGTTTCAATTGTGAGATACTTAGACAACTCATATCTCAACTTGTCTTTGTGAATGATAGAATGAAAACTTGGACGATAATACATTTGGCCGTCGGTGTATTTGGTCGAAGTACCTACACTCGAATAAAGATTAACCACTTGTGACTATCTAAGAATTTAAAACCACAATAAAAGTAAGCTTCATATAACATTCAAATGCTTTATGAAGTGATTTAAGAGATATTGGGCAAGAATTTTATAACAAAAGGAAATAAATGGAATAACCATGAAGATGATAGCACTACGCCTACATTGGTATCTAAACATGAAGATCAAAACGTACACTCTTTGTTAGTAACCGTGGATCATATAAAAAACAAATTTTTTTTTTGTACTTGTAACAAATAGGCCACCAATATCACCCAATCAGAAACATCCTAACAAAATAAAAAATAAGCTATAGAGATCCAATGAGCTTAATTACCAAAAACCAACAAAGGAAAACTTAAACGCGAGATTATAAATAATCGACCCACAAAGAATTTTTCTTTCATCACTTTTCACATTAAGCATTTATAAATAACTAAAAGGCTATGATTACAAAAATCTATTGTATATAACTACAATAATAACCTAAGTTCATTTAAAAAAATAAAAAAAAAAGTGAAATGAGTATTTGAATATACTTAGGTCGCGTTTGGTTCACAGATTCTGATGGAATTTGATGGAATTGGAATGAGATTTCATTCTTTAGTGTGTTTGGTTGTTCAAAGATGAAGGAATATGATTCCATTGGAATGTAAACATTCCTTTATTTGATGGAATCTCCATTCCTTGAGGGTGGGAGAAGGAATCTTATTCCATTCGTCACTTGAATTTTCAAAAATTTAAAAACATTCCGTCAAATTCCATTCCTTCAAATTACAATTTCATTGAAAGATTCCATTCCTCCTAAAAACATTCCGTGAACCAAACATTCCTACATACATTCTTTACCCAATGGACCCATCCTATGTAGTTAAAATCTAAATCTTCATTAACTTAACCCTTTGACTTTTTAGACATAAAATAAAAAACAACCCAAATATGAAGAAAATAAAAAGCAAACATAAATTGACCAATTTAAAGGTTAATGCCCTGATAGCACCTTAATGGTAAATTACTTTCCTCGGTAGTAAACCGCAAGTGCAATGTACATGGTGATCACTAAAGTGTAGAATAGGAAGTTTAGCTTTGGTACATACCTAGTGAAACTCTGTCAGTATACTTATCACTAAATGCATATATTTACACCGGCCAACATGAAATTTAGAGAAATCCACAACCATTTGTTTATAGAATGAGTCATCTCGTATTCTTAAAGTATACTCTATATGTCCTATAAACACGAAGGTCATCTCTGCGCAACTTTCAACAACCAACTCCAACTATGGAAAATTAGCACTTCCCTCCAAGTTGACTCTGCATAGAGCAAAGAGATTTATAAGTGATGTGGCAGTATTGGAGAGAAAACTATAAATCAGTCAAGTACCTCATCACCTGACAAATCACAAATTTGAGATTGAGTTGCCAAATATCATATAAAATATACATATTGTAAAACGATAAGCAATGTTAGGAAGAAAGCTACTACTCGGTAGCTGACACAATATAAGCAAGAATTAGCAAACATGGAAAGATGTTCACTGTATATTATAAGCATAATTCTAGCAGATCACATTCATAAAATTTCTAGACTTGGAAACCACCCTGTCACAAAAGAGAAGTTCCATGACAAACATGCTAGATTAAAAAGAAAGAAAAAAGCCATTGAAAGGTTAAAAAACTAATTAGCATTAAGAAATATTGGATGTACGTAGGAGGCCTTTTTGTTCAACAGTATTTCTTCTAAGCCACTAACAAACATATCTCATTACATTCAATCTGTTTTACTTCTAGTCCTAGAGCTTTTTTTTTATTTGTCACTTCTGTTGTTTTGGTGACTTCTAAATCACACATCATTAGTAAACATGATTAAAGGGTTACCTTTAATGATACACATCACAATTGGAAAAAATAATACAAACTTAATCATGTTTATGTAGAAACACAAAATAAAATACTTAGAAGCAGAGACAAAGTAAATTAATGAGCAAACAAAAAGAACTCCTGAACCACTTACAGCCAGTAAGATGAAGAAGAGGTACCCGTAATAAACTCTCTCCAAAAATCGGATCTATTAACAAAATTTTGAAGAATTTAATTTAGGCATGCTAAAATTAGGGTCTTGTGAGAAATAACATCAATGAATTTATCCATAAATTAAATGAAAAAAAAAAAGGTTCAGGAAATTAATGAAACAAAAAGAAATTAAATAACCAAAAATAATGAAAAGAGAAACATACCGAAAAGAAAAGAATCACAAATGGAATATAGAGATCGAGAGAGCTAAAGAACATGATTAGGGTTAGGAATTACTGAGAATAGGTAACAACTTAAAACTAATATTTTTGCACGGGTCGGGTTATTAACTCCGCGTGTTTTCTTTAAATTTTAGTGGTAAAAAATTAGGGAGATGACACATAGGATTTAAGCCTATGTGTCAATGTTATAATATAGTTTTAGATTGAGGAGGCTTTATAATCATCAGGTTAGACGGTAACTTTATACAAACAATAAATTGTTAAGTTACTGGTTTGAAACAATACATGTATCTACATGTATGTATTAAAAAGGACAAAGAAATATACTTGGAAATTGGCAATAGAATCATATAATGTGCATATTATATCACATAAACATTAAACTTGAAATATACAACAGTATAATGTTGCATATATAATATATTATAGAAACACTAATTTGTTAAGTTCATGATTTGGAACAATAAATGTATTCATTGTAAAAAATAACATAGAAACAAAATAGTTTGAAAATCTTTCTTTTTAATACGGGATTTGTTTAATATAACAAATTGTTAAGTTATTGTTTGGGAATAATAAGTTTATTTATAGGTACCGAAAAAGATAAGATAGAAACAAAATCACTTAATTTTTTATTATTATTACTTTTTTTAGATTTATAGATAAAATAGATAAGTATTGTTGGAAAAAATATGGAGATGACACGTAGGAAAAATCCTACGTGGCAAAGTCTGAAGATAGTTTGAGTTGAGGTGGATGGCTTTAGAAAGCTAGAATAACTACTATTTTATTAGATCCTAGGGTATTTAACCCGCGCGATGCGCGGCTATTTTAAAATTTATATATTTAGTTTAATGATGTAATTTTGTGGAAACATCTTCGTCCAGCTCAATGTAAATAAGGGTAAAAACATTAACAACTCATGTTAGACGTGGTAATTTAAACCCATTAACTTATGAGCATGTGCAGTTGTGCACCACGCGGTTTATTAACACAAGTAAAAAGATCAACAAAGATCAAGTTTTTTTTTATCCTAAAACACCTAAAAACAGACAACTTATACTAATCAAGTAATGAACTTATACTAAAAACTCTACAAGTAATTATACTAATCAAGTAATGAACAACAACAACAACAACAACAACAAACCTAAAAACGTAAAAACCACGACCACAAAAACACTAATAATAACCAAAAAAGTTACTAACAGAGGCTAAACTAACCACAAAATATTTTCTGGGTCATAAAAAGATTAAAACTTTAAGCTAAACTGAATCAATATTTTACTAAATTTGAGCTAAACAGATGGAATAAAAGGATTTAAACTTTAAGCTAAATTGAATTACAATTTCCCTAATTTTAACTTAATTAATGAATAAATTTTCTGGGTCAAAAGATTGAAACTTAAAGCTAAATTAAATTACAACTTCACTAAATTTAAGCAAAATTGATTAACAAAATTACCAAAGTTCGAAACTTTAAGCAAATTATGAGAAAACAAACCACAAAGAATTGATGGAATCGGCCAAAATCAAAAGGGGTTCACTGACAAAATGTAAATAACTCAAATATATATGTAAAAAAAGATCTGCAACTGCTATAGATCTCGTGAAATCTCTTCCCCAACAAAATCAATATGCTTAGTTAGAAGAAGCTTTTTAATATATATCAGATCTTGTTTATATATTTTTGAAGATAATTTGAGACCAACTAAAAAAAGTCCAAAAAAGGACCATTGATTTTCGTAACTTACACACCACCATCATCATCTACTACGATATACAAGACTCTTTTATAAAAAGACTAACACTTTCCAGCGAGGGGCCTACAGAAAAATCATGTGCAAGTTAACTTATACATGATTTTCTGGTGGGCCCGTCGCCGGAAAGTCTTAGTGTTTTTACAAAAAAGTCTTGTATATCGTAATAGATGATGATGGTGTACAAAAATCAATGGTTCTAGTTGATCCTAAAATAAGAGGTGGTATCAAAATATCTCACCCATATATATATATATATATATATATTATATTTAATGATGACCACTACGGCTGGCATAACAGGTCCGACACGACCTGTTAAGACACGAACTTGTTAAGACACGGACCTGTTAAGGTCAAACACGAACACGACCTGTTAACTAATCGTGTCATTTTTTTCAAACACGAACACGACACGAAATTTAACAGTGTACTTGTTAAGGACCTGTTAACGTACCTGTTAACCATCAAACATGTATACACGTCTTTGGAGATGTTTCAGGATTACCTAGTTTTATATATATATATATATACATAAGAAGCATATACATAACCTAAAATTACTAATAACAAAAATATTGTCTTTTTTACCAACCAAAATTAAATCAGAAAGATTACTCAAACTTACAATCAATTTAAATAACACAGTCACAACAATATATAGATCGAAGGTAGATCTAAAAAATCGTAACTACCATCGGCCGGACATTGAAATCCTGTTCGTCATCGATGTCACAACTACAACTGGCGATGTCGAAACTATGTTCACCATTGCCTCCGTCGTAGATGGATATATGCAGTAGATAGATAGATACAGAGATAGATCGTTTAGAGATAGAAGATTGGATTTGATTTTGTGATTTTTCCTTTTTCCTTTTTAGAGAAAGAGAGGAATATGAGCCTATGAGGATAAAATGTGATATGAATTTCATTGATTGTGAAAGTGATACATCACTCACGTGCAACTCCAATAATAAGTTTATAATTTCGTACAGGATCCTCAAGTATAGTGGGTTTTACAATAACCATACCCTTTACTTTTAGTATTATACATATGATTTTTTTAATATAATAATCTTAAAATGTCCTAACAGGTCTTAACAGGTCCGGATCTATTAAGACATGAAACCTGTTAATGTCAAACACAAAACCTTTTAAGAACAGGTCGTGTCGTGTTAGCAGATTTCGTGTCAAAATTGTCAGCCTTAATGACAGCTATCAGAGGAAAGACTCCGGTACCGAAAATAAATAACTGCGGTGATTCACTTACTTCTGAGAGAAACCTTGAAGGCTTGAAGAGAATTTATAATTTACCAAAGCTTTCGCTCAGAAAGGATGAAAGTCGTTGTGTATATGAAAAGTGATTTGATATTAACACATTTTATCATATGTGTACAGTAGTTAATACTTGTACACAGTTTGTAATAGTGCTAAGAAAATTAAAAAGAATGTACAAATATCACTATATGAAAATGCACAGACTTGCACAATTTTTTGTTGTGGGGCCGCTGTAAGAAACCAAGAACAATATTACTTTTGAAAATTCTTCTAAAAAAAATACTTAATTTTAACTAAGAAAAAGAGTATATAATTTTTTTTTATCATCATTTTCAACGTCTTAAATCTGAAGTTGACGTACTTTTATTACATGTTAGACGTACTTTTTTCAAATTATTACTATTTATATAATTTTCAAAGCAATTATTCTAGTTCTACCTTAATTGTAACTTGTAAGCAACTAATGCGTTAAAATCATCTCAGATATATAGTAATTAAATATTATACTGTAAAAAAAAAAAAAAATCTAAATACCTTCTCCAAAAATTTTGAACAAATATCCAATAACTTACCCAAGATTAAAACAAAAATATGTATATTTAGAATAAAAAATACATATATAATGGTAAATACTAAATAGTTGATTCATTCATTAATTCAATCATATATAAAGCACAATTCAGAAATGGAGACCAGCTCATGGACTATTTTTTTACATTCCAACCACCAAAAGTTCAGATGTAATTATACACGTGGACTATTTATTTATCAGTACACATTTAATTAAAAAGAAACTCAAAGTCCATAATAAACAGCTTATGAATCTGAATCTGATCCACAAATCTGTATATGTTTCCAGTTTCCATGATAATCACCTGTCGTGAAAACAAAATACAACTAAAACAAGGTAAATAACAAGTAGAAGAAATAGTTTTGACTTTTCCTTAAAGGCCAATAATGGAAATTTGACAAATAAGATTACAGATAGTGAATACATGTGAGAAGGATCTATGCAAAAAATCTAGCATCCACCCATTTTCAGATATACCTCATCACCATTTATTCAACTCCATATGAACTGAAAATGACATCTTCTAAAATCAGAAATTTTGTTAACTCAAAAGAAAGAAAGCTATAGAAAACATATTCAATAAATTTGATTGTTAAAAATAAATGGGTTTCTTTACATCAAAATAGTAGTCATGGGATGTACAAATATATTAAGAAAACATTAGAAAATTGTCTTTAAAAGCGATACTCTATTTAAGAAAATCTAACAAAAATGTAACAAGATTTATCTACTAGTTGTAACAAGTAAATAAAAGATGTAACTTGAAAAAAGAAAAGGGTGTAGAGCTCCCTTCAATCCAAAACGGGATCATAAGAAGGATAACAAAGCTCCTAAATTATGCAAGCCACAAAACCTACACCAACAGATAATGGTAGGATTTGAGGGATCCATAAGCAAGCAGCTCTATTTACCCTCGTAGATCCTCTATTGGACTTTAAGGAGCTCTACTTCAAGTTCATTCACCCACACCGCCACATGCACATAAATCTAAAACTAAAAACTAAAACTATATATTTACAACAATAAGACGTAATTCAAACACTAGTCCAAGAGTTTAGAAAATATATATATAACGTCAGCCCTAGCCTTCTAGACATATATATATATATTTATGAATAAGAAACAAGAAAATCTAATAAAAGCAAACTTGTTTCATCATGTTTAAGATGATGGCTACATAGAAAACCCTAAAGTTTTGGTTCTTGGGTTAGAAAAATCTAGAGAGGAAAAGAAAGAGGGTGTAGTAGGTGTGAAATGAGATAGGTAGATGGAAAGGATTGAAGGGGTATAAAAAGAAATTTATTTTAGGGTAAAGAGGTGGGGGGCGGCAGAGACTGAATTTATTTTTATCTTTTTTACCTTTTTCTTACATAGTGGAGTAATGTAATCTAGTAGAAAATCTGGGGTAGATTGTGATCTGTCAATCACTGAAAAGTCTTTGGAGAGGGGAGCGTTTTGATTAAAATTAATGACAGATTCGTCTTGATCTTTGATATTCACATGCACTTGTCTCCTCCACTATGTAATAATAAAAGCTTTTTCACTTGGGTTTACATTTTGAGCGCATGCCAAAAGTAATTCTTTCCTGCAACTTTCACACTACTTCAACCATGCCTTACTAGATCTATACCCGGTCATAAAAACAGTACATGTTGAACTTTACATTAAAAAATAAATAAATTGCCAAAAGTCTAAATATCCAACCTTTTTTAGCAAGCAACGTTAAACCTTTCAACCTTAAACCCGTCCACTATCCTGTCAACCTGATTAAGTTAGGTTGGTGAGTTAGATTCTGGTTATCTGGTTAGTAGGTTCGGGTTAGTTTTTCTACCCAAAAGTTATCAAGCTGGGTATTTTCAACTCGTCAACCTGAACCCGGCCTTATTGATACCCCTATACAAATAAAAGACATAAATAGTATTATAAAAAATATCAAAACTTAGAGGGGCACGTATGTTATTAGTATTAGTTTAATAACAATTATTTTAAACAAATACGTATAAGATCATGACAAATTAAATTTTATTGCATTGTCAGGTGTCGGGTTTGCACGGCTTTGGCCGGGTTTTGACCCCTGCTCATGCCTAACACTGCTGCCATCCGTCACGACGCCACTGTTGTCACCCATCACCAATGCCGCATTGCACTCACTTGAAATATATGTACTTTTAATTTAAAATTGCAAATTTAAAACCTCAGTTTATGAAGCCTTTCTTTCTTTCTATATATTTCAATCGAAAATCCCACACAACAATACTTATCCGCACTTGATATAAAGATTTTTAGATGTGAGCGCTTTCTTAAATTCTTTCCTTTTTCCTGGTTTCAAGTCTATCACCATTTTAATTTCATTAGCTACATAAAATATTAAATTTAAATTGAAAATAATAAAACATAACATAATTAAAAAGTGTATATATAAACATTAAAAAGTTAACATTTTTACAAAGTTTGACTTTAATTTCAAGGGCTCGGATTGTTTTGTGTATTATTTTAAATGGCATAGATCAAAACTTGAATTTATTTTTTTCTCTTTGTAGCATGGGTCATATGTATATTCTAGATTATACCCGGTCGATAATCAAGTTACCAAATAAACTTACAAAATAAACTTATACAATACATGTATCACTCACTACAAAAATTTACGTCTTATAGTATATGAAAATACACATCTTATATGAAATCCGTCATAATGTTAAGATAACAAACCTTCTACGTTTTTTGGTATAACATATATGGAGTCGGCTTGATATATATTAAGATTTTCAATATCAACCTTACTAAATAGGGTTGTGAAATCTTGACTCGGTAACCGACAAGTTGATATTTTAGGGTCAAGGGGTCGGGTTCACTTTTTGGGTTAATAGCTCAACCCACCTACCTAAAATATTTTAAATTTAAATAAAAAATTTTAATAGGTGGATCTACCAACTTATTTGATCAGACAACCCATAACCCATTTTACTTAAAACTAATCCGCCAACCACCAATCATGTCACCTAAAATCAACCCACCAAACCATTTAATCCGTCCGCTAACCTGATTATTTTTCTTTTGTTTGTGGTTAAGTTTAGGTTGACGGATTGACAGGTTTGGGTTGAGATTTTCAAATCAATTTTTGATATTAAGCCATAACCACGTCGATGATATAGTTATTAAGGATTTTTCTAATTGAGAATTTTAATACTTATTTGTTAACTCTTTGCTCAAAATAAAGTTTATCTTAATTGTGACACCTTACGATATTTTAATTTTATATTTATTTTTTAAGTCACATATTAAGTTGAAAATAAAATAAAATATTGTATATATGAGTATCAATTTATATACAATATGGATTTCCATGTTCCCTTTGCATGCATAAGCTTGAAAGTTTTACTTTTAAAAGTAAAATTGTATTAAATTAATACAAAAAAAAAATATTCACATCCATAGTTTGTAGTAATGGATTGGAATCTGTAAAGCGTTTTGGAAGTTTAGTTAAATAGCACATAGTAATTATCATAATTATATAAGTAGTCAA
This sequence comes from Erigeron canadensis, assembly GCF_010389155.1. NCBI lineage: Eukaryota > Viridiplantae > Streptophyta > Magnoliopsida > Asterales > Asteraceae > Erigeron > Erigeron canadensis. The sequence continues at coordinate 20,054,399 of NC_057761.1, forward strand.
ACATTAAAAAGTTATCATATATAAAATAGTGAATTTTGACTTTTAATTTAGATGGTTAAGATTTATTTCTTGATCTATTTCAATGGCTAAGATCATCCTACAACTATATTTTTTTCTCTTAGTTGTGGTAGCCATTAATATATATAATTACCGTTACATGGCCTAAAAGTATTTTGAAAAATACGAAATAAAATAAAAATAAATTTCTATATCTATCTATTTATCTATCTATATGTTTTGTTAATTTTGGCCTATATTATTATATGGAAAAAGGAATATGAGGCTGTTAGACATCTAAGTTGGGTGAAAAAGTCATCACATACCTTTTTTGAAACCATAAAAATCATGGGGGGAGACTATAAGAATTGATGTTTGTCCATTCTTGTATGTAGTTAGACTCCAAGAGTTGGTGTTTACATTCTTGTAGGTAGTTAGACTGCAAGAGTTGGCGTTGTCCATTCTTGTAGGTACTTAAAGTAAGACTACAAGAGTTGAATTTTGGTTTAACTCTTGTAGGTAGAGTTTAATTAAGACTACAAGAATTTGATAAAATTCTTATAGGTAGAGTTAAATAGTAGCTATAGATCCATATGCTTGTTAGTTCGCTAGTACAAGTAGTTCAAGTTATATGTTAAAGTGTTAAGATTGTGCTAGCCCAAGATAATATATAAGATGATAACTTGCATAATTGTATTTTGTACTCACTAAGCGAAATTACTTATCTTTTTAGTTGTTTATATTTTTTAGGCTCAGGTGGATCAAAAGACAAAGACAAGTTGGAGTAATTAGCTAGAGCTTTTGAAGTGAAGGTAGTATAAATTTGGTGTTGGTTAATCCCTTTACTAGCCAAGTTCTTGAATCAAATATTTTGAAAGTGTCGTCTTTTGAATATAATTTGGTCAAGTTTAAGTTTCGAAATCTTTTGGTTAAATTATAAAGTTATGGTTGTAATGTGTCTTGGTTGTGAGTATTAGACTAGTTTGTATGCTCTAGTCAAAATGCATTTTCACATGTAATGGTATCTTCCAACTTATGTTTAGTAAGTTTGATAGTTAAACTAGTTGAAAATACAGGTTGGATACATGATTTTACGAATAGGTCATGCCAAAATTTTTAAAAATAGGAAGTCAAATCAAATAAGTTTGTGTAACACCCGTCATTTAAAAACCTGGTTTTTCAAAAATTTTTTGCCTAACGGCGTTTAATAATAGCGGAAAAGGATCACATATAAATCTGCCCATCCGTAACCGGATGAAACTTTTGAAAACATTTGGTGTTACTAAATGCATCATCGAAATAATAAAAGAAAATCCAAGTCTTGGCACCAACATAAATGTCAAACATTATTACATAATCTTTAATCATAATATCGTAAATGAAGTAGCCAAACAAAAGATTAAGGGTAGTTTAAGCATCAAGAACATAAATGCTATCGTCTTTAATACCTGTACCCATCCTCACCAAGCTATCCTTTCTCTAGCTCCAAACTCATCTAATCTGATGGCACAACATTTTCAAAAGAGCAAGTGTTAGTTAATAAATTAGCTAAATAAGAATAAGATATTTGAAAACATTTGCCGATTAGATATATTAATAAAGTCATATCATCGTTATATGTTAAGATCACATGAGCATCATAAACATCATAAACATAAGAAACATCATAAACATCATATAGCATAACACATTAGGAACATCATAATCCTAAGTGTGCTTATCATCATAAAGATTTACTTTTCAGCTTTCTTTACTTTCTTTATTTCTTTACTTTTCTTTTGCCTAGACGTAGGCTATGTGACATAAGCCACACATACTTAGGGATGTAGGGTTGTGTGTAGGCGGTCATAAATCATACAGGGAGTCCTCACACCCGACATGATGGGTAACCAATAAGGGGTCCATCGACGTTGTTAAGGAAAGACAAAGTCATTTCCAACTGAATAAACCGTTTATGCCTTTACGCATTGGTGGTTAGTTACTCCACCCGGAATAAACAAACATAACTATGCCACAAGGAGCAACTCAAGTGACCACATACGCACTAGCTTTACAACTAGCACGGGTTAAGCTTAACACAACTTTAAATATGCTCGAGACTTCTTTATTACATTAGTTAGGCTACACTTTCACCTAAACTAATCACTTTTATCTTTACTTTATATTAACGTAGGCTACACTTTCACCTAAGTTAATCACATATCATCTTTACTTTAGGGACCTTAACGTGCATATGAACATGGCAATCCTAATCAAAGGACTAGTGACTAGGTGATCAAGCCACACATGAAATCTTAACATAAATGTATCATCACTTCATGATCATATAACATAATCATAACATCATTCCATAATCACCTATCATAATCATGTCATCATTACATATTCACTTTACATAAGCATATCATTACATCATGATCATTTAGCTTAAGCATAACATCGTATCATGATCACATAACATAAACATGGCATCATATCATATTCACATTTCATAAGCATATCATCATTCCATAATATGAGAACTTACCTTATGCCTTTGCAACCTGCATATACATGTCATTCATCATAGAAAAGTAAGCGTCATATCCCATAGCAACCTCCCATAATCCCCTTTACTTTACTTTCAATCATACATAAACGTTTGGAAGGTTTTACTTACGAAAACGTATTTTGTTGTACCACCCGGTGATAAAAGATGTTATCTTACCTCGTAGAAGTGTACAAAATTGTAAGTGCAACCTAGAGGGAGGGGGGGTGAATAGGTTGTACCCGATTTTTAACTTGGTTTACAAAACTTTTTGATTAACAATCAATCTTAACTTACTAGTTACAAAACTTGCATAATTTGAACAACAAAGAAGTTAACCCTTGTAGCTATAACAACGAATTGAATCCTTGAGAAGCAAATATGATAACAAGATAATGAACAATAATAAGAAGATAAGGGTAAGAAAGTATATCACCACATGAGCACCACGATATATAGTGGTTTGGGTCGGATGTTAACTAATCCGCCTTATTCCACTCCTTGATACACAATCGAGATTTTGTAGCACTATCTTTCTCCAAAACCGGTGGAGAGTCCACAATACAATCTTGACACTTCAAGATAAGCCAACAATTCCTAACCACTAGGAATTTACCAATTCTTGACACTTCAAGACACACCAATGATTCCTAACCACTAGGAAATCTTCGGTTCTTGACACTTCAAGAATTTACCCAACTCTAACCACTAGAGTTTAATTTACACCCAAATAATCTTGACACTTCAAGATATAAAGTTTCCTAACCACTAGGAAACACAAGGTCTTGACACTTCAAGAGAATACACAACAATCACACTCACTAGTGTAATTGAATACACAATATGTAGGCTCTCAATTATTTCACTAGATAATCTCCTCACTACAAAATTGACACTCTTGCTAATAATCAATGATATAAGATTTGAAATATAAGTATGAGTTTTCCAGGAGATGTAGATGCAAGAGGTGAGGTCCAAATATGCCCAAGTCTTCAATTTATAGCTAAAACATGCTTTATGACCGTTTGACCCGGACGACTCTTAACTGAGGTCGTCCTCCATGGCACAAGAGCCGTGCTTCAAACAACAACTGTTTACTTCCTGGAACTTCACAAAAAGCCTTACATATCTCCAATGCATCCTCCATTACAACAATAACTTTCCTATTGCAAGATTTACACAAAAGAGAATGGAAGAAAGAAGAGAAGATGCTTACCAAGTTAAGATGTTTGGGGAATGAGAAACTCATAAGATGAGCTATGGAAATGGGACATCCACCCACTAATTTTCAAATATATAACCAATATATCCAGATGTTGACCAAGTTTGACCATTCCATCTATCTTGACTTTTGTTGACCTTCAACACTTAGAAATATTTTGGCCCTCCAAGTTTTGGTGAAAAATCAAAGTGTTTCATTTTGAGTTTTAACAATTTCAAACATCTTAGAATGGTAATATATGACTTAGGAACAAGTTTCGAAGTTTCGGGTCAATAACATATGTAACGAGTGCTCGGTAAATGTCATTGATTTGGGCAGAGGGAGCACGGCCTTTTTTTCAGCAAGAGTCGTGCTCTATAATACTTAGACAAATTTTCAACCCCAAATTTGACGAAAAACGAAAGTTGTTATTATTGAGATTTGCCAATTCCAAACATCTTAGAATATCAAAATAAGGTTATGAAACAAGTTTGGAGTCACGGAAATGTGTAACGAAGGCCCGGCAAAAACCGAGTATATGGACAGAGGCCGTACGGCCGTTACAGGGCACAGAGGCCGTCCCTAAGAGTCGTGCTGCCAAAGTGAGGCCATGCTCCAGGTTTTGCGACGAAGTGCTACACAAAACTCAAACTTGAAGATTTCATTGTTTTTGGTTTGGAATTAGCGTATGTATGCCCAAAACGTTATTAATACCATTTTACATGTTCCATATGATCAACGCTATAGATAGTGCTACTTTGTGTCTTTATTAAACGTTGTTTAGAAGGATGATCAAGCATGTAAGAATATATGTATGATCAATTATATTTAACACTTACCTTCATGTGGTATGTTCTTAATCATCATCAAAACTAAGGAGCGCATTATAAAAGTTATAACTCTATCAAAACATGTATGCACCAACAAAAATGATAACGTAAGTTACCGAGCTTTGCAAGTATTCCTGACTACCTATAATCATTAAACGACATAATGAGCTAATAAGTACCCACTCACTTATGGTCATGACTCAAGTCTAAATACCTATAAACATGACTCATGACAATGCTTGATGCATCGGAGGTTCGTTTAATACTTAAGGCTTACATAACTCGACGAAACTCGACATTCACTCACTAAATTAACCTTTCTGGAAACTTGACATCATCATCATCTTTTAAAAGTATTACCATTAGAAAGTAGACTCTCTCACGATTCCGTGGATAACTTATTTGTTAAAAACGGATTTACGGTTTGAGAGTTATACGCATTTCAAAATTGATACCTTTTGAGACTGTGCAGTGATCTCGACAAGGGTAATTTTGATCTCGACGAGATCATCCAGCCCCCCAACCTTACTGACATTTGATCTCGACAAGGGCCTTTTCCCCCCTCGACGAGATCAAATCGCAGGTCCCTTTTTCACTCCAAAACAAATCCAAACGAATTGCAAACCATCCCAAACCCCATGAATGGCCTTTAACCCTTAGAATTCATCATTTTAAGACTCTAATGATGTCATGAAAACAAACTTAAACATACAATTGATTAGCAATACAATAACAACCGCTTTAGGTTACCGAATCGATAAAAACTCACGCTTTTGACTCCAATCAACCCTTTAAAGACTTAGATCAATTATGAAACAATTCAAGGGATTGAAAGGACATGAAAGCAATGTAATAATACCTCAAATACCTGTAGATTACAAGAAGGATGCAAACTATCGATCAAAACCTCTTCAAATCACCAAGAAACGATCGTAACACGCAATAATTGATCAAGGGAAGGGAGGGGTGTTGATGTACGTTGATGTGACAACAGCAACTTAGATTTGATATGTCGTTTAGATTGAGATATTATGTTAATTTATGTCGTATCTATATATGTAATTGATAGATTATGGACTTTATGTTTTGGTAATGATCGATTACATGTTTTGGAGTTATATATATATATGTGTTATGTATGATGTTTGTTGTGTGATATACAAGTACAAACATAATATGTGTTAGGATTCCTTAAGATGAAACACTTAGGAATATAACTAAGTATTACATCTAACGAAGATAAGGTATATCTTTGTTAGAGGCAAACGAAGATAAACTTCGTTTGGTACAAACGAAGATTAACTTCGTTACATGGGCTGGCAGCTAAATTCGTAAGAACAAAGCCCAGCAAGCCCAGTTCGACCTGAAACATATATATACGAACGAATACCCTAATATAAAGATATACGTTCGACATACAAGTACTCTAGACACCTAAGTTCGTTCTATAACTTATAGAAACGAAGATAGCACAATACGGCTGATTATTTATTTGATAATTAGCGATATATCAGTTTACTAATCAAACTAGTTATCTCGTGAGGATTCCGCGCTCACGACATAATCATAGACGATCTCGAGAGCGATCTATAGCTATCGAGGGACTCACAAGTGGTATCAGAGCCAATCGATTTCTTATCGAAGGTTCGAGATCGTTTTGTTTGATTCTTTTCCCTGAAAATCAACCTCCCGACACCCTTACTGTCGCTAACTTCATTTTCTCAAACGAATTTAGCAAACGAACTTAACCTCATCTTCGTTTCGAGTTCATCCAACGTTTTTAGCTTTATCTTCGTTCTTTCCTTCAAACGAAGATAATTCTATCTTCGTTTCCTCCTGCAAACGAAGTTAATCCTATCTTCGTTTCTCTCATTCAAACGAATTTAAGATCTATCTTCGTTCAGTGCACAAATTTTCGAAATGGCTTCCTCGTCAACCAACACTGCTGTTGCTCAATACTTGAATTCTCTTGTCTATCATGATCATCTCGTTGGACGTACTATTTCTCCACCGAAGTTAGTTTCATTGGCTGACTTCTGGGCGTGGAGAGGTCGATTTGAAGATTATATTCAACGAGAAGATTTGAATATGTGGATTATGATCACTGAAGGATATGAATGGCCAACTCTTACTGTAAACGGTGTTACAACTAATTACAAAGTAGGAGAATTAAAAGGTGAAGAAAAATCCTTGTATGCTGTTGAAGTTAAGGCTCTTTCTACTCTTATGATGTGCATTCCTCAAGAATTAGTGCACTTGTTTCCTAAACAGGAGTACAAGACTTCAAAGCAACTGTTCGATGCTATTGAAGCTCACTGTGAAGGTGATCCATTATTGAAGCAAAATCGAGTTAAGATGCTTAAGAAACAATTTGATTGCTTTAACGCTACCAAGAACGAACTAGTTGAGGATCTTATCTTGAGATTTCAACATCTTCTTGCTGAGTTAGCCTATTTTGATCTTAAGTATACTCCTACTGAGATAGTGGATAAATTCTTGGATGGTCTGCCGAAAGCTTATAAAGAATTTCGTCATGGATTGCAAGAACGAGCTGATTATGCATCTCTTCGTATAGATGGTGTTATATCCACATTAAGAAACAGAGAAATGAAGGATAAGGCAAAGGATCTCCAAGACAACTTCACACAAGATCCATCTCTTTATCATGCCACTATGAAGAATCCTACAGCTGATATTAATGCATTCTTTTCTGGGGTTAGTTCTTCTGGCACGAAAGAGGGTCTTAATTGTGTTTTGGATGGAGATGATTCTGCAGGTTTCATGGCTTCTGATGCTGGTCTCAAGGCTCGAAAGACAAATGAGAATGCCAAGCCTGGAAATATGTCGTTTGGTAACATTTCATCCACTTCTGCTGGTTACAAGTCTATGCCTATGGATATGAAATCTGCTGAGGGAAGGATGAATGTTTTTGCCGCAATGTGTGCTGCACATGAAGCTTTTGTTGCTGGGAGGATCACGGATCCAGCACTCATTGATGAAGATTATGACCAAATAGATCCAGATGATGTTGAAGAAATGGATCTGAAATGGAATTTGGCGATGATCACCAGGAGAGTGCAACGGTTTATGCAGCGAACAGGTCGACAGCTTATTGGGGGTACTCAGGGCTTTGACAAGTCAAAGGTTAAGTGCTATAATTGCGATGCCTTTGGACATTTTGCCAAAGAATGTCAACGACCAAAGAGAGATGTCAACATTACCCCTACCCGTCAAGATAGAGGTGGTAATCGTCCTTTTAATACGAATGCAAGTAGAGCTCTCTTGTTGACTGAAGATACTACTGGAAATAGCAATGACAAGGCTATCGTAGCTGCTCAACCTGATGGTTCTTATGTCTGGAATCTTCCACAAGATGAGCCTAATAATGCTTATTTGGCCGAAATAGTTGATGATATGGCTCAAATAGCAGATTCTGTTGAGGATTTCTTGGACACCTCAGTTTACCACAGTGATGAGCATTTGTATGAAAACGGTCAAAGCTCGAACTTGGAATCTTCTACTCAGGTATATGACACTGATTCTGAGTCGGATGAAGAGGTTGAGGTTGCTGATACGAAAGATTCTGGAGAGGTGAACGCTGCTGAGAACAAAGACGATTCTGCTACTGAAAAGGTTGAAAAGACGATTGAAAAGCAGATGAAGGAGTATGAAATTCCAGCAGGCATGAGTGTGGATGACTTTGTCGCATACATGGCAGACTGCAAAGAAGCAGATCAACAGGTATCTTATTCTCTTCGTACTATTGTTCATGTTTGCCAAATTGTTAATCGAATGTTTGATGAAATTGAACAAAAGAATGAACGAATTAAGCATTTAGAATCTGTTGTTAATGCTGCTCATGAAGAAAGAGATAAATTGATTAAAAAAGATTTAACTGTCACTGAAAGAGAAAGATTTTTAAAGGATAGGATTAAATCTTTAGAGTCTGACATTAATGCTATGAAAGACAAAGTTAAACATGCTGTGGCTGTAGAAAGAGTAGGTGGTGAAGCTTATGCATTATTAGCTAAGAAGTGTTCTACTATTGAGAAAGAACTGGCTGATGCTAGAATAGAAATAGTGGACTTACAAGCTAAGGTTGATTCAGCTAGACATGCTGAGCTTTTGATGCATATGCAAAAATTTGGGGACTCTCCATCTAAGAGTTCTGACTCTGCTAAGGTTTCTTACAATAGCATGCCTCCTCCTTTCAACAATAATTATACTCCTGTAGAACCTAATATCCCGGAAGTCCTACTTCAATCTAGTGTTGATGTTGGTAAATCTCAAGACTTGTCTCCTAAGCCTACTTTGACTGAGGAGACAACAGTGTCTAAAGGAGTTTCTTCTCAACCTACCAAGGAAGAGAAATTGAAAGGTGTCGTCCTAGATTCGTCCACTTCTTATGGTCAAAAAGACAGTATTACTCACTTTACACTTCGTAAGAGTAGTAGGGTCTACACTGAGTTAGAATTCCCGTTATCATTAATTGACCCTAAGAGGATTGATAAAGTCTGGGATGTTGATATTAAGGATATGAAGCGATTAAGTCAGTTGCGTCAAACTCCTTTACCTAAGCAGTCTAGGAATAGTCAATCTAAAGATGAATTAGTTGTTAATGTCGAAGCAACTAAGGCTTTGAAGCATATCTTAATGCCTGCTCGAAAGAAGTCCCCAAGTAAGTCTAGGACTTCACCGACCAAACGAGACCATAAGGATCCTAGTAAAACAAGTAAATCAGTGGATAATAGTGTATCTGTAAGTACCAATAATAAGGTAGATACAAAGAAACAACCTAAGGTCCTCTCTTGCTTTGCTTGTCATGAAAAAGGTCATGTTTACAGTGTATGTCCTAATCGACCTCGGAGATCAGGTTCTCCTTCAAAGGTTTCCACCTCGGAAGGAAAAAGGGGGTTGGGTAATGATAAACAGGTTTATGAAACTAAAGTTCAATCTTCTTCAAAACTGTTTACTATCCCTCAATGACGTGACTCTCCACCAAAAGGTTCTTCTCCTATGGGACAAAGATTCACTACCCCCAGTGGGAGTTCAAGTCGGTCACACACACCTTCAAGTCGTAATTCATTTTATGACCGAAATCATTCAAGTGTTCGACCCTCTTTGGCCTTCATTCCCCAAGACCTTCTCCAACGAACGGTCAGAAGTCTTCTCCAGTAAGAAGACAAGTTGAGAATCAAGTCACACCCACGGCTTCTAGCAATGGATATTGGACTGAACTGATTCTCAAGGATGAGAAGGGCCGACCCAAACCTATGAAGGTTTGGGTCCCCAATGATAACTAATATTTCTCATTTGATGTGCAGGGAGTTCCTAGGAAACCTATTCATTTGTGGTACCTTGACAGTGGATGCTCCAGGCACATGACAGGGGACAAGAAGGTCTTGTCCAATTATACTGGTATAAATGGGTCATATGTTAGTTTTGCTGGTTCCAAGGGCGGCAACATCACCGGTCAAGGAGATGTCGTCAATGGACAACTAACTGTAGAAAGAGTTAATTATGTGGAACAACTTACTCACAATCTAATGAGCGTCTCACAGATCTGTGATAAGGGCAACAATGTTCATTTCACAGAAAAGGAGGCATACATCTTGAAGCCGGGTTTTGTTATTCCAGAAGAATGGATTATGCTCAAAGCTCCTAGGAAGAGAGACATCTATGGTTTAATTTTAGGTGTTGATAATCCAACGGAGCCCCTTTGTTTGTTGAGCAAGGCAAATGAGTCTGAATCTCTCCTATGGCATCGTAGAATAGGACATATCAACTTTCGGAAAATGAATGAACTTATCAGTCTTGGGTTAGTTGACGGTGTGCCTGTTAAGACGTTTGGGATGGAAGATAAATGTGTACCGTGTTTGAAAGGAAAGCAACATAAGAATCCGCATAAATCCAAGGTACTCAACTCCATTTCCAAACCATTCGAATTACTTCATATGGATCTCTTTGGTCCTGTGAACAAAAGAAGCATTGGAGGGATATCTTACTGTTTGGTGATCACTGATGATTACTCGAGGTACTCATGGGTATTTTTTCTGAAGACCAAGGATGTGACTGCCGAACGATTTATGGATTTTGTCAAGCAAGTTGAAAATGTCCATGGAGTCAAAGTTAAGAGAATCAGGAGTGACAATGGCACTGAGTTCGAGAATAATACTATTACTGTATTTTGCTTGACCAAAGGAATTCAACATCAGTACAGTGCACCATATGAGCCACAACAGAATGGAGTGGCTAAACGGAAGAACAGGACGCTAATTGAGACAGCCAGGACGATGCTTGCTGATTCAGGGCTTCCTATTACTTTCTGGGGAGAGGCAGTGAATACAGCTTGTCACATTCTGAATCGGGTTTTAACAGTTAAACGGTTTAAGAAGACTAGTTATGAACTATTGCACAACAAAAAGCCCAATTTACAGAATGTTGAGCCTTTCGGTGTTCCGTGCACTTTTCTTAAAACTCTTCCTCAAGGGAAATTTGAACCTAAATCTGAGGAGGGTTTCTTTTTGGGTTATATTCCAAGTACACCGATTAGGCGAGTGTACAATCAGAAGACTGGCAAAGTAGATCTTGGTACAAATGTCGTAATTGTCAGTCACAAACCTGCTGTACACCTTGGTCCTGCTAATCATTTTGATTATGATGGTGTCTTCACTTCTTTTCGTGGTCCTGTTTCTTTTGCAGGTGTTCCAACAGTGGAGGATGTCGTTACTCTTCATGATCCTCTGGATAGTGGACCGGTTTCTGGTTCTTCTTCTGGTCCCTCACCAATAGTTGAGCCTACCTCTGAATCTGGAGAATCTAGTGGGACAAAAGTAGCAGATTCAACCTTAGAGCCTGCTCCTATAGTTCCTACTGATCCTTTGCATGTACCTCTACCTGATTCTCCTTTCTATGATACTGATGACACGGAAGGTGACACTCAGGAAGAGCCTAAAACTCCAGATTATAAAACTCCATAGCAACATGTGCAGACGAATTTGGGTGATGATCTTTCTGTCGATAGGTTTCCTCAAACCAGAGTCAACAAGGATCATCCAGTCAAGCAAATCATTGGTGATGCTTCTGCCTCTGTTCGCACGAGGAATCAATCTAAGAAATCGTCGTGTATGTTTGCTGAAGTTAAGGATACTGGGGCAATCACTTGGTACTTGTATTACTGCTTTATCTCTCAGGTTAAGCCTAAGAATGTTGGAATGGCTCTTAAGGAACCGTCATGGGTTGAGGCGATGCAAGAAGAATTGGCTCAGTTTCGAAAGCTTGAGGTATAGAAGTTAGTTGACTTACCTCCGGGTGAATCTCCTTTAACAACGCGTTGGGTTTTTCGTTGTAAACGCGATGACAGAGGTGTAGTTACTCGAAATAAGGCTCGATTGGTGGTTAGAGGATTTGAGCAACAAGAAGGTTTTGATTACGATGAGACATTTGCACCTGTAGCTAGACTTGAAGCTATTCGATTATTTCTGGCATATGCTAGTTATAAGGGTATTAAGGTGTATCAGCTTGATGTAAAGAGTGCCTTCTTGTATGGTGATATTAAAGAAGAAGTGTATGTCGAACAACCTGCCGGGTTTGAGGATCCAGACTTTCCTAATAAAGTATATCGTCTCGATAAGGCTTTATATGGTTTACATCAGGCTCCTCGATCGTGGTATGAAAAATTGTCAACTCATTTGAAGGAAAGTGGTTTTACCAGAGGTTCTATAGACAGCACGTTGTTTATTAAATGGAAAGGGAAGGACTATTTGCTTGTACAGGTTTATGTCGATGACATCATTTTTGGTTCATCTGATGACCAAATGTGCAAGGAATTTGAACACAGCATGAAGGCTAAATTTGAGATGAGTGCTATGGGGGAATTAACCTTCTTCCTTGGACTACAGGTGGATCAACTGAAAGATGGTTTCTTTATACATCAGACCAAGTATGTTAAAGATTTGCTTACTCGGTTTCGCATGTCTGATGTTAAGGATGCTGTTACTCCCATTAAGACTAATCATGGGTTGTGTCCTGATAAGCCTAATGATCCATCTGTCGATGCCACTCAATATCGAGCTATCATTGGATCCTTGATGTATCTGACAGCCGCACGTCCAGATATTACCTTTGCTGTTTCTATGTGTGCTAGATATCAGGCTAATCCGAAAGAGTCTCACTTGAAAGCTGCAAAAAGAATCCTTCGTTATGTGAAAGCCAAGCCTCGTCTAGGTCTTTGGTATCCCATGTATGGTTCTTTTGACTTTGTAGCTTATACTGATTCGGATTATGGTGGTGACAACTCGGATAGGAAATCAACGTCAGGTGGATGTCAGCTTTTAGGGGGAGAATTGTATCGTGGCAGTGCAAAAAGCAGACATCTGTTGCACAGTCATCCTGTGAAGCAGAGTACATTGCTGCTGGATATTGCTGTTCTCAGGTGCTTTGGATACAGCAACAACTGCGCGATTATGGTATGAATATCTCTAATACTCCTATTTGTATTGATAATAAGTCTGCCATAGATATTACCAAGAATCCGAAAAACTTTAAAGTCACCAAGCACATAGATATAAAGTATCACTTCATACGTGACTGTTTTGAGAAAAAGCTTATTCATTTAGAAAAGGTTATTACTGATGATAATCTTGCTGATTTATACACTAAAGCTTTTGATGGACCTCGTCTTGAGTTGTTATTTCAACTCAATGGTATGAAGAATGCCGAGTAGTTTCTCTCAAAGAACTTAAATGTATTTTTCGTGTCTCTGTAGTATAAGTTGTACATAGATAGTGTCATTAAAAAAAAAAAAAAAAAAAAAGGTTACTGCGCTAAATGAGGAGAAGTGACGATACTTTAGCTTTTAAGCCTGCTTAATCGTAATATAACTGATTAGTTCAGTGATTACAATTTGGGATATATCGGTAGACACAAAGTACCAAGGTTTCCTTTTTTTTTAACTACCCTGTTGTGTGCTTCCATGTAATTGATCTTCTGATGTTGAAACACACTGAACCTCTAAAGTAGCTTGAGAACATCTTCGTCGTCTGATAAGAACCATATACAAACTTGTCTCAGCTAGAACGACTATCTTCGTGATGACATCAACTCTCAGTTAAACTAACTTCTTGATGACATCAGCACGAACTTAGATGTTATCTTCGTAAGAACTAAGTCTGCATGAAACGAAGTTTAAGTTCGTGAGAACAACTAACTTCGTAAGTGCAATCTAACTTCGTAAGAACAAAGTTACTTTGCAACCAAATGCTAAGTTCGTAAGTGTAAGTTCGTTAGGTGAAAAGGGTTAAGTTCGTGAGGTGTTTTTGGCTTTTTTGGGTTAAGTTCGTAAGGTGAAGACCTCATCTGTACGAAGTTAAGACTTAAGTTCGTAAGCACCACTAACTTCGTATGTTAAATTCGTTTCCTATCTTCGTGAGATGAACTTAGAACGAATTTAAAGTTAAATTCGTTTCCTATCTTCGTGAGATGAACTTAGAACGAATTTAAAGTTAAATTCGTTCCTATCTTCGTTTTGCAAGATTCAAAACGAATTTAGCAGATCTGGTCGAAATTCTTCATCAAAAACCTAATTTTCAGATCTCGTTTGAGGAAATATCATCCTCCAAAGCTCTGATACCACTTGTGAAAACGTGTTTTAGCACGTTCCCGGATCGATTAACACGAGATCTAACAATCATAGATGTGCGGAATCCGTCTATGATCGTCTTTAGGGTTAATTAATGATTATCATGATAAACACACACGAAGATAATAAGAACAGGAGATAAACACAAAAATACTATCATTAATCATATGATTACAAGATGAATCCGTATGAACAACATCTACAATGATTACGGATTACAATCATTGAGACGAATCGTGATAGTTTGGGCGGTATCTCGAGGTATAGATCTCTACCTCGAGAACCTAGTGAATGACTCTATGTTGCAACTAAATCATCAACCTAAATTCGTGACCTAAGACTTATATTTATAGGCTATACAAACAGACTGGGCCTTATTAACTTAATAGTTCTTAGCCTTTTAGAATTATTGCATCGGACAACAGATTGTGCACTTTATGTGCTCTAACAAACTCCCCCTTGGCCGGTGCAATCAATTCTTCACAAACCGATATTAATTATAGAAAGTCTAAATGAATAGCCTCCCCCTTAACTTGAGATATCGGATCTTCAATGTTGAGACTCGATCTTCTGAAACTGCAATCTCATCTTCAACCTGCAAAATCTCTATATCTTCATGAAAACTTACCAACCCAACACTTCTCGCTGTAGTTCTCCCCCTCAGTAGTAGCACCTCCAAATTAAACATCAGCAATCTTCTACCCTAGGATTTATTGCCGGAGACTCTGCTCATCTTGCTTAATTGGCATGTAATGGCGGAGTTGAATTTCCAACAATCAACATCAAATCAATCAGCTCTCACAAAAATAAGAAACTCTGTAGCTTGAATCACAAACTGTAGTATCATGAATCCTGTCTCAACTAGCAGTGTCTGACTCTGTCTTGTATCTTCAGAACTCTACCAATCACCCGAAGCCTTTCTAATCAGATATCCTCTTCAGTTGTATACGCTGCCATACACAAAGATCTTTATCTTCGTGACTGCTCCTCTCAGTCACCTGATATCATCTTTATGTCTTGGAATATAGATAAGATTCAATCTTCAAATACTCAACAACAAGTAACCAGCTTCATTGCACCGACACTTCAACAGTTCAAACCGCTATATCAAAAAGATCAACTTCTAATAATACTCCAATAATAACATGATGATCTTCAAACTCAAACATTATATTACTTTAATCACCATCAACCGTTAAACTGAATGAATGAACTGAATAACCTTTGATCTTCAGTGAATGTCGAGTAGTTCATATTTTTGCTTAGAAATACCGAGGACTGAAAGTTTTATCCCCCCCCCCCATTTCTCTGCAAAAATCGTGAACTTCAGCCTGTCTTAGGTATCTCCTATCCTGTATGAGGTTCCAAATGGCCTAGAGCATATAACAACTGCAAACTCTTCGCCGATAACAGGGTACACCATTTTCCCTCCAAATTTTCTGGGAAAAACACCTTTACGTGAAACATTGGTATTCACGTGAATTATTGAATCTAGGATGGTAGGAAAAATCTGATGATTGTCGAAATTTTGTGCCAAAACCGTGCCAAATATGCGTGAAAACGGACCAAAATTTTCCAACCATTACCAAATTTTGAATCTCGCGTAAAAATCCACTTCTAAGACCATAGAAGTGACGATACTTTAGCTTTTAAGCCTGCTTAATCGTAATATAACTGATTAGTTCAGTGATTACAATTTGGGATATATCGGTAGACACAAAGTACCAAGGTTTCCTTCAATCTGAACTTAAATTATACAATGTTCTTGTGGAAAACATATTCAGATATATGGCTGAGATTGCTTGCTTTTCAGTAATGAATTGATCTAGTCCTTAAATTTTGTGAAAGATCTAGCATTACTATAAGATTTGTTCAATGAATAGGTAAGAACCTCTACCGATCATGAGCATAAAAGTAAATGTGATATTGTTATGCAAATCAAATGAATGCAAATTAAGGGGCTAATGTGGTCTTTGAGATTCGGACAAGTATGTCCTCGGGGTGTCTTTGTATACCTAGCCTACCTAAAGCTTACAACTTGGGATAGGTTGTCGGAAAGTTCGCTACATGGATCTCATAGAAAATCACGGGTTCCTTATAAATCATGAAATGCAGAAGCAAATATGTGAAATCACAAAGTAATTCCATTCAGTTATCCACAAAGTGTCTCATGATTGGTTAAGGATGTTCTTGAATATATTGAATATTTTTTATCTTAGTGCTTGTATCGATTACGAAAATATATCTTAATGTGGGTTACATAAGTTCGCAATCTATCCAATGGCATATTAGGCTACTCGGGTTACATGGTGACTGTCCTTGGCCAGGGTATGTCGAAAGTGTCATAACACAAAGGAAACTGGACGTACCGAGTGTTTAAGAGGACTAACATACCGGTAATCGCTGTTGGGTCACGGTTCAAAACTTATAATAAGAGAATTATTTCTCACCCGCAGGCTTATGTAACATGCTAAACTGATCTAATCAGCAGTAATCATGCATAATGTGAATAATGTATAAAATAATGTATAAATTCAAGTTAATTAGAATCTAGATTAGTTTATTATTCTGCAATTTTTATTCTGTGTTATTTTTCTTTTTATTGAGTCAAAATAGTATTTTTATAAGTTCTTATTGCACGAGAGACCTTATTCAAATTCTGAGTATCTGTTTTGCTGAATTCCTTCATGTGAATTTTTAATGAAGTTGTGTAGACTGTTCACAAAGAAGATTTTCTAATATGGACATTAATTTGTTTAAAGTTTAGAAAAAGATCTTTTCAAGTGTAATGTGAAATGTCAAAGTCATTTGAAATTTCATGATTTTCACTTGTCACCAAATT
This sequence comes from Erigeron canadensis, assembly GCF_010389155.1. Lineage (NCBI taxonomy): Eukaryota > Viridiplantae > Streptophyta > Magnoliopsida > Asterales > Asteraceae > Erigeron > Erigeron canadensis. The sequence goes on from NC_057761.1 coordinate 20,071,436, forward strand.
ATTAATTGGTTTGTTTAAATTTGTGTGGTGACATTTTAGGGTTTGACAAGAAATGACCTCCCTTGATCTTTTGTTAGATTTTTAGTTATTTCATATTTGTTAACCCTGATTGAGTATGATTGTAACTTGAATTTTCTGCATTATCCTGTTTTGTTCTCAATGCGTTGATGAGTTCTGTGGTAAGTGTGCAGTGTTCAGGTTAAGAAGATAACGTTGGAATGCTGACTTCTGTTACTGCATTGTTATTTACATGGATGATATCATTACGATAAGATCCTTGGTGTGTAGTGATAATATTTGTGATGCAGATTAGAGCATGTGAAGGATGAATACATGAACTGGTTTTGGAATAGTTATTTATTATGATTCATGTATTTAATGAAAATAATCAAATTTCATATTAGTTTCCTTTGAATTTCATGCTGTGATTTATGACATACTTTTGGAAACTTTACTAAGTTCTTCAGTGAATTTTTGTTGGATAGTTCATTGTTTGTTAAGTTTTGTAGACGGCATTTAGTATGGGACTTAAGTGTTTCAAGATGGTTTGCTGTCATGCATATCTATGATCCAAGGAAGTTCTCGGTGTCATAATCATATTGGTAATGAGGTTCATATTTAAATTGATTATTTTCAGGATAGCGTTTAAACCATGGGTTTTCATTCAAGATTATAATGTTCGGTTATCTACTTACATTATGATTATGAGTTTGGGTGCTAAGCAAGTTTTTAGTACAAGGCATGAACAGGTTGCTATCTAACGAGTTTTTGCTATGTACAGATTGTGATAAAGGGTTGTGTTTTGGAAGATTGCTTGGATGAAACTCTGAAATTTTTGCTGAACTACGGAATATTTCAGATTTGTTCTTACGAAGATAACTGCTATCTTCGTTCGACACACCTTTGTTCAAACGAAGTTTATCTTCGTTTGGCTAACTTCGTTTGTGAAGTTATGCCCGATCCATAGTTGGCCCATTGTTAGTTCCATATATAAAGGGGTTTTTCTTCGTTATTTCTTTATCAAACGAAAAATACTCTTATTTTCGAGCAAAAACCCTAAAACACAAATTTTTTCTTTTCTCTCACTTTAATTCGTTTTCTTGATTCATTGTCCAAACTGAGATCTAAGTAAGTTTTTAATGTTCTTTTCATTCACGAATATGATTTAGGTTTCCATGTATCTTCGACTTGATTTGTGTTGATTATGTTTATAAAATTCTTGTAATCATTCACCTGGTTTGATCAAACGAATTTAGATTTGAATTGAACGAATTTACCTTGGGTAGAAACGAAGTTACTTTTATGCCTTACGAACTTAGACCTAAGTTGACGAGGAACGAATTTAGCTTAACACCCTTAGGTTTATTCAAACGAACTTAGACTTCGTTTATAGGTTACGAACTTAGAAGATAAGTTTTATAACTTACGAACTTGCATGTACAGTTTAGTCTTAACGAACTTAAACTTCGTTAGGTGTTAATTTAGGTTTAATTCTTACGAACTTAAGACCTATTTTCGTTTAGTTATTGATTACGAATTTAGCTTCTATCTTCGTTCTGTCTACTTAACGAATTTATTGGTTATCTTCGTTCAGATTTATTTTGCGAAATTAAGAATTAGGGTTTTTCAGATTAGGGTTTTTTCAACTTAGGGTTTTTCAATTCTGCAATCCATTTATCATGATTATTTATATTTGTTTTGATATTGTGATTGGTTTTGCAGAAATGGCTCTTGCTCCTCATCAATTTGTGAAAAAGCACAATCTTGCCCTGAACCTAGATCCAGATCAGCATAATTGCGAACATTTTCATGAAATGTTCAACTACATTGCTCGCTCGCGATTATCTTTTGCTTTCTGTGATTCGCCGAGACTGATTAAGCTGTATATTGATTCTTTCTGGTCTACTGCTCATGAAGTCATGATTGATGGCCAAAGTTTTGTACGAGCAACTGTTGAAGGCACAACATTTGATTTCAATGCTGAATCGCTTCGAACTATTTTGCATCTAGGAGCAGAATCAGACGTAGATGAAGAGGAAGACGTTGAAATGACTTACGAGTTCGAACTCCTTCTTCGCTGCTTTCAGAGAATGGGGTTGTTGGCCAGGTCAAACTTCCTTTCGACAAGAGTGGTTTTCAGGGAAGATGGAGGTATCTGGCGTATGCATTGCTTGTCTGTTTGAGCAATCGCAAGGCTGGCTTTGATCAACTATCTGCACAGATTGCGTCGCAGATGGTTGCTTTGGTATATAATCGCCCTTATCCTTTCTCCCGATATTTTTATCAAGAGTTTGTTGATCAGATTAATGCTAGGGGGAGAAAGCGATTTCTTCTGTATCCTCGATTTGTGATGGCTATCGTTAGACATTTTTGTTCAGACTTAGACTATGACCAAGGTCCTCGCTACGTTCTTCATGCTTGGCCTTCGCGTCTTTTTGCTGATCTTGAAGCCAATACGAGTAATGTGGCTGGTCTTCATGATCCACCACTTTTTGGTCACCTGATTAATCCAAACTATCGATCTCGTCTTGAGAATGATATGTTTGTGGATGATGTTGATGACGATTCTGAGTCTGGTGATTCTGAAAGTTCGGATGATTCTGTTGATGGTTCTGATGATGACTCCGGGGATGATTCTACTGGTTTGGATGTTGGAAATGATGGAGATGATGTTGATAGTTTCGACGGTTCTGCTGCTACAAATGCGACAGACACAGATGATTCTACTGCTGCTGAACGTCGAACTAAGCTGATTCATGATGTCGCGGCTGCTTCTGAAAGTGATCATTCGCATCAGTCGTTTGATCAAGAAGGTGTTGCGTTTCATAGAGAGCGTCGAAGCAAGACTTGTCATGCCATTCCTGCTCTTTCAGATTCAGCTATCTCCACTCCTGCTGTTGCTGCTGAGATTGATCCTGATGTTGCAGCTCAGCATGACTCTGAATTACGTGAGATTTTTGCGGATATGGAAGATCCTATAAACAGAGCAAGTTCGGTTAGTCTAGCAAAGAGGCAAGGGAGTATTGATCTTCAGTATACCAGAATTAAGCGTCGACGTGTTGTTGAAGCTTCTTCTGTAGCAATGCCTGATTCTCCAAGACCGACTGCTACTGTTGTTCCTGTTCTTGGTCATCGAGTTGATCTTTTGGAGACCAAAGTTCGCACTTTGGAGTCAGATCTCACTGCTACTCGTGCTGCCTTAACCTTTTTGATCAACTGGGTCAAGAATCAAGGGGGAGAAGTTCCGGAAGAGGTCTGCAGATTGTCAGCGGTTCAACCACGACGTCAGAATGACGATGATGATGCTGATAATGCTGCTGAAAGGAATGTTTCTCGCCCAGTTGAAGATAAAGGAAAGGGTACAGCGATCGAGGGGGAGACAGGAGGTGATACTTCTCAGCAAGGTGCTTCTGGTTCTGGTGCTGGTCCTTCTGGTGCTCCTCGTGATTCAGGTTTCTAATTTTGTCTATGATAAAGATTGATAGATAGAATGTATACTTGATTGTGTGTAATAAGTTATGACATTTTATGTAATGAAAATGTAATTTATCTTATTTTAATACAAGTACATTTCATCTTTATTATAATTATTATGTTTATTCTTTTATTCTGGTGTTCATTTTGTGTAAATTTAAATAGATGATCCAGATTATACAGATTTATTCTTTGATGGTGATGAGCTCGAGGAAGGCGAATTTGTCTCTGAACCAAATCTAGATATATTCAAGAAGCCTTATGGGTTTGATGAAGTGTAGGACTCAATTCCTGAAGATCCGTTGATTGAAGAAAATAGAGTGTTGGATCAGCAGAGATCAGATGTTAGAGAAAGAATGCTTCAAGTCCCATTCAGCAGCCTAACTCAAGTTCTACATTTTGTTGTGTATGCTAAGAATGGTGATGTGTCGATTCCATCTGAATATGAGATTAATGTGACAAGACCATTCAATTCAAATGATTTCCAGTTTCTCTCAGAGATGATGATTCATTACATATTGTGGATCGACGTGTTCCCGAGAAAAGAGTAAATGATTGGATAGTACATAGGGAAACGTGGAAACCGAATTTGTATTGGACTCATATCTCAGATAAAGATGCTGCAAAGTACAAGACAATCATCTGGAGTTGGTTTTACGATGATGAATTGAAGTTGTTTGTGCTTAAAAGACCAGAAGGTTGTCAGTACTTAGCATGGTGTGAGAGACATTTCAGAAGTTTGTGTGAAGAAGATTTACATGAGCTTGGAAATAACTGGATTATCAAACCAAGCGATGATGGCTTAGCTGATGTTGTTGGTAAGAATCTTAGAAAAGATTTTTGGTTAAGGAAGAACATGAAAGATTCTGATAAACCACAATTTAAGATTGAGCCAAGATCGAAGAAAAGAGTGGTTAAGCCAGATAAAACAGTTGAGTTTGTTCAACATGATATTAAATGTATGATCAAGGTTCCTGCCAAGAAATGGGCACAAGATGTCTTGGACAAGATGGATAATTGGGAAATTGATCGAAATTCTGGTGAAGCCAAAATGTATGCAGATTCAAAGAAGCAGATTTTGTTGAGAAGAGTTTATGATCCTATGCAGCTGGTGAACTTTTCAAGAAATGATCTGAGGAAGTTATACGATACGGAGTGCTCGTTTTTGCCATTTTGGAAGCATGAAGAAAATAGATATCGTAAGATACTTCAGCTCTGCTTACATGAAGATATTCATGCAAATAGCAAAAGATTGTTGTTTGATGAATGATCAGATTTTGAAGACTAAGAAATCGAAGGTGCTGCTGTCAAGGGGGAGTTTGTTGATGTACGTTGATGTGACAACAGCAACTTAGATTTGATATGTCGTTTAGATTGAGATATTATGTTAATTTATGTCGTATCTATATATGTAATTGATAGATTATGGACTTTATGTTTTGGTAATGATCGATTACATGTTTTGGAGTTATATATATATATATATGTGTTATGTATGATGTTTGTTGTGTGATATACAAGTACAAACATAATATGTGTTAGGATTCCTTAAGATGAAACACTTAGGAATATAACTAAGTATTACATCTAACGAAGATAAGGTATATCTTCGTTAGAGGCAAACGAAGATAAACTTCGTTTGGTACAAACGAAGATTAACTTCGTTACATGGGCTGGCAGCTAAATTCGTAAGAACAAAGCCCAGCAAGCCCAGTTCGACCTGAAACATATATATACGAACGAATACCCTAATATAAAGATATACGTTCGACATACAAGTACTCTAGACACCTAAGTTCGTTCTATAGCTTATAGAAACGAAGATAGCACAATACGACTGATTATTTATTTGATAATTAGCGATATATCAGTTTACTAATCAAACTAGTTATCTCGTGAGGATTCCGCACTCACGACATAATCATAGACGATCTCGAGAGCGATCTATAGCTATCGAGGGACTCACAAGGGGACAGTTCTAGGGTTAGAGAGTTGTGTGTGTGTGTGTGTATGCTCTGAATAATGAGAGAATTAGGGCTAATCACCCCCAATCTCTTGGACACACTTTCCTAAACTCATACTTAGGCCCCTCAACTTTACAACTTTACGTTTACGACTTAACAACTCAAGGCATTTACGACACACTTTCTGAAACACATTAACATATACATCAATAAGGCATTGAAGCCTTCCACATATAGCATATTAATCACATATAAGCATTAAATCTCCTAGAGACTTAACAGACACGTAATGTTGACTTAACAACTCAAGTCAACTGTTAATTAAAAAGTTTGGGATGTTACAGTTTGTCTTTTTGTATTTATGCTGTTTGAAGTGCATTTATTCAAAATATAAAAATATTGGTATGTGAGGGGTTTTTCACCCAAGTTGTGTGCATAACAGCCTCATACTCACTTTTCTCTTATTATATATATCATTTTGATAATTTTTACCTTTGATATATATTTTGAGACTATCGGTCTATAAGACCGGACAGGAACCACTTATTAACACAAAAGCAATATATATAAAATATGTAATGGGTTTGAGTTTAACAAGAATCATTCAAAACATATAATGTAAGAATATTACTGAAAATCATTCAAAAGATATACTTATGTAGAAATATTGAATATCATTCATTCATGTCATACCAAAAGCGCTCATTTGTTTTATATGGATTTCTCTATATGAATAATCCAGTTCTAAAAAATCAAACGCTAATTTAGTTAGCGTATCCATACTGTATTATCTACTCAAATGATTCTTTCCTTTCAATCTACCTATCTAGCTCCAAAATCGTTTCTTTAGTTCAATCTAAATCAGTGTACGTATTGATCTCATAAATCCACGACCTTTAAATAGTACAAGATAGAAGGGCGCACCAGTTTTTCTTAACCATTCATATTTGTTTCCTATAATGAAAGGCCTGGTTGTAAAATTCATAGCCTCGTTCATTAGTAATCACCTTGACACCCTTCCCCTTAACCTTCTTATCAGTAACTGCACTCGGGCCAACATTTGCATACTCAACATAAAAGCAAGTATCCAATGATTCAAAGTCGTTACCCCATGCTAACCACCCATCCGGTTGAATAAAATTATCCACGGTGGATTCCACCACAACCATCCTTGAGTACTTTTTCCACGGACGTCCTAAATTGCTCTTTACTTGAGACCTAACAGAATAGAGTTTCTCATCCGCTACAATGTCGCAGTGTTGGATAACAAATCCAGTGGTGTCACTGGGTAATATTCTTCCATGGGTTGTGATTGTAGTCGTGTGACCAACTTCCAAAATTTTTGATAAGATCTTGCAGTCTTTGATGATGATTGTACTGAACCCGAATATATGAAGTCAATGGTGCCTGAAATGGTGTAGAATTGGCGCCGGTATAACACCTGTCGTTTAAAAATATGGAATTCTAAAAATTTTCGCCTAACAGCGTCAAAGAAAGTGGAAGTAACTTTAAAAGACCAAACCAAAAGAGGTTTAATTCATTTATTATTTGGTGTTACTTAAGGTTGTCGAAAATAAAGAAACTGCAAAAAAATAAAAAAAAATTTATATACAAATTCCCTTCTAAAATCTCTGTGTACACCAACAACCAAAAATATAAAATAACTCCCTTTCAAATTTTATATCAAGAGTGGCAACAAGAAAGAGACTAAAGATGGAAGGAGACTAAATGTTGAAACACGTCGGACCGTTCAAATCGTGACCAATTCGACTATGAAAGTGCAGAATCCATTCATAATCAACTTTGAGGTTTCTGTATAATTAATGGACATATAAACACGAATTACATGAAGAATAAGAAATAAGAACAGATGTAAAACTCGTGAATATCATTAATCATATGGATATTACATCAAATCAGTATACATCTGACTAGCATAGGGTATAGATCTCTACCCCGTGCACTATGAACGAAATCTATTGCAACTCAAATCGTTAACCTACAATTGTAACCTAATTCTAGTATATATAGGCTGCTACATGGGCTGGGCTTCCATCTCGTTCGTGGGCTGCGCACATCTTCACACGAACTGCTGCCTCGTGCTGACGTCATCACGACCTTGAAGACATCTTTTCTTCTTCATAATCAGCCCATAGAATTGCATTGCTACGGACAATAAAACCTCTAAGAAATTGCTTCTACAGACTCCCCCTTTTCCGTTGCAATCAATTCTAGATGAACTCCGATAATCAATAGCTACCGAAAAACCTGAATCCACTGGCTCTCCCTTAACTCATGATATTGAGTCTTCTTGTTGAAACTCGATCTTCTGACATCGCATCCTGATCTTCAAACTACAAAGTCCCTGTCCCTCTATGACAACCAATCAACCCAACACATCTCATTGTAGTTCTCCCCCTCAACAGTTAACCACCTATGAATTAAGCATTGCCACCTTCCACTTAGGATTGTCGCTCTACTTACCTAATCGGCATATAATAGAGAAGTTGAATTTCCAACAATCAGCATCAAATCAACCAGCTATCACAAAGATAAGAAACTCTACAACCTGCATCACAAAATGTAATACCATAGACCCTATCTCAAATATAGCAGCATCAAACTCCGTTTTGTATCTCCACAACTCTACTAATCACTTGAAGTCTTTCTTATCAGATCTCCCCTTCAGTTATATAAACCGCCAATCACATAAAGATCTTAATCTCGCAATGAAACTTATATATTGCCTGATTATTATCCTTACATCATGGAATATAGATAGGTTCAATCTTCAAATACTCAAACAACAAATAACCAGCTGATATGTCCATTTATATGCATATTCCCATATCGTTTATAAGTCGTTTTAAGCTTAATAATGTGCAAATTATATGTATATTCGATGCTTTGATGGTATTGTTAGTGATTACAGGCTTAGAACAGGTACATTGGTTAGAAATGGCATTTGGAAGGTCAAAAGATGCATTAAGATGGTTCTTGGACGAGTTTGAGTGAAGACCGAATGAAAAATACAAGTTTTGTGAGTTTCGAAGCTTTATGCGGCGCATAGAAGTGGTATGCGGCGCATGGAAATAAGTAATTTTGATCTGAAAATTTGGCAAAAGTTCCTGTGCGGGGCATAAAAATGGCATGCGGTGCATAACGGGCAATTACTGTTCATAAGTGAAGTTTATGCGGTGCACAACTCTTTTGTGCGGTGCATATCGGGTGCCCAAATTATGGAAACTCTAGTTTATGCGGTGCACAAATTCCTTGAGTGGTGCATAAACTAGGTCGGCAGATTTTCTTTTGTTTTTACACTATAAATACAAGACCAAAACCCTCCCATTCGATATACAATCACCTCTAGTCGATTTTAGGGTACTTTGGGGCTATTCTCAGCAGCTTTTTCGTCCATCAAGGTCCAAGGGTTGTTCGTGAGTTTCAAGGCATTCGGTTATCGATTTTCTTAGCGTTTACTTGTTTTCTACACATTGGTACAATATGTTCTCTTATATTTTTACTCTTTGTGCTTTGTTTATGATTATGAGTAGCTAAATAATTCGTCATCCACTGAGATGAAGTGATACATTGAATAATGGTTGCATAATCTTTTGAATTCAAGTTGATTTGATTTAACGTTGTGTCATAATCTTAGCTTATTAATTATTTGTTATTTAACTCTTAATTGCGGATAGTTTTTGCATGATCTTAGTGGTAACTAGGCTGTGTAAAAGTTATTTTGATTGCTTGGTTAGAAGCGATTGTTTCTATGACGGGTACGGTAGAAAGTAATTATTAGTTAATAAGAGTTAACGGCTTAATGGTTGGGTACAATCAAGAGACACAATTGTTATCTAAATAACCAAAATAATTAGTTGACTAGGAAAGTTATGAAAGACGTCTTGGGGTACCGGTCTTAGTAATGAAACTAGTTAATTAAGGGAATTGAATAAAGTAACGAACTTGACGGGTACGGGGTGAGTCTTTGTTTAGTTCTCGGTTATTAATCAACATATTCGAATTGGTTCTTCATTTAAGTGCAACCTAAATAATGTGTGTCATGGATTTGAAGTGGACGATCTTTTAATTCTATTTGATATACGACAATTCTCTTTTCGATAAATTCTTTGGAATTTCTAACTCTTCCAATAAACTAACGTTTTAATATAAAAGCCAAGATGACATGGTGTCTTTAAAAAACCAAACTCTTTTTAACTACTTAAAACTCACTAGGTCTTTGTAGTCTCTGTGGAATGAACCTTTACTTGCTTTAATCTATATTGCATACGAACAGGTCCACTGCCCGATTGTGTGTGGTATTCGATTCGAAGTATTTTTAAGGAATTTAATTTAACTAGATTTTCACACATCACCAGCTTCATCATTTCAATTCTTCAACAAAGTTTTAACTATGTCTCGTATCTTCATTGCTCCAATACTTCGACAAAAGCTTCCATAACTACTATATAGAAGATCATTAGTTGAACAGTGTCAATCAAGACTGAAAACACTATGATCTTCATTACTCGAGAGTTTTGAAAGTGTAAACACCGTCAATTGTTAATTCTAAAAGAATAACACTTTGATCACCACTTTGTCTCGAGTATATTAGAGTTTTGCTGAGAAAACCGAAGAACATTCTAAAATTTTTATTCCCCCATTTTCTCTGCAAATACTCTAAAAATCAGCCTATAATAGGTTACGGTATCTCCTATCCTTGAGGTTCTTCAAAATGCTTAGAGCTCACGACGGTTAAAGCTCTATGCCAAATAGGGTATACCCATTTTCCCTCCAAATTTTCATGGGAAAACACATTTACATGAAATGTTGATATTCATGTAAATTTTTATTAATAAGGCCGTGGGAAAATTTTGATAATTGCCGAAATTTTTCATCCAAAACGGACCGAAAATTTTTCAACCGCTACCAAACTTCAAATCTCCATGAATCATGCCATTTTAAGACCATGGGCAAAAATTATTTTTCCCGCTAAAAATAATTATATTTTGGTTTTTCTACTACCCTGTCTTGTGTGCTTGGTATATGTATGCACACAACTTGGAACCTCTTTACTCGATCTGTTTCTTGTTATAATTTCGTGTTAATGCAAACACGAACTTGTTTCAGATTGACATATCATCTTTAGCATGACGTCAGCGCGAAGTAAAGAATACTAAGGTATGACGTAAGCACGAACTTGATTATAAAAATGTGATTATCTTCGTGGTGATGTCAGCACGAGGGAAGGTCCTCTTCGTGATGACGTATACACGAACTTAATCAGAATTCGTGATATCTTGTCCATGAACTCGTGGTGACGTCCTCGTGAACTTCATCCACTTCATGCTGACGTAAGCACGAAGTCAAAGGAAATATCATGCGAATACTAGCCACTTCGTGCTGACGTAAGCACGAGGCTAAATCCTCTTCATGCTGACGTAAGCACGAAGTTACACGAATTTCTTGATCTTCACGAATTTGCACACGAATTCAACAGAAAATCCTCAATACAGATCACGATTGAAGACTGAAAACGTCTTCCCTGCTCTGATACCATGTTGAAACACATCGGACCGTTCAAATCGTGACCAATTCGACTATGAAAGTGCGGAATCCATTCATAATCGACTTTGAGGTTTCTGTATAATTAATGGACATATAAACACGAATTACATGAAGAATAAGAGATAAGAACAGATGTAAAACTCGTGAATATCATTAATCATATGGATATTACACCAAATCAGTATACATCTGACTGGCACGGGGTATAGATCTCTACCCCGTGCACTATGAACGAAATCTGTTGCAACTCAAATCATTAACCTACAATTGTAACCTAATTCTAGTATATATAGGCTGCTACATGGGCTGGGCTTCCATCTCGTTCGTGGGCTGCGCACGTCTTCACACGAACTGCTGCCTCGTGCTGACGTCATCACGACCTTGAAGACATCTTTTCTTCTTCATAATCAGCCCATAGAATTGCATTGCGACGGACAATAAAAGCCTCTCAGAACGTGCTTTTACACTAAAGCGGAAGTTCATCACAGTTTAATGATCGTGTTACTACCATTTGACTTGAACAAAAGATTATAAATTCTTTTACATAAAGTTCGCTCATCATCGGCCTCAATATCTCTCGTTTTCAACCATTAAATAAATTCCCAGCTTCATTGTAAGTCTAAGGGCGCGTTTGGTTCACGAAATGTTTTTAGGAGGAATGAAATCTTTCAATGGAATTGAAATTTGAAGGAATGAAATTTGACGGAATGTTTTTAAATTTTTGAAAATTCAAGTGACGAATGGAATGAGATTCCTTCTCCCACCCTCAAGGAATGGAGATTCCACCAAATAAAGGAATGTTTACATTCCAATGGAATCATATTTCTTCATCTTTGAACAACCAAACAAACTAAGGAATGAAATCTCATTCCAACTCCATCAAATTCCATCAGAATCTGTGAACCAAACGTGACCTAAGATTTTTTTTATGTACACAAAGTATTTTATTACAAAACTCATTTTGTTTCTTTATATAATACTATATCACTAAGTAACTGACCATATATCAAACTGTATAGCTAAATTTATATGGAAACCAGTATGTGTACATGTGACCCATATATCTAGTAATACATGCATAAAACTCATGTATTGCATGTTCTGGCAAATAGGAATCGATATATATAAATGATTGCTATGCAGATATTAAGACACAACACATGAATTTTTAACATATGTCTAGTGTCTATTGTAATAGGAAATCTAATTAAGTGTGTAAGCAGGACTAAGATTTGGGGACATATTGAGGTTAAATTTATGCATAGCTAACTCATAAATGAAGACATTTTAGTAAGTGTTAAAATCAAATCCACAGGAGTTAAGAATAATCTAGCAATGTATGTAAATTAGTTATATAAGTGGTCATTACATATACATAACTAAAATATGTTTACGTTATTTGCAATATGATGATAAATTACATGCTAATTAATAAATTAATAAAAATGTCATAGTAATATAGGTTAGTAAATAACGTAATGGTATATTAGTGCAGTCCACTACTGTTAGAAATATAAATAGTGCTTAGTTGTAGTTAAAAACAATGTATGTTTATGTTCTTATTGTAAGGTTGAGGGGGAACTTTTGTAAGTTTCCTTAGAGTATAAATACCCCTCAAATCTTCTTTCCTTGTAACCAGATAACTCATTTCCCACACATTTTACGTATTGAATGTAATCAGATCATTCCACACACACACACCTATCTCTCTCAAGAACACACACTAACACACACATTCCACCATTGTTGAATACCTTACTTCCGCATCAAAACACGAATCTATTACAGTTTTACATGTGGTATCAGAGCGAAACAACAATCTGTTGAAGATCCAGAACAAATTCTATACAGATTTGTGTTAATTTTGTTCAAATTTCATCAATTCGTGTTCATTCAAAACCGTTTCTGCTCTTCACCAATTCACCATCAATTTTCACTCAATTTTCCTGTTTTTTTTGTTTACAAATCCATTCTAAATCACCTCTGAAAATAACCTGTTAAATTTTAGAATCCAATTCAAAGTTTTGAATATAATCCGAAATTTGTGGAAAGTTGACTAGATTTTGGGTTTCGAATTTGAGTTGATTTGAGCTATAATTTTGTTGCTAGGGTTGTGCGCGATCGAATTCTGAGCATTTCTGTTTTTGAATCAAGTTTTAACACTCAAAATTGAGTGAGAAAATAGCAAATAAGTGTTCTACACGACTATTTTGTCGTTTCTGGTGTTCTTGAAGAAATTCCCTTGAAACGATCTTCATATAGAACGTTTTACTTATGTGTTACTAAGACGATCTCCCAAGATCGTCCTAGTGGTTTTTCTGGCATTTGTTGTTAAGACGATCTTGCCAAGATGGTCCTAACATTCTTGGTTCTGTGTGAACTGTGTGTGGTGATTTGACTATTTGAAGTTGTTGTGATTGGGAATCACACTCTTCCTGGGTAACTAATCTCTTTGAGATTGGTTTTGCTCAACAATCTTGAAATCATAACCATTATTCTGTCCAAATTTCCTAAATTTTTCATACTTAGAAAATTTAACTCAAGTTCTTCTAAGACGATCTTCCTTCAAGACTGTCTTATTTTTCCTTAACAAATTTTCTAAGTCGATCTTCCCAAGACCGTCTTATCTTCCTGTCTTCCGTACTTAGAATTTTTTTTGAGTTATTTTTCTAAGACGATCTTATCCAAGATCGTCCTATCTTTCTTTCTTCAATACGATCTCCTCAAGATTGTTTTGTCTTCCAAAATTCAAAACCAACAAAAACAATTTCCAAATCATTGTTAATTCATTTCAATGATTACAACCAACATTGATCCAATAATGTCAATCATCAGACCCCCAATTCTTCACAAAAATTCTTTTGTCAAATGGCAAAATGAATTCATGGATTTTCTTGATACCAAACCAAATGGTGTCTTCATTAAAGAATCAATTCTTGAAGGTTCAATTCATTTCAAACATCCCAATGGAGATATTCTTATCAATGACCAACTGACTGAAGTTCAAAAAGCAAGAATTCAAGCTGACAATCAAGCCAAATCCTATATCTATCAATCTCTTCCTGATGAGATTTTCTCTGCTATTAATTATGATCACAATGCCAATTCTTCACAAACTACTTCACAAGAAACAACAAGTGTGGTAGATTTCATTTCCAAAGATGATTTCTTGTTTGTCCAAACAACTGCTGATATTTTGACAAAGCAAAACCTTACTTTGAAAAACAATTTGCAAATGGATAAACAAGAGTTTGATAAAATCAATGAAAATTTTTCAGAACTCTCAATAGCTCATGAAGCTCTCAAAGTAAACTATGATTCTTTAAAAGAAATGCATTTGTCAAGTAACAGTTCTCAAGCTGTTTCTCCCAATGCTCGGTTGACTAACAAATGTCAAGACCTTGAATAGATTGTCCATTCACTCAAGCAGACCATTGAGACCCTGAAGCTTGAGAAAACCAATGAGTGGATAAGAGCAAATGCAAGAAAAGCTGATGTTGAGTTTCTCACCAATAAAATGAAAGATTTTAGACCCAACTGTGAAAAACATGAAAGACAGATTTCTGATCTAAACAGTACTTGTTTTCTCAAAGGAGTTGAAATTGAAACTCTTCAAAAACAGGTTGAGGAGTTGAAAGCAAATGTTTTGTTCTATCAAGAAAAAATCTATAAAATTGAACAAAATCCTCTTCTAAAGTTCACTGCTTATTATAACATGTCAAAGATTGATAGATCAGAACTTCTTCTTGGTTTGGGTTATGAGAACCCAACACACTTGGAAAAAATTCAAAAAAAAAGACCTTGGTCCACTTTATGATGAAAAATGTCTTAGACTTGGCATGATTCAAGAATTCATCAGACCATCTAAGGATGACTTTGAGTCAGATGATGTTGAAAGACCAAAAACAAATCAGATTGGTATTGATTATGTTGCTCTAAATGACACATACAACAAAACTCATACTAGATCCATCTATGAGTTAGAAGAAATATACAACATTTCAATTCCTGAAAATGATTCTCAAAAAGTTTGTTCAAAACCAATTTCACAAAGAACTTATATTCCAACTACCATATTGGAAAAGGAAACTGAAGGTTTAAAACAAAAGATTGAGTCTCAACAAAAAGTCATTGAACATCTGAAAACTCAAGATCATTCTCCAAAGGTAAGTGAGACCATCCCTACCTAAATGTTGCATGATCTTCATTCTATTAATTGCTCCACACCATCCCATGGGTGTGAGAATTCTAAAGATATGCAGAGTGATAGCATTTCTCCTCAAGAGATTCACGATATGTCTACCTGAATTCTATCATCATTCTTCCAAATTGAAGAGAAAGTTCAAACTTTGGAAGCAAAAAATCTTGCTTCTGTCAAGAAGATACTTTCTTTTGATACTCCAATGACCATCCCTGTTGACCAAAATAAGGTGAACTTAGAGCAAAAGATTGAGACTCCTAAAGATCTTAAGGCTAAAGCAAAAACAATAATTGAAAAATTGACAAACAAAACTGTTTTCAAACCAGAAGTTCAAATGAAAGTTCCAGATTTTACTGTTGAAGAACTTGATAAGGTTTTGGAAACTGATCATGTTTTTGCACCAGAAGTTGAAAAAGAACTTGAAAAACTGTCACCCAAAAAGCCTAAAGTTGAATCAAAGGAATCTAAATCCAAGATTGCTCCAACTTCATTTTATTCACCTAAAGGTCAGCATGCACCAGCTATCAAAGGTAAAAAGCCCATTCCAACTACCTCAATGAACAAGGTTGATACTTCATCTGTTTCTAGAACCACTGCTCCTAAAGTTAACTCACAATCTAGTTCTTTACCTAAGATGTCAAAGTCTAACAAAGATTTTCTAATCACAGATACATCTAGTGGTAAAACCAGATATAGAGATCAGTACGGTTGGTTCACTGTTGGAAACCAAAAGAAACAGAACATCAAATCTTCCAAGAAAACCAACAATCAAAATGTGTTTTTAACTAATTCTAAGACTTTATTTGTTACAGGAGAAAAGAGTTTAGCTAGCAACCATAAGTGGATTCCTAAATCTTCATTGATAAAATCCACTAGCGATGCTAAAACACAAGTGTCTGTTAAATCACCAGTTATAAGAAATTGGATAGCTAATGATTACAAGAAAAAAGTTCCTAATAGGAAATTTGATTCAAATTTGAGTAATTTAGCTAAACCATGGTCTGTAATAAATTCTAAATCTTCTACTATGATTTCTAAACCATTGATTGTTGATTTTAATGGGATAGTGATGAATGTTAAGAATAAACCTCTTGTTCGAAAACCCCATTTGTATACCTTGAATGTTTCCTCTAACCCAAAAGGACCCATTCAAAAGTGGGTACCAAAACAAATTTAATTGTGTTTTGCAGGTAATAAAGGTCTGTGTTTAGCATGCATTTCAATTCTAGATGCTTCTCAACACATGATCCTGGAATAAGTTTCTTTTCAAAGAAACAATCTCGAATAAGTGCTCATTACCAATGGATTTACTTGCCTCTGCATGATTTGTACAAACCCTTTTTCTCTTTCTCCTTCAATCATTATCTGTCAAACATTGATGTTATGTTTATGTGCAATGTGCTTAAATATCATGCAATGTTTGAGGGGGAGAAAAAGGATAATTCATGAATCTAGAGGGAGTTTGTGTATTTGCACTATTTGAAGAGAAACTTATTGTTAATTATTTTAGAAGAAAAACAAATAAAATTTAAAAAATGAAAAATCCATAAAAATGATAAAATTAAAAAAAAACAAAAACAAAATTTGTTTTATTATTTGTTTAGATATATATTTTTTATTTTGAGCCCATGTATAAAATTTCAAGAAGTCCAAGTTAAAAGCCCAGTTTCCAAATGTTGAGTCTAAGTCGTTTCAACCCGGGTCAAACACCCATGACCCGATCAGTATCTTCGTTAACAAGGAGGGAAAGATTTTCTTTTCTTCTTTATCTATTTCATTTTCCTGTAAAAAATATCACTTAGTCTCTCTCTCTCAAATCACATCAAAAATCATTTCGTCTTGATCATCGATACAAGAATAGGGTTTTGTTACCGTTTTCACGCTGATCATTTCATTCCATAACAACATTGTCATCTAATCACATCTACAGGTAAGAATTCGAGTTTGAATGTAAATTTTATTGTTTATCTTCTTCTCGAATATTATGCTTCTGTGATTTTGGAATGTTTTAGAAGCATGTTTAGGTAATGTGAGTATGACTTTTACATGTTTAAATGCTTAAAATTGTGTTTTTGAAAATTCAGAAATATGAAACTCTGTTCTTGTGAAGAAGATGACCTAGGACCATCTTCAAATCGTTCTTGGTTATTTTTATTGATTTATGAGTTTTGAATAGTTAGATTTTGGTAAAAATGACTCAAATAAGAGATGTGCTATGCTAGATGTTAATATGAATCATTCAGTGATAAATGTTGTGATTTGTGATAATTGAGTGGAAATAGGACGATTCTGGCAAAGGATCGTATTAAATTCAAGTTGGGTTGGTTTTGAGACGATCTTGACCTAGATCGTCTTGGTTCCAAAAACGACTTCGAAATGAGACGATCTTGCCAAGACCGTCTTAGTTCCACTTATGTGTTTTTTCCTTTGTAAACCCTGAGACCAAGACCAAGACGATCTTGACAGGATCGTCTTAGGGTCTGTACGCTGTGTGGTTGATGGAAATTTTTTCAAAATTCAATTGAATGGGTAACTGAACTCGTAAGAGATCGGTTTTGCTCAAAACTAATACTTTCAAATATAAGGGGAAATTATGCTCAATTTTTTCAGAAATTGACATAATTTCAACCTACATTTCTAAGTATTAGAACTTTTTTTCAAAAATGAAGTGAAGTATTTTATCACTTGGTTTCCAAGACGATCTTGTCAAGATCGTCTCAATATTCCTTCACTTCAAAAGGTTTTCAAGAACAAACCTTGAGACGATCTTCACCAAGATCGTCCCATTTTCTTTTTCCATACTTAAACTTTTTCAACAAAAATTCAAGACGATCTTCACCAAGATCGTCCCATTTCTTTTTCCATACTTAAATCTTTTTCATCAATAAACTTTGAGACGATCTTATCTAGATCGTCCCACTGCTTTTTCAAGACTTAACATTTTTTTTCAAATGTCAAGACGATCTTCATCAAGATCGTCTCACCTTTTATTTTACTATACTTAATGTTTTTTTTCACCAATTCAAATATTAAGACGATCCATTCCATAACCGTCTTGTTTACAAACCTGAGTTCACCTTAGGATGATCTTCTTCAAGATCGTCCTAATTTTCTATACGTAGAAAAAAAAAATTTCAAGTTTGTTCAAAATATTTTTTTAGTTTTTATTTTTGTGGTGTGACAAAGTGCTTTGTATTGTCATATAATTGCAATATATTTGAAATATGAGGAATTGAACGCCTTTGTGTACTTCCTTACTATTCTCAAATATCGTGTACTTATATGATTGTACTGTATTTTCAAAGTTATATATATATACTTCTATATATAAAAATATAAGGAATTGAACGCCTTTGTGTACTTCCTTACTATGTTTATATATGGAAATATGTATCTGACTATTATGTGTTTATTTTCTCATATCAAGTTATTTGTATGGAATACACTGAGTTGATCGCCTTTGTGAACCTCTTTGTATTTTAGATAAATCACTTGTATGAAACTTGTTATTTGCTATTCAAACATTACTTTATGTGTGCGTTAAATTGTTTTATATCTTAAAATCAGAAAAATAAAAAATGGAACATCAAGATCAAGTTGAACATGATGAAGAGATTGCTTTAAATGCATCCATTGAAGAAATTCTTATTGCTGGCAACTCAAAGAACATGAGAAACATTAGAGCTTTATCTGACCCATTTGTTGCTTCGGGATTCCCAATTGTCCCGAGAATTCTTCACAATCATCCACTCTCCTATGTTCTTACTGTCGAAAGAGACATGCCTGAAGTTTATTTGTTTGAGATGTGGAGAACCATAAGCTTTGTTCAGCCTCAAGATCCATCTTCTTCTAGATCAAAACCTAAACATAAATCTCCCGAACTTCGTCGTCAAGGTTTCTTCCAATATCAATTGAGCTCTGGAGATAGAATATATGACTTTGAGTTCAAACTTAATGACTTCAGAAGAATTCTGATGCTTCCTGAAGCTATTTCTAATGGACATGCTAATTTTGATGAGTTTGAGTCCAATGATATAATGTTTGCTGCATTAATCTCACTTGGGTATGAAGGTCCTTTGACCAAGACTAGAGACTTCAAGCTGAAGAATCTACCCAAGATCTGGTATTATGTATACTCCATCCTCAGCAACTGCTTGACTCCGTATACAAGAGGAATGGATAATTTGACTCAGCCTATGCTGCATATCTTTTATGGTCTTGTCTTTGATAGACATTACGACATTGCTCAACTTTTGTGGGACCAACTGATAGTATTGGTTAATGGAAAAATCTCAGCTACCAAGAAGTATATTCCATTCATCAGATTTCTGACAGTAATTGTCTATGCTGCAGTCAACCATGAGAAAAGCATTCCGAGACTTCATGATGATATCAAAGTTACACTCCAACAGTACAAGTATGTTAGAGACTCTGGAATTGCAAGTTATACATACTTGATTCCATCTCATTTGCTGGATTTGGTTTTTGAGTCTAATGATGATTTGAAAGCTTACCTGGACTGGATTAGAACAACTCTGGGACCAGAAAGCCTCCCGGTTCCTGCCCAAGTTGTGTATAGGACACCAAGTGAGGGGTCTAAGAGGAAAAGAAAAGAGAGTGAGGGTGCATCCAGTTCCAGTGAGCCTAAGAGAAGAAAGATTGAGAAAAACCAAAGATTTGTGTTGAAACTTAGTCAACAAGTGTTTCAAAGAAAAAAAAGGGGAGTTCGTCAAAGAAATTGAAAAGAAAAACTCCAGTTGAACCTTCTTCACCAGCATCTTCTGAGGAGACAATTTCTGTTAATGGGTCTCCAAAACCAATCAGATCTCCACCTCCTAAAACAACTACTTTGAGATCATCTTCATCACCCAAAACACCGTCACCTCAAAGATCGTCATCTCCATCTTCACCAAAATCATCTCAATTACCTCAAACACCTATTCATCAGTCTTCGCCACTTCCAGAAATCATTTCACCTGTACCACCCGCAATGGAACAAACTCAACCTCAAACCGTTGTATCACAAATTCTTTCATCTTCATCATTTCCTCGATCTCCTCCACCTACATATTTTCAAGGCCAAATGAAATCAATTCCTGTTAATATCCGCAAAAAATTCAAGAGATCTCGATTTGAATATGATCAATTTCAAACAACTGAACAAGAAGATGCAAATGATTCAAGTGTTGATGAATCAGATTCTGATGAATCAAATTCAAGTGTTTGCAGATGATGTCATGGACATCACGGAGGAAAAAGGAAGAAATGAGGGAGGTTGAAAATACCAGAGAGGATGAGAGGTCCGGGCTAGGTGAAAGGCATAAAGAAAACGTTGGCCTCCATTTAGTTACAAACGTTTTTCAACGCCGGGTTTGCCCTAGGATAGAAGCCGAGAGCTCCCAACTCTCGCAAGATCAAACCTCCGCAAGCCATTCGGAAGTCTCTCAACAGACTGACGTCTCATTTCTGCATGAGCAAAATCCACGTACTCCACTCCATTCTCCTTCTGAGTCTGTGAATGTTGAAACACAAGAGACACCTGCTCCTCTCTTGAACTTTATTTCTGCACGTGTGTCTAGTACCCCACTTAGGACACCAATGACACCGATTGTGATACCATTTGCACATCTACATGATGCTGCCGGAACAAACATAGAGTGATTGGCTATTGTGCCCTCTCGAGGATTGTTTGGAAGTCCTTCCATTGCTAACATCACGCCAGCTTTGAACGAAGGTGCCTTAGTAGCTAGATTATCTGTGCGACAGTCCGAGTTCCTTCGAGCTCAATCAGTTGCGTCAGCTCTTCGTGCTTTAGGCTTAACGGTAAGTCTAAGTGACTCCGGAGTTATTCACCTTCATTTCCCAAAAGATTCTGGTTGTGAAACCGAATCATCAACTGTTGTTCATACTATTGAACCAACAGGAAATCCTAAGACAGTAATGATGTCTTCAGGTCACTCAGTAGAAACACTTGAGACTACTGGTGTGCCAGATTCTGCTATTCCATTACCAATTGAAGCACAAAGATTATTATCTCAATTTGTTGAAGGAATTGAAGAAGGTCAAAGGAGTGAATTGCTTGTTTCTAGAAATATTTTAACCGGAAAACTTCCTGCCACCGAATCAAGTTCACCATCACCGAGATTGCTTACTGGAGGTGCTTTACGTATTGGTACTCCAGTAGCATCTTCATTACCACCCCATGTAACACCAACAACAACAACAATGCAAACTACAACAAAAATTCCATCATCACCAATTCAAACAATACCGATAATTCCAACAATTCCACCAACAACAACACCAACACCAATTACTCAATCATTTCCCGATCCTAGTTCACCAGATCATTCTTCCAGTTCTTCTTCCGACTCATCTAATTCTGCCGAATATTTAAGTGCTTGCTCACCGAGACGAATTGCCACCAGTGGTCTATCAACCGATACTCTCATTGTTGCACTCATGAATCGGTTGAGATCCGAAGAACCACATCTCACTTCCCATAAACGATCAATCTTTCAATCACTCCTTGCATACATGTCATTTCAAGATACACAACAAGAGAATAGAGCCGAAGTTGAAGCTCTTCAGAAGAGAATCCGAGAACTTGACCAACAATGTCAACTGGCCGATATCTCAAGAAGTCGGGATGATCAAGATCCTGATCATCAACCCGAGGGGGAGAATATAAGAGATATCGGAGAGGGTCATGAAACTCAAGAACAAAGTGGTCAAGAACACACTGTTCAAGATGTGATTCAAGATCAAACAAATCAAAATCAAGATCAAACACAAGCTCAAACTTCTTCAACTCATGTTCATGAATCGGATTCAGATGATCTACCCCCGCTTGTCAGAAAAATTTCACATTATTACTCCACAACTTCAAGTTCTGATCCTGATCTATTTCAACCTAAAGATGATGAGTCTGATTCATCTGATTCTGATGATCCTAATAATGCTCAAACAAGTGAACAATCTCAGCAAGAAACATATGAGAAAGACATCTTTGAAGAGATTGTCTATCATCTGAAAAACCCAGAAAATCTTGAGACTCCTAGTGAGCATGCACAAGGAGTCAGACATCCAAGACTTTCAAAAAGTAGAATTTGGCAGATTAATGAGGGTTATTTCGCTGAGAACTATGAGCAGATCTTGGATCTAAGTACCAAGCCTGAAGAGATTGTGTGCAAAGCTAGATATCTTGAAGAAAGAGCTTTCCAGATTTATTGCACGCCAGATGAAAGATTAAACATGACATTGAATCGTTTAAGAGCATTCTTTTTGTTCAGACATAAAGATCGAAGAGATGCGTACATGGAGTTGATGAATGCTGTAAGTTTTGTGAGAGAAGAATGGTGGTATAGGTAGTTTGAAAGACCAATCACAAGAGTGCTAGAGTTGTTTGTTCCCTTGATAGCTCACAACATGAGACTTGTTCGATTCAAAGTTCACAAAGCAGATGGTTGTATGTATGTTGTTCAAGAAGAATCTTTCCAACACTTGAAGATCTCAAACATCCTGTTCCTCTACAATCAATATGCATATTTGATTATCAAGAGTCCTGATCAACTTCAAGCCTATGAAGCATTGAAAAGCCACATTCAAGCCTTAATCAGATTTTATGAATTCAATGACTTTCAGATCGGCTTAGAAAGAAGAACTAGTAGGATTAACCTCACAAAACCAAATCAAAGAGCTGGAGTTTATGAGCTAGATTCATTTCAAATTGGAGATGTGATTGAAGAATTGAATGGATTTGTTTTCATTAACCGTTTAAAGAGAAAGATCTTCATTCGTGCTTCAGATTTTCCCAAGTACTCTGATGGTACTTTGAACTATTGCTTGTCCATTCTAAGTGCATTGAATGAAGATTCTGATGATGAAGAAGATGATCACATCAAGTCTCAGAGAGGAAATCATATAAGACGTATCAAAGCTGTTCTTAAGATGCGTCAAAGAATAAGAGATCTTATTGTTGAAAGGACTCCCAAGGCTCAAGAAGGAGTAAGACATATTGAGACAGGCTCATGGGTTCTTTGGAATCCTAGTCACAAACATGGTCCTCATAACATTCCACCAGCGAATTTCCAAGACAACATTCGATTACCAGATGAACGTCCTAAAGGTGATAAATGGCATTTCATTCCAAAGAATTATTGGAAAGACACTTGGAATAGTTATAAGAAAAGAGCCTTCTGGAATTCAAAGATTGACAAGCCTACAACATCAACCGCTGCTCAAAGTTATAAGAAGAGAAAGAACAAGCAAAGAAGAGCAAGCATGAGGAGAAGACATCAAAGGAAGAGATGATGGAAAACCAAGCTCACAACCAAGCACTAAGGGGGAGAATGTTAGAAATATAAATAGTGCTTAGTTGTAGTTAAAAACAATGTATGTTTATGTTCTTATTGTAAGGTTGAGGGGGAGCTTTTGTAAGTTTCCTTAGAGTATAAATACCCCTCAAACCTTCTTTCCTTGTAACCATATAACTCATTTCCCACACATTTTACGTATTGAATGTAATCAGATCATCCAACACACACACACACCTATCTCTCTCAAGAACACACACTAACACACACATTCCACCATTGTTGAATACCTTACTTCCGCATCAAAATACGAATCTATTACAGTTTTACAAATACTACAAATTTGGGACAATAGAGACCGGTGAAATAAATAAACACCGGTAAGTGGTCATTAAACTTACACTGGTCTTTATAGTTGGACAAGAATAGAGACCGGATGAATATAAAACAAGTAGTCTCTATTCTTTAAGATCTGTTGTTTTATACTCAATCGGCCCTATTCCTTGTATAAAATGCATAAACCTACCTCTCATCCAATCCTAACGCCTTTTTTGTTAAAAAAACAATAAAGACCAGTTTACTTTGTAACTAACCGGTCTCTATTATTATACATTAACTCCTTCAAAACGTGTTCATTCCCTTCTTCCTTACAATCGGCTAGGTTGAAAGAAAAAAAAATCATATATTTAAATTAAACGGGCTTAAATTAAATAACTTTATATAATTTTAAAAGATTTATTATATCAATCATATATATAAATTTCTACAAATAACGCTTGTATTGTATGACATCAAATCGTTATTGTTTGATCAAATAATCGCATGGACCTTCAATCCAAAACAAGGAGGGGTTTTGACCGATTCGTTGGCAATTCCCTATCGGTGTAAAACTTTGTGAAGCTCAACGCCACAAGATCGGTGATGTTTGTGTTGGCAGTGGAAACAACTCCGTGGAGGAGCCGGCCACCTTAGGTATGATGAGGGTCGAGAGAACATGCCTCCATTCGATGGGGATGATCTCTTTATATAGGACTAACTTATCTTGGGGGATTAGTTAGGGTTTTTAGGGGGATATCCTAATTATTTGGGTACAAGATATGGTAGACATGTTTATGGGATTTACATGCCATATAAGAAATATATTATAATAATAAAAGATAAGGAAACATACCTTTTCTTTAAGAGGAAAAAAATAAGAGATTTCCTCCATATTTGGCGGAGCTCCGTTCTGATGGATGAGCTCCGTTCCTGACGGAGGTGAGCTCCGTAATTCTGGCAGAAAGCATCTTTTAAGTAGCAAATTCACATACAAAGGTAGAGTTCCGGAGGGGTATATCATCAAGCCCCCTAGTCTAATAGGAGAGACTAGCAAGAGGCTGTCGTGTGCTCCATAAAATATCAACTGGCTGCAGATCCGAGTAAGCTCTCCGTAATTGTTGTCTTTCGCCTGGTATTATCCGTTCCATCTTTGTCCTTTGACCATTAATGTGACAACCGTCATCTGAGCGTATTTCCCGAAGTACTTTTCCGGTCATTTTTAGTTTGTTTCATTCATGTATGTCGTTAGACTTTAAGACTTTATCATGGAATAAATGGGTTCGTGTTTTATTTGAGCTTTATGAGCATTTAGACTTTAGAAAAATTGCACATGGACTCGAGAATAGAAGAAATACTAGTTGTCTTGTGGAAATGCCAAATTAAGTGAAATACTTCAAATTTAATCAATTAAAAATATAATAAACAAATATAGTCATGTGTATATCCATTGGAAAGCTATCGAAAAGTTACATTCAACTATGTCGACAAATTAAATTTATGTGTCACGAGTCTTTTTCTATTGTCGAGTCAAATGAGATTTAAAAGGTCAAAGCCGGTCAAATTCGGTCAAAGGAGGGGAAGGAACAAACAAAACCCTTGAACCACCATATCTTCAGTCGGAGGCTTGTACCTTGCAGGCATCGTTGTTGTAGGAGCGTTTATTTTTCCTTTTATCTCCATATTATCTGTTGGGTGTTTGCCTCGTTGTCTAATGTGATCGTCACATGTCCATGGTCATGATACTTCTCTTTTGGCGAGTTTCAAACTCCAATATGATCTTGGAATCCGACATCTGTTAAACTTTATGATACAAATTGTTCTTTTTTGTATTCGCCAATTTTGAGATATTTATTGTATGCATATTGTAATATGATGCATAAATTGGCTTTTTGACCAGGGAATTGAACTTCAATAAACATCCCACCGCCATTTTTCATATATCTATATATATAGTACGGGAGTTTTGGGTCAAGAATCCGAACTCAAAGATTTGAGTTTCCATCAATCCACTCTGATATCTACGAAAAACTAGACAGCGATTTGGGTGAATTTTTGAAGTATCGCTAGCTCGACTTTTCTTTTTTTGTTGCCTCTGTGTCTTGCATGCCGTGCTCCTTATTTATTCCCGTTTTTGCCCATGTTACTGAGTAATATTACTAGTAACATGTATGTACATGAGCTTCATATGTGTATTAGCTAGACCATATGTCTCATCTTCAAATCAATCGTCATATCTTGAAGATACTGACCGAGCTATCATTATTCGAAGTTTTCAACACTAGTACAAATTTTTGGGAATAGAGACCGGTTAATTATTTAAAGACCAGTTATTTTCTACCTATGTGGTCTTTAAACTTGTGTAACTGGTCTATATACATGAACCCAAACAGGTCAGATTATAAAAACCGGTTGAGTTAACAGCCTAGTTTTTATATTAATTGGTTCAATATAATAAAAGTGGCTTCTAAAGTTTGAAATTTTACAGACCATCTCTTTTTTAAATAAATGGTCTCTATTCATGGAATTAAATGCAAACACCAACCCCTAGTCTAGCTCGGCAACGTCTTTTTTTCTATTTGTGGGAAAAAATGGTTACTGTATATTTATAACTAAGTGGTCTCTATTCGTCTAATATACTACTTTCAGCAAAGTCTTTCTTCCACACGATCTGTTACCAACATTCTCTCAAAAAATTTCAAACTTTCACATTTAATACTAATCAAGCATATCATCATTATCAAATTTCAATCATAAACAAATTCTACAAATGAATGAAAGGTATGTCTATTTCACATTAAATATCTTTGCATTTAATTTATATAGGTTTTTGTTTTATCAATTTTGTATTTAAATTTTGAACAATCATTATATATATATATATAGATATGTATGTATGTATGTATGTATATATTAGATCAATTTATTATTATGTTGTTTTTGTGTATATATAGGCTAATCTAAGGATTGTTGCGGTATTTAGCTTGTGGATTCGGTAACATATACGAAGGAGATATATTTTCACATTTATATATAGAACTTTCAACTAACTTATTCACAATAATTAGTTTATGTGTCATGGCATGCATTCATGTAGTATAGGGTCCAAACCATATGCCTCTAGGTTTATACCCGTCCGAAATTAATCTACTAGAGGTTAACTTTGGATAGTCCCCGTTTGGGACTGCTTTTTGAATACTTTGTCTCATTTAGGATGTGAATGATGTGTTAGCGAATTGTGTGTTTAAGGAAAAATCGACACCATTTCCCTTTACTCCTACGGGTTTGTGTTTTATACACTTACTTGAGGAGTTAAGGGAAAATGCTGCCGATTTTTCCTTTAACACTCAATTCGTTAACATGTCATTCACATATGAGACAAAGTATTCAAAAAGCGGGTTAGGATTGACCACCTACAATAACCAAACCTTACGTTCTACGTATCATATCATACATGCATTTTATTAAAACATGTACTCTATATTTATTCAGATGGAGCGTAGGCGTAGATGGATGTACGAGATAACAAGGTATTCTAAAGAATTTGATGACGGATTGGCTGAATTTATGAAAGTTGCTGAGGAAAATCGAAAGAACAATGATAGAGAAAAAATTTGTTGTCCTTGTAAAATTTGTCAAAATTCAATGTGGTTTCATGATCCTATGCAAGTTAGTGCACATATAATAGGTAATGGGTTTTCCGTCTATTGTAAGTAATTTCAACAATATGCATTTCCGTCTATTGTAAGTAATTTCATATGTATTTTATCATTCAAGTTGGTTCTTCCATTTAGTTTTCTTATATATAAGTAATAATGTTAAACTTATTTATATACACATATATTTGTAGATACCTTGGAATAATACAAGACCGTATGAGCACTCGGAGTTAGATGATATGGTTCTCTTTTGGACAAATGCATTTCCAGTTCCTAATGAAGACTAAAGTATGGACTGTTTATTCTTAGAATTTCATGACTTGGTAGGAACTCTAACTTTCTTTAGCTTTTGTAATATGTTTAGTAAGCTATATGCTATGTAGTATTTGATAAAGTGTAGTAGTTGGATTAAGCATTAGGTACTAGTGGTTTGAATTTGATGTTTTGAGTAGCAAGTAGTTTGGAATTGAATTTGGTTATCTAGTATGAAGTTTGGATTTGGTATTTGATAATTGAGCAAGAAGCTTGGTTTTGGGATTTAAATGTTGAGCAACAAGTTTGTATATGGTTTTGATTTTGTATTACATAGCGGGAGACATGTTGAGCAACATATATGTATTTTGAATTTGGTTTGGTATTGTAAAGATGAATTGGAAACAGCAGGTTTGTGAAAATGAATAGCTAGCTGAATTGTAAATAGCAGCAGGTTTTACAGTGGGATCAAGTCTTTTTTTTATAAATAAAATTGAATAGAGACCATTTTATTAAAAATAAGCAGGTATATCAAAAATAGAATAGAGACCATTTATGTTGATGGAGGGAAACAAATTATACAAGCGGGAAAGAAGAATAGAGACCATTCTGTTTCAAAGACACTGGTCTTTATTGTAAGAATAGAGACCCGTTGTCAATCGGTCTCTATTATCCATTTAACAGGTCTCTATCTGCGAAATCCGTACTAGTGCAACCCTGGTGTCGTCTAGCTAGGAATCCTTTTCGTTAAGTAATCGTTTGGAGTTGTCAAGAATTCGGGTCACTTAGGTGGCTTCGATCAGCCGCATCAATATTGGGGACCCTTCTTTGGGTCATTTAGAGTTTGGCTGGCGACTAAGTGATTGGATCCGCACCTAATTCCTCGTTGGTTGTCAAGACTAAGCTCGTACTAGCATTGGCAAACGGGTTTGCTCCTTATCGAGCCATCATATATAAATGCAAGACCAGAATGTTGGTTGATAATCTTTCTTGGAGCTTTCGGATCTCCACCTTTGCTTGTCGAGATCTTTTTTTTTTTTTTTAGATAATATCATTATATGATATTAAAATTTCCATGCCATGCACATACATTCCTAATATAAGATATTTTTATGTACGTGGTCATGAATTCGTGAGATGGACACAATCACACAATCTTCAATCTTCATATCTGGATATCATCTATTTGTATGTGGTGACATGTAGGTGGATTGGCGAAGCATCGGATATTAAATGTACGTTGTCTAGGATCCCTTTATCGTATCAAATCATCGAGACCTCGGTTTAGGTGGCTTTAGCCGCACCACGAGAGACCCTTCCATGGATCGTAGAGCCTGCAGTGATGGGAGGCAGCTGCTTGGCAGTCATGCTTCCGTGCCTCAATCTTTTCTCTACTTCGTTGTTAATTGGGACCAGTGGCTGAATTTCGCGGGTCTCGAGATTGACTTCTGATAGTTTTCGAGCTCTCTAATCGTGTTTTCTGGGTAAGGAGAGAACTTGTGGCCACTGCCCATGTCTTGATCGCACCGTAGGGCCTGTTTCAATGATATGTTGGTTGCCCCATGATGGCAGATGGTGGCTAATGGCTAGTAGAGGCAAAAATCGGTTTTTTCGCCTTCTTTTTCGCTTTCCATCCGTCTTCTTCGCTGGTCTTTCTCCAATGGGTCTTCGATATTTATCAGTCCGCCATGGTTTTTGATTTGCATCTTCTGCTACCTTGTTGATTGTTGGCTCCTGGTCCAACAGTGGTCCCTGCCGGCGGTCCTCGGTGGTGCCTTTTCGAGAATTTTCGTCTAGGTTTTCGGTTCCAAATTATTTTTTTCCGGAACTTACAGAACCCATATATATACCCGACTTATATCTCGATGTAGTGACCCTCCATATATAGCAGGGGATCAGCTCTCCGGTGGCTGGTGGTGTAACACCCCGACAAAGACGGAAACACGAAGTGCCACATAACGACATGGTATAAAAGATTTAAATATAAAATATCAACCTAAAGTTCCATATGACATTCAAATTCAAAAGATTACAAGTTCAAGTTGACGTTTAAATCCATTACATAATCACAAATCCATAATCAAAAGATAAATTGTTTGCATTACAAACCGTCAAGCATTCAACATATTGAGCAATCAAAGAGGCGGTCTTGCTACGAACCTATTGCTCTAAACCTAAAAAGCATGAAGAAAAAGTGTCAACTACGAGAGTTGAGTGAGTTCATAAGTTTTAACTAACAACATGTTTATATTCCAACCATATTCAAGGATAATAAGTCACAAAAACTTTCAAGTATTCCTTCATAATACTCATACCCAAACCGCATGTTCAAATCATAATCTCCAAACATATTAATATCAATTTCATTAGCCACAAGGGCATAATTTAAATAATTTTGATGAGAAAATGTTTGAGCCACTACTACTACCTTTTCATGTCCAAACAATATATTATTTCATTTCATTTCATAACACGGGCTGTCAATCAAGTGCTTTAATTACAATTGGGGTCATGTCATGGAAACGACCATTTAAATTTAAGATAGCTAGAGCACCGCTCTAGTTGGACTGGAAGTGATGGTCGTCACGAAGGCAACCAACATTCCACCGTTACGCTCTGGGTGAGTGGACGACTCCTAGTTGCGCAACCCTCTAACTACAAGCCTCCCCTTTCAGAGTTAATAGTAGTGTACCAAAATATAACAGTTTGACAGAACTCAAGCTCATCATATAACATTTATCACATTGAACATTCATCATAATCCCATATCATAATCATACTTATCAAAAATCATTTCATATATAGAAAGCAATTTTATTTATTTATCATGTTTTTCACCCTGAAAGTTAAACACATAAAATAGTTTGAAAGAGGGCTATGACTCACTTGTTTGGAGTATGAAAAGGGGTTGATCAAATGTGAGATCTTCGGCTAGTGGTGTCGTTCCCCAAGCAAGCCTAAACCATGGTATTTAAGTATACACAACGTAAGTGTGTAGCATGAACTAGTAAGCTAGATCATGAGGTGTATGTTAGTAGACTTGCCCATCTTTGATTGTTATTAGATTGTGGATCGAGTTCAAGTATATTGTAGTGCTCACATTATTTGGTTAGAAGATATTTGGTGGTGAAGGCCATTTCTCATTACATGTTTTTGTTCGTTTATTGGAATTTCGGTAGTTTGGTTTTGATTTATATAAATTTTCATTGCATACTTTGCTTAATAATAATATTTGACATTTCTGATCTTATAATATGAATATTGATGAATATTTCTGATTTATATTTATTTATTCAATTTAATATTATTTAATTAATTATTTATTATTTTATTGATTTATTAATTAAATAATTCCTTATAATTACTTTTAAGTTCTTAAATTGCTTTTAAAATTTATGGATAATTATTTTGTGATTATATACTGATTTTTATACTTTTTAATTTATAATATTATGATTTGTACATTTATTTGTGCATTATTTTTAATTAATTCAATAATAATGATTAATTAGTGATTTTTATTTAATTATTATATCCTATTTAAAGTGTTTTTGGTTAACAGTAATTAAATAAAGTTTTTTCTGGTAATTCTTGACTTTTCAAAGCCATTATATAAAAGAAATGTCAAATTAACAACAAAATTGATTTTGGTCAGGTTGGCTGGAACGTGCGTCTTTCTTAAAAAAGGTTGTGAGTTCAAAACTCTAAAACCTCTTATTTTTATGTTATTTTTTATTCTAATATTTTGTAAAAATCTTCCATTGTCACTCTTTTTGGTTTTTTTCTTTTTTCTTCTTTTCTTTTTATTCATAGTCTATAAAAGATGAAAAAAAATATAGATATATCTATAATTACAAGACTTAGTATGAAGTGGATTAACAAAATTAATATATATTTGTTGTTATCATTGTTTGAATTAACATTATTTATCTATATTTCATATTAAAACAAATTAACCACTCATTTTAAGCAAACTAAACCAATCACGTCTCTATTTTAAATCAATCTTTCAAATATTTTCAAAATACCCTTATTCACCCCTAATAAATCAACACACAATCACCTCTCTATTTTTCACACATACACACACATCAGCACCACCACCGGTCACCACCACCGCCATTGTCATTACATCGTCACCGTTGTCGACGCACACCACCATGACTTGTCACCGCCACCATTCCACAATTTCACCGTCGTATTGCACAAATACCCTTCTTTTATTACTATTATTATTACTACTCACTTCTGTTTATATTATACTACTACAACTATCACTATGATATTATTGTTACTAGATTTTAGACCTGTGTCCGACATTGGACACGGGGTTTACGATATTATCAATATTAAATCTTCATGCATTTAATTAATTCATAAAAACTTATATTTTTAAAGATATACGATTCTAATTGTTATACTTTGCAAGTTGTAGTACAATAACCACATGTTCGTCACTGTCATTATTAGCTGATACATATTGATGGAATGTTTGTTGTAGTCATTCCACAAAACACATGCTACAATAATTTCTCTATTATATAATTTTTTTGAAACCAATTGTACTCATAATGTGATATTATTATGAAAATTTATTAATAATTAAAATATAAACATACTTGTGATCCCGTACTTGACATTAAAGTATACGTGTTTGATCATGATACGGCCCATAACATGAATATGTTTATTTTCAACCACTGTCCTATGATAATTAGATAACAATTAGGATTGTTTTCATATTGTTTGATAACAATTAGGACTTTTGATTTGAGTGACAATTGTAACTTTAAAAAATTAAATATAAATACTTTTTATAACGTTTTTAAAAAACTTAATAAAAAACTGCTCAAATTGATGGCTAAAAATAAATATATATTAAGTATTTAAGGTTAAAAAGTGTAAATTATTGATGGAAAACAAAAAAGTGTAAATTAATGAGACTTTTTCTACAAATTAATATAAATACCAATATAATAATATATTTGAATAATGATTATTAGTATTTTTAATTTATAGTTAATCTAAACGATGACATAAGCGATAGTCAATTTGATAAAATTGAACGATTTGATTGGTTAATAAGTCATTAGTTCAACTGTCTTATATTATATATTATTTAAGTAGTAGTTTTTACTTTTTAGTATCATTGTTTTATTGGTTTCTCATGATCGTCGTCGTTTAATTTGATTTATCTTGTGCATCCATATCTAGAACTATTTTGTCTATTATGTTGAAGTCAAAGTTTATGCATCTAAATTGTATAAAAATATAGAGTAAAGTTTTATAATACTTTGTTATCCCCGACTATCAATCGGGTATAACACTAGTTTACTTTTAAATTATATAACACTTGTTTCTTGGCTTTCAATTATTTTGCTACAGTAAGTTTAAATTACTTTCACCATTGGTTATGTAAATTTAATCAAGTTCATGATTTACATAATTTATTTATTAATTTATATATCTTTTAATTACCATTTAGATTAATTAAATCATAAAAATACGTAGAAATCACCATACAAGCTTTTGTCCAAAAATTTCAGGCCTTTCTAGGCAACTTTTAACATTTCAAGTTCATATAATTTCAACCTCTCTTGTGTCTTGCTTAGTTGTGGACTTTAAGCATGAAAATCGTTTGCAGAATTAGTGTTTTTAGCCTCATTTCTCAAGCAATTTAAGTACTTCAAAATGGATTTTTGTCCTTATTTCATAATTTCCAAAAATTTCATCATATTTTGATAATCCAAGTCATGATAGTGGTGGTGGTGTGATATGTGCAATTTTGTGCTTTCGGTTAGTGATTAATTGACCCAAAAAGGTGATTTTTGAGCTTAATCTTGTCATGCTTCAAATGACTTGACTTTTATACTTTTGATACATCATATATCCAGTAGGTTTAGGATATTTTTATGCTCATTTGATCATGGTGCATGTGTGTGCTAAAAATGCATTTTTGCATGCTTTCGGTTTACGATTTCAAGCATATTTTAACATGTTGTGATTCAAGCTTTATATCCTTGATATTTTATAAATTTTTCCAGAATATATTCACCAAGATTAACATATTTTTCAGTTAAGACAAGTCTCTAATCATCTCATAATACAACAACAAATCCAACCTTCTTAAATCTAACATTCATGAGATTATCTCAACATTTGAACAACAAATCTTTATCCATCAACATAAAAACATATTTTTATGAAAATTTCCAGAAAATATGTGTATAAAGATTATATAAAACATAATCATCTTTTCATGCAAAAGTTACTTTACAAACTATTAACATATAACAACACTTTTTGAGTCTACTTTTATAGATCTAACTTTCAACAATAAAAGTCTACTTTTTAATAAAATTTCTAGAAGATATATCTTCAAAATATATAAAAATATAACCATCTTTCAAAGGAAAAATCACTTTAAAAGCTATTAAATCTATAACTACACTTTTGGGTCTTAAACAAGTTAAATCCTTGGATCTTTCTTCATGGATTCAACATGCATGAGCATGGAAAGAAAGATCCTATCAACTTTGTCCTCATCAAGTGTATATTTTAAAGAAAACATAATCTTTTTATGAAACCTCTTTAATATAAACATAAACAAAATAAATCTAGTAAAGAGATGAATATATATACCCTTAAAGAACACTTTTTGAAGATGAAAATGAGGGTAAATTTCCGTGGCTTATATAGCTCCAAAAACCCTTGTTCAAACCTTGAAACAACCCTTAATCTATAGCTTAATGTAACCCTTGATTCCACTAATCTAAACCGTTATTATTATTATTGTTTAAATTGGTTTATGTTTGCCTTTTCTTGCGTTGGGAGCTGTCGAAATGAAGAAGAAAAATGGAAGGGAGAAAGAGTTTTTGAGAAAGAATAATAGTTGTGTGTGAAAAATGGTGTTTAGTGTGTGTTGGAGTGGTGAGTTCCAAGACTAATTGCATGTAAAATTTGAATTAGAAGTGTGTGTATGTGGGGGGGGGGGGGGGGGGGGGGGGGACGGCCATGGGGAGAAATTAAGAGGTTTTTACCTTCCTTTTTTTTGTATAATTATAGTGTAAGTATTTTTTTTGTATAATTATAGTGTAAGTATGTATGTATATATTAGATGGGTATTTATTTTATAAGTGTAATATGTAGTTATTTGTTTATCTAAGTTGATTAGTTAGTCTAGTGTACATATATGTATGTGTCGTGTATATATATATATAATGTATGTAAACATTTTTGTGTTTTTATTTTATTATATGGCTCATTGGTTGTATTCTTGTATTTATATTAGGCTTTTGTATATATACTTATTATCATTCAAGCATTTTCATGTACCTAAGGAGTTATAAATATTTTTATGATGTTCATGGCATTTTCATGACCAAATGTTATTTAGTTAGCTTGATGATTCAAGTTGTTGGTCATTTTATAAGAATTTTTTATTATTAGCTCAACTTGTGAGACTTACTTTATTATTTATACTTTGATTAATTACTAATAAAAATTTTTGTTCAATGGTATTTTATTAGATTGAATTTAAAACTAACAATAGCTTTAGATTGCCAATTTAGGGGCATTATCTACTAGCTTCAAGTATAACTATGGCTTGTGGGATCATAGACAACCTAACTAGCACGTATATAATATTTAAAAAGTAGGGTTGTTACAGGTGGCGGTTGAACCGAGGCAACAGATATATAGTAGGGAGCAACTGTTTTGGATTTTATTGTTTTTCTTGAGCTTAATTCCATGAACACAAAAAACTTCTGATGATGATTCCTGAATTGTATCGGTATCGTGAAGTTTAAATTTGATCTCTAGGAGTTTCGGTGTCAAGCTCACGTAACATGGGAATTTGTTTTTTTTTTTTACTTTTCAAATAGAATAAGAAAAGGATTGGGTTTTTGGAATTTGTCGAGGTGAAAACCATGGAGTTTACATCCAGTGTTTTTTTTTTTTTTTTTATGGCATGAGACATAAATTGATTGTATGGAAATTTGGTTTCTTCCGATATATGAATAAGTAGTAACAGATCCAATTATCAAATCTGATTAACTGCAGGTTGGGTTATACAAGATCTGGGGCAAAAAAGTTAGGGACTTTTAAGGTTGTTAATGGCTGGAGATCTAACGCGGTGAGAGAGGTGGGAACGTATAAGTATATCGTCCTACAGACGGCGCCAATTTGTTTGATTAAATAATCGCATAGACCTTTGATCCGGAACAAGGAGGGGGTTTTGACCGATTCGTTGGCGATTCCCTATCGGTGTAAAGCTTTGTGAAGCTCAACGCCACAAGATCGGTGATGTTTGTGTTGGCGGTGGAGACGACTCCGTGGAGGAGCCGACCACCTTAGGTATGATGAGGGTCGAGAGAACATGCCTCCATTCGATGGGAATGATTTCTTTATATAGGACTAACTTATCTTGGGGGATTAGTTAGGGTTTTAGGGTTTTTAGGGGGATACCCTAATTATTTGGGTACAAGATATATGGTAGACATGTTTATGGGATTTACATGCCATATAATAAATATATTATAATAATAAAAGATAAGGAAACGTACCTTTTCTTTAGGAGAAAAAAAATACGAGATTTCCTCCATATTTGGCGGAGCTCCGTTCTGACTGATGAGCTCCGTTCCTGACGGAGGTGAGCTCCGTAATTCTAGCAGAAAGCATCTTTTAAGTAGCAGATTCACATACGGAGGTAGAGCTCCTGAGGGGTATATCATCTGTCTTTTTTTTTAAATACGTGGTATTTTGAATTTTTAGACTCATTTATAGATTGTTGCAGTATATGATTTGTTAACATATACGTACGAGGTATATTTCTCATAATCTATATAACTTACGAGTAATTTATATTTGCGTTAATTTATTATCATGGAATGCATTCATATGGGTCCACACTGTATGTCTTAGGTTATACCCGTTTGAAGTTAACCTATAGTAGGTTAACTTTGGATTGTCCCCATTTGGGACTATTTTTTTAGTGTACTTTATCTCATTTAAGATGTGAATGATTTGTTAGTGATGAATGATTTATTTATGACTTTCCCCTAATGTATTTTGGCCGTGTTTAATGTCTAAATGAGTTTAAATGTATGAAGTATCGGTACTTAACGAGATGAAATAATAACGTAGGTTCACGAAAGATGCAAACAAGGGTAAAAGTCATCTACCAAATCAACTTGGATGTCAAAGGACTTACAAGACACTATACGGTGGAACGGAAACCTAGAGTCAAAACCAACTTTTCAACCTATAGATGGGAAACGTCCAAACTTAAAGGAGAGCAATAGGCAGCCAAAACACGAAAAACCCTAACCCTATGTTGAATTTAGAAGTATTCAAAAAAGGCTTTTGAAGTTCCAAACACCTCTTGATCTTCATCTTCAACCTAGATCTTCATTCTATTTTACTTTTTATTGTTATTTCTTTAATAATCTCTGGCTAGTTGGTTAATACTTCTTTGAATTGATGTGGTTATGTAGACATTTATTTTATTTTATTCAAGGTAAGATATGTTGGATTGTATTTAGTGTTTACCGTAGATCCATGGATTGTCTAGTTTTTCATATTATTATTGTTTTTATATCTCGAGTATGTTGATCTATTCTTAGCATGATACTTTTATAGTCAGTCATTAGGGTTGACATGTTTTGGATGGAAAACACTAATTGGTCTATGATTATATGTAAAATGTGATGATCTAAGGGTCAAGATCTTGTCTTATTTATTTTACTTTAATAATTGTTTTAAGATACTCAACCCCTTTATAAATATTATGTTTAATTGGTCATGATTTAATATATCTAACATACTTTCAAAAATCACAATCTTGATAATTTGCATTAGTCAAAATCTAACAGTAGTTTTTTATAATATTATAAGTAATACCGTAACTATCAATATACCTTTTATTTATGATTTCAGTCAGCCTCATACAATGTACGAGTTTAATCCAGTATTTATATAATTTTATGTAAAAATAAAGCTAATGATATCTACCATTAACTAAAACAAGATTTAGATATTTTTGAAACGACAAGTGGCGTAATCCTTGATCGATATGTGTCATTTTAATTTATTTATTTTATTAAATTAGCTTTTTTAATTGTATATAAATTCAATTTTCTTATTAGAATTACAATTAAACTTAACTCTTGACTTATTAATACAAAAGATATTATAACCATATTTTATTGATCGTTTTCTTTCTCAATTCTTCAACTCCAATTATATTACTTATATTACTCACAATAAGTTATTAACATGAAAACTTAAAAAATTTGAGTTTACGATCCAAAATCAAAAGACTATTTGTCGTCATTTACTATACTTACATGTTCCGATTTTGATGTGATTATAAAAATTTAAGGTTAATCCAAAACTCTAACTAAACATATATTAAATTTATCATTACTGTTTATTATAATTTAGTTTCGATCATTAGTTACTTTAAGCATTATTTATTTCATACTCACGAATCATGTATTAGGCATATTCGAATTTTCTTATGATACAATTTATATAGCTACTGTACATCGTACGAGTATTAGAACTAGTTAAACTATAAATAATAACTAGATTATGAACTCGCGTAATACGCGAAAAATTATATTTAACTAATCACATATTTAGGGAGTGTTTGGGATTTTTATAAAACAGATTATTTGTTTAAAAACTGCTTTTCCCAACTTGCTTTTTTGGTACTGCATTTTTCCTTAATGAAAACGCTGAGAATCACTTATTTTGCTAAACACATTTATATAATATTTAAGTTATGAAAACGTAATAATTAGATAATCAAATGACAAACGTAATCACAAAAACCCTCTTAATGACAATACTAAAACTTAATAATTACTCATATTATAAATGATATCTGAAATATTTTACACTTAATAATAAGAGAAATCAACTTAATAACGTATCAACATTATAATTTATTCTCATACACGATTATCAAAGACGTACTAAAATTATAATTTGTCAAATATAAGTTTTACATTTGCAACATATATTTGAATTTACATATATAGAATATTATGAAAATTATTATTATCTATTAAAATTATTAATTACTTAAGTAACATTTAATATTTAGTTAATTAATTTATACTCTATTATAAAGCAAACCACCATTCTTTTCTTTTTAAATTTCTATCTTTAAAATCCTCAAAATACCTTTAATTTCAACACATTCTAAACTTACACATTAAATCTACCCAAAATATCCCTAAAATATTTTCCAACCATATTTATCCATACTATCTCTCTTATTTATTTATTAATTTTAATATTTCCATCTAATATATCATAATAAAATTATTTCCAAAAGATCAATCTGCGTTAACCAAAAAATAATCACACTACTATAATATTACATCGATTCCTTTTAGATTAATAATCATACCGCCACCACCACTGCATTATACGGGTACCCATCTCGTATGGTATAATAAACAACGTCATTATACATATCAGTGTAATAGCCGCCACACAGTTACCAAACACTAAATCACTAAACGATTAATAATGAATTTAAGTAAAACATATAAGAGCTTGTCACATTTCATATTACTTTGAAAGTGACATACTACAATATTTACATTCGATATAAATACTTACAATTGAATAACATCCCCCAAATAAGATTGCTCTAGCAAACAAAGATCAAAAGCTATATTGTTTCAATTGTATAAAAGTAGGATACAAAATGATAACTATAAAAATATATAATGGATTAAGAACAGCTAATGATCATTAATTAATCAATAAATGATAATTATCATTTATATAAAAGTCATTAATATGCAATGTTGAAAAACAAACGAATTAATAACTAATTGAAGTCTTAAATGATAAGTATGTTGAGCAAGACTCAAACCACGCATGCCTATTATAAAACGTATGATTTTTAAAAGAACCTCTCATAATCCACTTTACAAATGTAAGGCTATTTGCAATAGTAGGAATGCCCTTATAAGTTATTCAGCTGCCACATCACATCATTATTAATCTTTTATAATCGTTATAAATTCTTCAAATTTATCTCCAACCATACAAACATCCTTAAATAAGGACATATATCGAAAAATCTTTAGTTTTAAATAAACTTTAACGACAAAATATATCTATGGATAACTAAAGGCACGTAATGGCTTCCCATTGGAGATAGTTTGAAAAATGAAATTTAAATTCTAGTGAATTTCTTTGATAAATTGTATCAATAGCTCACACAAAACGTTATTGAAAGAAAAAGAAAACAAAATCTCTAATTTATTCTTTGATGATGATTATTTATTTTAGTTTTTCTTTTTAATTGGTAACACTTTAACAAATAAAAAATGTTTTGTTGTTGCTTTGAGCGTAAATCGTTAGAGCAATATTTAATTTATACAAACATGCTTTTACGATATTTTACATTAGATTAATTTTGACATGTTACATACGTAGTAATATTTATTTTTATATTAAATAATAGTAATATAAATACTTATAGTAATAATTAGTAATGCAGTTTAAAAACAAAAAGTAATCTTTATATATACTATAAGACAGTTGAACTAATGACTTATTAACCAATCACATCGTTTGATTTCATTAAATTGACTTTTGATGATGTCATCATTTAGATAAACTACAAATTAAAAATCTTAATAATCATTATCCAAATATATTATTATATTAATATTTATATTAATTTGTAAAAAAAAGTCTCATTATTTACACTTTTTTGTTTTCCATCAATAATTTACACTTTTTAGCCCTGAATACTTAATTTATATTTATTTTTAGCCGTCAACTTGAGAGAATTTTTTAAAATTTATAATCATTTAATTAAATAAAAATTTTTTAACATATCAAATATTTTCTACAAAAATTATTTCAAAACCTAATGACTTAATAACAAATATTAGATTAGATTTTTATAATTATAAATATTAATATTTAGTTTAATATTAGATATAAATACAATGTTAGCTTTAGATACATATCCCAAACATAATAACAGATAACGATATACAACATCATTGTCTTAAACACAATAGGAATCACAGGATAGGGGACGATCATAGAACCAAATACGATTTACAACAGAGGGTTACTTGAATCCTAAATCCAAATCAATATAAACTCCATTCAAAATTCATTCTATCTCTCAATCAAAAAGGTACATAATTTTCTCCTTTTCGTATATTAGTTTTGCTTTTTAATGTTTAAAGTTACAGTTGTCACTCAAATCAATAGTCCTAATTGTTATCAAGGAATATAAAAACAATCCTAATTGTTATCATATTATCATAGAACAAGTGATTGAAAATAAACCTATGCGTGTTATGGACGCGCATCATGATTAAATCCATATACCTAAATGTCAAGTACAAGATCACAAATATGTTTATGTTTTTATTCTTAATTATCTTTCATAATAATATCACATTATGAGTACATTTGGTTTCAAAATATTCTATAATGGAGAAATTATTATATATAGCATGTGCCTTGTGGAATGACTACAGCAAACAATTTCATCAATATGTCTAGGCTAATAATGACAGTGACGAACCTATGATTATTGTACTATAACTTGCAAAATATAACACTTAAAACCGAATTTTTTCAAAATTATAAGCTTTTATGACTTAAATGTATGAAGATCTAATATTGATAATATCGTAAATCCCGTGTCCAGTGTTGGACACGGGTCTAATATCTAGTAAGTAATCTAAAATTAGTAATTGTTAATTATTAATTAGACAAAATTATTAATTGGTAATCTAAAAAAGGATGATGATGTCAACAAATAATCCAATGGTTAGAATTTAAAGTAGATCTTCATCCAAAGGCTGTAGTTTTTTTAAAACTTATTTTAGGTGACTCTTTTATAGTTATAGTTATTGTTAGATATATCTATTGTCGAATAATATGCTTAGTTAAACTCCTAATATTATGCATAAAATACATAAAATAAAATTACATATATCAGTTGAGTTTAAGAAAAATTGTATGTGATAATGAATTTCTAAATGATAATATTCCGCATATGCTAAGTGCTTAAGTCCATATAAAAACTAGTAAAAGCTAAAAATGATGTTTGGTGATGTGAGTAATATCAATCGAACGGCTATAAAAAAAATTGGGATCACTTGGATTGCTGATCAAGGTTGATTTAGATTTTCCGTTTGGCTGATCTATTCGTCTTGTTAGCTTCTTATTGTGATGTTAATTGTTCCAGGACGTGTCTAGAGTATTACTTTTAGAGATGTGTATTGTTGTCTTGTATGTATTTGTATTTTGTTAGCTACTAGCATCTTGCTAGTAGTTTGTTAATATATTTCCGCCGTTCTAAAAAAAAAACTTGGATTGCCAAATCGCTACATCTGACATTCTATAGTCCATTTTCAATTTTCATGGTTTATTTTTTAGTTGACAAATACTTTTTTCTCATTTTGTGTTTTCTCTTCATTTTTTCTTATCTTTTCTCATATCTTTACAGCCATTCTTTTTTTCTTTCCTTATACTAACCTCCAAAATCACTCACAAAAAAACAATCAATCTATCATAATAACCAAATTGTTTCTCCTTCATCTTTAAATTTCAAGCAAACAAAATCCACTATAATACACTATTGACACCATATTCAAAACCGAGCCATTGCATATTCTAAGTTAGATTTAGGTGGTGTTTGTTTGTGACTTAATAAACAAGAAATAACTTTATTGACTTAATTCAAACAGACGTTATTTATCCATTCAGTCACTTAATAGTTAAAAAAACAAACAGGCCCTAATGGTTTTCATTTTTTTTGTTAGATCTAAATACTTTTTAATTTTACAGATCTAAGGCAAAACTCCGGTACACAGATCTGCATTGTTACATGGTGAAACTACTACTGACTAAGATCTATGATATTTATGTATATTTTTACTTACTTTATTCATATTTATTTGAACATTTTGTCTTGATCTGAGTTATAATATTTATATTGTTTCATATTCTTTGTTTTATTTTTCAGATCTGGAATTATATTGAATGTGATTAAACTGGATCTTAGCTTGTGTACTATTTGTCATTTGTATTCACACTTTATCAGTATTAGTGGAGATCTATTAATGCATGTAAATGTAAATATTTAAATTGTAAATTAATATTTTGGCCAATTGAAGTATTTATAATTTTTCAGATAATTTTATATAATTTCATATATTTTATATTTTAGCTGATTTGGTTTGATGGATGAGCAACAAATGTTTCTGGGTTGCAATTTTTTTTTATAAATTAAAAAAAAAAAATAGGGACCCCTTATTATAAATGAAGCTGGTATCTAAAGTTAGCATAGATACCGGTTGTCACCCGATATAGAGATAGACCAGTAGCCATAGAGACCGGTTGTTTCACCGGTCTCTAAAGTCCCTGGTCTCTATAACAGAAATCTGTACCAGTGGTCTCAATTTATAAAAGTAGCTAGTTGAGCATGTTAAAATACATAATTAAATATTATTAGAATTATGTATAGTTAACTATAATAAGTGTAATATTTTCATGAAAAATGACGTTTTAATGAACCCTTAAATATGTCAAATGTACTATAAAAACCGTCTAGTCCACATATATATAAACATATACTCGTCAAGATATACAAAGACATGTTTAAATGTATCGGCATTTCAAAGGATATGATTCTTTAGGCGTAGGATTTTTAGAGTGAGATTTGGACCTCACCAACGTGCCTATGTGACTAGGTTTGGACGTTCGTGGACGTTAACTCCCTCGCTTCGTATTCGTTAATATATTAGACGTTTACTTCAAAGTGAGTTCATAGCCCCTTCTAATTTACTATTTTCTAGATGCGGGGTGAAAGACATGCTATACTTTACTAAATCTTGGCTAATCCTATTATATATATATATTTGATATTTTAGTCTTATTGATATTTTTGTTGAACTGGTAGACATATTTTAAACTTTTGAGCTTGTCATAGACTTTTAGACATATTTTTGTATACTTGTACGTTATTGCATGAGTTCTAACACTTTAAGTCTCTGAGACATTCACATTACTATTAACTTTATACCGTAGATATTATGGGATAGCGCTATCTAGGGTCAGACCAGCCCTCATCCACACTTTTCAGTGGGTGCATGGTATCTTTAGATCCTATTCATACGATGTTAGAGTATGAATCCTCATAGGGCACAATCGGTCAAGCGGTTTAGTAATGGCCTCATTGCATTTAACTTTTCAAGCATACTAAATGTCTAGACTTATCAACCAAGTATATTATTTTATGTACGTTGACATGGATTTTAAAAACCTATGGACTCACTCAACTATTTTTAGTTGATCCTTTTTATTCACATGCCTTTCAGGAAATCATTAATTAAGTCAACTCTCTCGAAGACGTGTCAGACTCTTACCTTGTCAAGATACATCATTCTCTAGATCATTGTATAGTCTTTTGGTATGTTTTAGATGATGTATCTTGTCTACTCTTTTGTTATGGGATTTTCTGGTACAGTAAG
This sequence comes from Erigeron canadensis, assembly GCF_010389155.1. Lineage (NCBI taxonomy): Eukaryota > Viridiplantae > Streptophyta > Magnoliopsida > Asterales > Asteraceae > Erigeron > Erigeron canadensis. The sequence continues at coordinate 20,115,716 of NC_057761.1, forward strand.
ATCCTCCTTTTGTACTTTTTGTAGTATAATGGCGTGTTATGGTCTATTAACTTGTGCTATGTGCTATATATATTTGTTACATCATGTATTTTGCCTTAGCGGGGTGTTACACCAACACCACCCTCAAGCCCTTCTCCCTCAAGAATGGACATATTAGTCTCCATTTTTCCATTAATCAAGAAACATAGGTTACAACAAACTTACCACTATTATTACTAGTAGTAGGAGTTGTTAGTATAAATGAAGAAGGAAATCATTATCCACACCAATTTTTTTCATTATTCACACCAAAATAACTAAAGTCAAGATAATAATATGGTAATCATGATATTTTTTTCTTTTTAGTTTACCTTTTTCATTTGACTTATGTTATTAAAAATATAGTAATCATGATATAGTAATCATGATGTCTTATCACTTTTTTCCTTAGGGTGGAGGGAATACATCTTGGGTAGGGGATTGGGTAGAGGGACCACGATCGGCTACACCATTGCAAGGGCTCGGGTACAAATCGGGTAGCTGAATTCGGGTAGTGATTTGAGTATTGAAACCGAGATGCGGGTAAGGAGAATCGACCGTCGGCTTTGTGTCCCCACGTCTTTGCTTCTTCTTTTCCCCCTAGTTTTCATGATATACTGATATATATAGATATATTATATAGATATGGATTATTTTTGGCAGCACATGTCTAATGTAGAAGATGATGGAATTTTCCACTTTCAACTTATCCATATTTGGTCCCTCCATTTTTATAAATATATATATATATATATATATATATTCTTTTAATTTTCAATTATTCATGTTTGTATTTTTTCTTTTATTAATCTTAAACTACTAATGTAATGTTTATTTTTATTTGATGAATTATTTTAAGTTAATATTTATATAGTTAAATTATTGGTGATATAAAAAAACTAAAAAAGAAAATGAATTTGGGTAAGTTTAATGAACTAGGTATGTATTTTCAGTGATTTGGGTAAAAATTGGGTAGTTGTAAGTTGGAAGGTATTGATTGGATGAAGAATTGGGTGACTTAACCAAATCATGGACCACTCCTTCCACCCTTAAATATATTATATATTAATGTATATTTGATTTTTTTTTTACAATATCATACATTTAACTTTTTATTGCAATTGAAAGACTAAAAATATAATAAAATCCGTCACACACACCTTATATAATTATACATAATAGTTTTAATAAATAATAATAGGTAATAAAAAATTTTATATCATTTTCTTAATCAATATTAATACAAGTTCCCACACCTACTGAATTACGTTTAGGAAATTTAATCTGGTTGTACACATTTTGTCTATGCAAAAAAGGATTTTTCCCATGCCCGATGTAATGCGTGACTACACCATTATGGATGCATAGGAGGTATCGGAGAATCTCCTTGTAACACCAATCTCACGAAGTGATTACCACTGAAGCGTCCAATTACACAAATATCATGTGGTTGTGAACTTGGGCTAGTAAAAAGCGGTAAGCACGTTGTATCTCCTTCTTTGCTAAAAAAAAACAACTACATTATACCTTGAAGCAATGAGTAACCCAATGTCTGGCATAATCATCCAATACGGTGGATTTGCAAATCCTCCTTCAAAGTGATTCAGTATGTACTGAAGTGATTGTACACCTTTTTTGTTCAAAATTGCAGTGTATCTTGCATTGTGCACAGATAACTCATCCAATAAATCCATAGGAATTTGACGCCAATCATCTTGATGACGACCAATGCAAACAGCCGTAGGTGCATGCAACCATCTAATGTCAACTATCAATGAATGGAAGATATTAGCTTAGGGTTTCAATTCACAATTTCTTCCCTCTCTTCTTCCTAATTTCGGCCATCACCACCACAATTAAGCCCTCACTTTTCAATTTTATGAGATAATTATTATTATTGTTCTTGAATAACTCTTTAATTGAATTTAAGATTAGATTTTGTTTGGAAGATGAATTTATTACTCACACACACACAACTCCATGGAAGATTTGAGAAGAAATATGAATATTGTAATGAAATGTTAGTTAGGAGTGGAAGATGATTCACAATTTGATATGGCTGGACACTCATTCTCCATGCCACGTTTTTACTAAAATTAAAAGGGTATTACACCCGCTATCCGCTAAAGTCCCAACTAATTCAACCCCATATTTAAAAATAAAATACTAGTAAATCATTTTTATGTCAAAACTATTAATAAGGTTAATTTCATTGGTCTAAAATATTTAGGATGTTACAACTCTCCCCCACTTGGAACGGATCACGACCTCGTGATCCAAGCCGCATCTAGTAACGACTCTCAAATTTAAGTTAGCACATCATCATTCTTCCTCGCTTTTTGCACTACCATGTAGTCTTGACTTATCTTCTTCTCACACGTTTCTTCATAAAATCCAACATTATTTGACATGGTCTGATCTTAATTCATTTTGAAGTTCAATTTCTTTTATAGGTACACATGAAACCTCGATGGTATAATACTTCATAAAACGACAAACGAGAAAGGTAGGAAGTTCTGCGGGCAATTCCAAACAAATAGTAACCTTGTTGATTTGAGCAGGTATTTTGAAAGAATCGAAAACCAAGACCTTAGATTTTTTTTATATGTAACTCGTAAAACGTCTCTAAAGATAAATTCTTCATATTACAAAATCACCAAAATTGAACTTGATAAGTCTTTCTCCTTTATCCGCATAAGATTCTTGTCGATCATGACCCGTTTTAAGTTGTTATTTATCATTTTAATCTTCATAGACATCTCCATCACTATATCCGTGCTACACATCTTTTGAGCTTCCTCCATTTGAACGAAGAAATCAAATGTGATTAGTATGTTCGATGATAAAACACAAAGGAGTTAATTAACTTCATATACGCAATCTTTCAAAGGAGTTAATTAACTTTTTCAACATTTGTTGATTGATAAGAAAAGAAAATACTTAGGACTGATAAGATCGAAATAAAGCGATAAACTTGATACTATAGAGGTAAAAACACCAAAAATTTTAAATTAAAAGAAACAGATCCGATGAACTCTAAGCCGGAACATAACGATTCTTCTTTATTTCTCTTAATGCCTCGTAGCATCGTCTAACTTTTCTCCTCTTACGGGAAAGCACAATCAAGACCGTCTGTGGAAACATTTCAATAAACCATCATATTCTCCAAGCCTTCGGGTAATATTAACATCGGGGCTTCACATACCTCTTCTTGTGACAATCGGGGTTCAACTTCATATTCTTTCTAATTAACTCGGTCAACGGTGAGACTATCTTCAATAGGGCTGAAAACAAAACAACATTCGTCACAACACTAATCCAAACCAGATCAACCACGTTCTCTTCTTTGGAAATCACACGTCCGGGAAAATTGTACCTCTCCTAGTTAGACTGATCATCCAATGAATTGACATGGAACTTTCACTTTCGTCATATCTCCAAGACTTCACGTTAAAGAACTTCGTGACCGGATTGACTTTTAAGATAAACAAAACGTTGTCAATGCAAACAAAACGGAATTATCTCATAACAAGCGACAAATTGTGGTTCAAAAGACTCATGGAAGTTGAAAAATCTTTAATACAATCGAAGGGTATAACTACGAATCCAACGTGCCCACAAAGAGTATAGATAACATTATTAGGAACTTCTTCATCACGTGCTTTAAGTTGGTGATAACTGAAACGAAAATTCATCTTAGAATAATAAGAAACGGCTTCCAACTAATCGAATAGAACATCAGATCTTGACAACTAGTGCTCATTTTCGATTGTTACCTTATTGACCTCACGATGACTTAAGCACACGCGCATACCACTATCTTTTATTTCATGAAGTAAGATAATCGTACCCCTTGGAAACGACGGGAAGCACTTAAAACGACTAAAACGAATAAAATTCACTAAAAAACATTGAGAAAATTACGAACAACAAGAATATTCTCCATAGCTCATGGTTTCCTTTTCGGCATTGATGATCCAAACACATGAAACTTGACTGTCATACAATGATTACTAAACGCACGAGTGAAACACCAACATAAATCGACCATTTCTTTTCTTCCGCCAAAGGAAATTATATTCTATCAAATAAGGATATTCAACTAGGTCGCCTTCTCCTCCCACAAATTTCGGTATCGTTCACACTTAACCAATCCATTCTCAAACATTGCACTGTGCGCTTGCGAAGGAAAAGAAAAATGATTTGGCTCGAAGGATTTCCGATTAGGTTTCTAACTCTTATAACTACCATACTTATCAATTACGAATTCATTGTTACCATATTATCTTCATGTTCTTACTATGCCGATTTCATTTTAACTTTTATCATCATGCATCAAGTAGTCAAATACCCATTCAATAAAAACAAATGAATCAAAATCAAAATCACATTCACCATACTTCGTATAGTCCTTTATCACACACATAAATAATCAACGTTATATTAGAATTTCTAATCTCTACGACTTCGTACCAATATGTAACATACATTCACTACATTAAACTTGCCAATTTAAACATTTTACTACTCAATTACTTTTTATTATACTTCGCATGGTCTTTCAACACATTACGCAAACTTAATTAGACTATGAGTCTCCAACTCTACAATCTTATATTAACACACATTATGTGCCTTCATAACATTAATCGACCAATTTAAATCGCATCACTACACAACCGATTTTCATCGCCATATCTCGTATGGCCTTCTTAACACAATAATGATACCACAGGTCTCACTACCCAATGGTCTTACACTAAAATATCACAACTCATTCACATACTTCCAATATTCATCAATTTCTCAAGATACTTTTTCTTTATAAGTGACAAATCATCTCGCAAACTTACAAATTATTTCAAAGTTTCACTTTTACGATCTCGTAATCAATTATTCGGGAAAAACTTATGCTCGATCACATTCGCACAAATGCAACCACTATGGGTAAACTATAGGCACCCACAAATGCAATCTACCCATGCTTGCACTTTAATCATCATCTAGCTCAAGTTTGCTAAACCTGAGGGAGCAACACATTTTAAAAAACAAGTGTTAGCTAACGAATTAGCTAAGTAAGATATTACCTGGTTTATAAAGCATTTGCCCATTTAAAACTTTATAGAAAAGTCATTTGAATCGTTAAGGCACTAATCACATCATACATTACATCTCACATAACATATCATCACATCAAACATCATCATCATAATAGGATGGATCACCTTAGATGTGTCTAGTCATTTTTACTTCACATATAACATATAAGCATCATCGTATAGTGTGACATAAGTTACTTACTTTAGGCGTGACATAAGTCACTCATCACATATATCATATACGTCTTTATAAGTGTGACATAAGTCACACCCTACTAGATGGACAAACCTTACGACTGTACATCAATGTTGTTAAGGAATGACAAGCCAATCCCGGAGTAATCCCTATGTTCAAGACAAGTGGGGTTGGTAAGACCTCCCGTATTACTCATCACGTTGTACCTCGTTGCAAGGAGCCACCCAAGCAACCACATCAAACGCACAACCCTGGCAAAGGCATGTACGGGTTAAGCTTAACACTTTCATCTCTGTAAAATAGCTCGAGCATTAGCACATATCACATCTCACTTCAACTCAAGACATTACATAGTACTTCATAACATATCATTACATATTATCTTTTATTGCATAACATATTACATATCGTATTTCATAACAACTAAAAGCATTTCATATCATATCATAACGTCACATATCTTTGGAGTAGCATTTTAGGCTTCAATATGCATATACATAGCCCATATCACCTCCCGTATAATTATGAATACCTATAAGCAAACAAGTTGTCATTAGGGAAGTTAATATATGAAAACCATGTTTTTGTTGAACCCTCAACGTGTCAAAGTAGTGTATCTTACCTCGTAGAAGCGTACAACAAATGATAACGTAAGTTATCGAGCTTTGCAAGTATTTCCGACTACCTATAATCATTAAACGACCTAATGAGCTAAACAAGTACCTACTTAATTATCTTCATTATTCAAGCCTAAATATCCATAAACATGACCTATGACAATGCTTGATGCATCGGACATTCGATTAATACATTGGAGCTTACATAACTCGACAAAACTCGGCATTCACTCACTAAATTAACCTTTCTGTAAACTTGACATCACAATCATCTTTTAAAAATATTACCATTAGAAAGTAGACTCTCTCACGATTCTGTGGATAGCTTATTTGTCAAAAACGGAGTTACGGTTCAAAAGTTATGACTATTTGAAAATTTTGTCGTTATTGCGACGCAACTACCAAATTGCATCGCAACTAAATGTCACTGTTTTCTGGTTGCGCCGCAACTGGCCCCGATTCTGCACAAAACTCATTGTTTAACCTCCAAAACTTAACCAAACACATCCTAAACGACCCCAAACCTTATGAACGACTTTTGTACCTCAAAATTTACCATTTTAAGACCATAATGATGCAATGAAATCATTGATTAATCCTTACTTGATTTGCATCACATAATTAAACGTTTTAGGTCAATGAATCAACCAAAATACTAGTTTAAGACATAAATTGATCATCTAATGACCTAGATCAATTATGGATCTGATCATATGATTGAAATGATATAAAATCAATGTTGTTATACCTTCACTACCTGTAGATTGCAAGAAGGATGTAAAAGGCTTGATCAAACACACCCGAAATCACACGTTTTGAAGGATTTTGCTATGGAATCGAATAGAGAGGAGTGGGACGTTTTGGATAGGACAAAGGGAGGAATAAAACCTGATTAATGTCAATTAGGTTAGGCTAATTGATCCCTAAAACCTGGACACATCTTTTAAAAACTCACAATTGAGTCCCTTCACTTCACATCTTTACATCTATGGCTTAAACAACCTAACGGGAATACTTCTCGACATATTAAACACATTTAATCATCTATGACATCTTAAACACATTAACATATATATCATTAAGGCATTGAAGCCTCACACATATAGCACATCAATCACATATAAGCATTAAATCTCATAGAGACTTAACGGACACGTAGTGTTGACTTAACGAATCAAGTCAACCGTTAAATAAAAAGTTCCGGATGTTACAATTACCTCCCCCTTAAGAGGATTCCGTCCTCGGAATCACTTTAGCATTAAATAGGTGAGGATAGTTCGAATCAACTTCAACCATTAATATGATTCCATTTCACTATCACAAGCTCAATGGACTTCCTATGAAGCTTCTTTTACTTCTGGCCACGAATCTCAACTGGAACATCTACAATCATTTCTTAGCACCAATACTCACATCTTCGAATGGAGTCACATGGGTTTCATCATCACGAAAGTACTCTGAATGCCATCTAAAAGCAATACACAAGCACATATCATATACCTTCTAGAGTTTTCCCTTTTATGACGGTCATACACATTAGATAACGTAACTCCATGCTTACTTCTCATATATAGAAAATGGTAAGCTTCACCACGGGCATATACTCATGAGTAACGAGAAGAAGAAGAAGCATTTTTATCAACTAGTCTACAATGACTCATATCACATCATTGCCCTTAGGGGTTATAAACAACTTCGTCACATAATCCGTAGTCATCATATAAGTACATTTCTCCTTCGGAATAACCAATTGTTGCATTTTTTTTCCATTGAGCACAAGTCGCACATTTTTTGTACACACACTATCCCATCACCCTTGATATTTGCCCATCACAAAATGGGTTTCAAATCAGTATACACCTTTTTACCACCTGGATAAATATAATATCAGGACCTATGGGTCTCTTCAGCTTAGCATAGCCAAACTCATTAAACTTCTTACATAGTCTTTCATGCTTTCACTTTACATTTCATCTGTTTCGTCATTTATTTGGTTCAATCTTTAAATCAAAACAAGTAATCACTTTATTTCTTCAACCTTCATAAGTATTACACACATTATGTTCAACGAAGATTATTCATTTAGCGGATAAGATCTTCCGACACATATCCTTATTAACTCGCTGTTATGACTCACATGACTCATTGAACAAAGAGTCGACTCGCCATAACTTTTGATGCATAACATATCCCAATAACCCATACCATATCATTTCCCTTTGGTGTTCCAGGCATCTTAGTCACAAAATCCATGGTCATATGATCCCATTTCCATTCCGGAATCTCTAACTGATGCAACATTCCATATGGCTTTTTGTGATCAGCTTATACACGAGCACAAGTCAAACATCTTTCAAGAAAATGTGGCACTTCACCCTTAGTGTTCGGTCACCAATATATAGGCCTCAAATCTGCATACATCTTTGTAGCACCGGGGTGAACTAAATATCTTGACCTATGAGCTTCTTCAAGGATCAATTCTCGGCTACCATCAAGCAATGGTACCCAAATTCGACCTTTATATGTCCGAAATCCACGGCTGTTCGCTTCCATCTCAAGACGTTTCTTCTTTCCAATATTTTCTTTGTCAATGTTCATAAAGCCTTAACTTGGGCTTCCTTGATGCGGTCAAGTAACCCCGACTTTGCTTGAACAACCATACTCATCAATCTACACGAAAAAATTTTGCACTTTCCTACTCAATGCATCCGCCACCACATTGGCTTTACTGGGATGATACTTAATCTCACAATCATAATCCTTCAGAAGATCCTCTTTTGTCTTACATTTATCTCTTTTTTAATTAGAAAACACATATTGCAAACTCTTATGATCAGTAAATAAGGTGCACTTAGTGCCATATAAATAATGTCTCCACAACTTCAATGCAAAGCAAGCTCTATAAATCATAAGATAATTCTTCTCATGAGGCTTTAATTGTCGTGAAGCATAAGCAATAACTTTGTCCCTTTGCATAAAAACACAACCCAAACCTGAAATAGAAGCATCACTATAAACAACAAGATCATCGGTACCTTCAGGTAGGGCAAGGGTTGGAACTTCACATAACTTTGTCTTTAATGTTTGAAAAACCTTTTCTTGAGCTTCGGCCCACACAAACATCACTCCATTCTTTGTCAATTCGGTCATAGGCTTAGCAAATTACCTAAAGAAATCTTGAATAAATCTCCGGTAGTAACACGCTAAACCAAGAAAACTCTTGATCTCAATAGGAGTCTTAGGCTGCTCCCACTTCAAAACAACTTCAATCTTAGAAGGTCAACTTTAATTTCCAAAAAGAAATAACATGCCCAAGGAAATGAACTTCCTTAAGGTAGAATTCATATTTGGAGAATTTAGCATAAAGCTTCTTCTCTCTAAGGGCTTCAAGAAAAGAAGCAATGTCAAAAAGAAAAAGATTGTATTTGCAGGCGATAGTTTGTTTACGGGACCGTAAGAATAAAATATTAATTTTTTGCTACAGTGAATTGCTACAGTAACTCATCTCACACCACCGACCTATGTGAATTGTTATGTTAATTATTACTATAATATATAATTTGGAAAATGATCCGTATCGCAGACTTTACATAAGCTTAGGTACTGCCACTTTAAAAAAGTTACAAATTAAACCTTTGAATAAGATAAACATACATAGCCCCCCCTGAATTTTACATAACCTCCTACTGAATTTTATATAACTCTCTGCTTTACCTAAGATAGGTACTGTATGCTTTACCTAACCTTTCCCCTATAAAATTATGTAATTTATAAAGGTAAATAAAAATTGGAGTATAAAAAGTGATGTTTAGCGTTTTGCATCCATAACAGCCCAAAAACATAAAAGTGGTGAACGTTGACGTAATGCTAAGGTGGCGTTCTGCATGAGTCTGAATGGCTTAACCGTACCTGATGCTCTAATAAGGTTAAATATAAAATGATCTAGAGAAGATTAGTATGCCCTTACGTAAGGATGACACCCACAAATCGAGAAAAAGGTCCAAAAATTTAAACCATTGGGTTAATAACCAGTGGTAAGGACATGAGAGCTTGGATTTGAGGAGAACCAAGTTCAAGTAATAAAATACAAATTTTTCCCTAAAATTTTGTCCTGTCTTTGGACGGACTAGTAAGGAGTCCCATTATGTATTAGGTGAGAGGCTCACGTGGACCCGTTATAACAACATAGCCTAAACCCTTTGGTTGTGATATTTATTTTGCACCTTAAAAAAATATTATTATTATTTAAAGTTTTAATATAGTTAAAGATATATATTTAAGAATAAGAATATAAAGTATAAAAAGGGTAAAATTAGGGTTTTGAGTTCATAGCACACACACACCTTCTCACTTTTGAGGTTCCGCTTCCTTCCTATCATCAAATCCGGTACGCAATCTCTCCTCTGTATTAAATCTCGCCTAATTTAGGGTTTATACTCTCTTCATATAATTATAATTATAATTTGTTTATATATCTGTATATATAATTTCAGGTGTATATATCGATTTGCTAGCTCAAATGGGTAAGTAACATCCTTTTATTTGTAATTGTAATCCTACCTTAGCTTTACGTTTATATTTAAATTCTCTGATTCATTGTCTCAGTAATTAATCAGTTAACCGATTGTATATATTAAATAACACTCTTTTAAATACGAACACTCATAGTTGATGTGATCGCATCTTGAACCAGCAGTTATACATGACGTACCGATGCCGATTTTTATTATTCGTTGAAAATTGAATACACGCAACTTTGGTCAGTGCACCGTTAAATTAAAATAAGTGTGATTACTTTGATTTTAGTGCTCCAAAGTGTTATCAAACACTCGTATAAGGATAAGGATAATTTAGTCTAAACTATGTTATATCTGTATATATGTATGCATGTATCTATATATGCCTTATAGACTTATAGTGAATTTGTTTCTAAATTATAGACAACCTTGAGGAAGATATTCGTGCATTGCAGCTCGACTCATCTGGTATATCTATATCTATATAAATTGTTTCTAGTATATTTTATTTTTTCTGTATGTTTTTTTCTTTTTACTTTTAAACGCCGGTTGATATTTTTAAAATAATGAAAACAAAGTCATTTTATTGTATTTTGTATGATCAATTTTGATAGTTTTGGGATGAGTCAATGTGTGATGTTTATAATTTTGAATTAAAATGCTTTTAGTGGAAGAGAGTAAGGAAATGGTTCCGAATGAGAATGATGGGAAACCTGAAGAATCTTCACTAGTTTCTGATAACATGGAAGGAGCGTCTGATGATAAATTAGTATATGGTAAGGAACATTTATGTTTAAACTTGTTTGTTTTTCCTTTTACTTGTTACTAGTAAATTTTGGGGTTGACATTAGCAAGGATGAATCTGATCTGATATGATTTGCATATATCTTTCTTATTTATGAAGCTCGTTTTTACTTCACGGTTTAAACCTACACATTGTCACCTAATTTTCTCATTTCCTGGCTAAGCGTTAAGATAGTTATTCCAGGAAGTAAACTCTTTTTAGTTTGACTTAGTGACTGCAGATTCATCTAATTATTTCACTAGAATGATCTCAGCTTATCAGTGCTATAAGATTTTTTTGGTTTAACCTCTTAATGTAGATAGGTTTCAATTTGAGGACTTTGTTGAACTTATGTTCTTTTGTTTTAGTCTTGTGATGTATGTAGGTACCGCTTTAAGTGCTTTGTTGAGCTTATATATTGTTTTTGTTTAGCCTATTCCTCTAAAGACTATGCTAAGTGTTAAATTGAACTTGTATTTGTTTAGGTTTAGCCTACTCTACAGATTAGTTTAATTGCTTTATTGAACTTATGCACCTTTTTGATTCACTCTTGTCCGATATCGATGCATGAGTGCATCAGTGTAAATGCTTTGTTGAATATATATATATATATTCTTTTGGATTATTTTGTCCTGCATGTAGCCATCAAATTACAAGTTTTGCTGGGCTTATATCCTTTTGGCTTAGCTTTATTCTTTGTGTAGGCAACTAGGCATTAGTTAAGTGCTTTTTAAATTTATATTATAATCCTTAATGACATTGAGGCGGATACTAATTTTTTTGCGGCTGAACTGAGCTAGTGTCTTGATTGTTGTTGTGTTGCTGCCTGGATTTTTTGTTGAATTTTAAATACTATTAAATAGACCATGTCATGGATACTATACTGTTTTTACATAAATATACAAATTCTGTTATATTTATAATTTTGACTTGATGTGTACTGGGATATGTTCACCAGTCAGTTTATGTAATCTTATTAAATAAATCTATTAAATTTTAGCTGAAGATAGTAACTTGGTGCCTAATGCTAATGGTGGGAATCCTGAAGATTCTGTAGACGCTGATGATGAAGGTAAGGAGTATTAATCTATTTAGTATTATATTGATTTTATTTGCATATCACTTATGAAGGTATATTGGAGGTAACATATTAAGAAAAATTGAGTTTGATCCCAATTGGAGTGATTTGGTTGTATGTGGTGGTCATCATTGTCTTGTTACTACAGAAACATATACTCTTATATCTAGCATTCTTTTGCCTTCTTTCTTTGCTTCCTTTTCTCCATTCCCTCTGTACACAATTTCTAGTCGGTCGTTTGGGACATTCTTGGTTGAGCTCCTTGTTCTTTTGCCTTCTTTCTTCACTTCCTTTTCTTCATTTCTTCTTCATTTTCACAAATTCTAGTTAGTCATTTGTGACTTTCTTGTCTGGTTGGTTTGGCGAATTGTTTTTGAGTGTTACTCATTCTACTTGATAGAAATGTGAGGTTAGAAAAGTATGCCTGCCATTTATGTAATTTAAAGAGCTTGTAATTTGTGGGTGCTTAGACTCAAAGCTATATGTTACTCACTTTCACATTGAGCAGCATGCCAATAATCTCACTTTGTATTCTGAAACAATCTGTGGAATGTTATTGTTCTTCCATGTGGTGTTTGACTTGGTTTGTCAAGAATACAAAAGTAGCTGTTTATACTGCCAGGCATGTTGTGTTAATAAGTTGATCCTGTTTACTGGTTTCAGGAAAAGAACAAGTGACATCCACAGTTGCCTCTGCTTCAGAACACACTGAGGAGGTGGATGAGAGTAATAAGAAGAGACATCTGAATGTTGTATTCATTGGTCATGTCGGTATGTTTATTATCTTTCAGTTTCAAGATTAATGAACTGATTTTGACTCGTTTGCTTTTATACTGAATAATATGTATCAGACTGTTATTATATTGAGTGAAGTTATGAAATTACACATGATGAAACTAGGGGGATGTTTCGTTTAAACATGGAATTACCATAGGTCTGGGTTCCAAGAAAGGGTATGGGTTTACAGACCACAACCCTAAGTGGGTTTTGAATATGCTCAATGGGTTTGATGCCAAAGGGGAATCCAGCTTTGAATTAAGGTCGTCTCAGGCATCTCCTCAAGTTGGCTTTTTAGCATGTATATAAAATATTCCAACCTAAGCTGCAATTTGAAGTGTTTTAAAAGGTCTCTATTCCCCCCTACATTTTTTTCCATGGCCACCTGCTAGTTGTATATCTGGAAATCATTTCCCCTTTTTACGTCTTTTAGTGCTTGATTTTTAGATACCTTGAATATAAGATACATCACTTGCACAATATCTACACTATTATCAAAAATTTATATATAGCGTGTTATGTTTAAATTGGATGCTTAGAGGTATTTGTTTATCATGATTTTAGGTTTTCTAATAATTTAAGAATTATGCTTTAACTTTTAATTTTAAGTTTTTAATAAAATGTCATAGCTTTAATCTCATTTAAGGTTTAGGAACTAAATTTGAGCTTCTATTATATGTAATTCACTATTGGCCGATACTTTTTGATAATGCGAATGTATTTGTTTATCATGATTTTAGGTTTTCTAATAATTTAAGAATTATGCTTTAACTTTTATTTTTAAGTTTTTAATAAAATGTCATAGCTTTAATCTCATTTAAGGTTTAGGAACTAAATTTGAGCTTCTATTATATGTAATTCACTATTGGCCGATACTTTTTGATAATGCGAATACTAATATGGAGTATCTTTGTATGACATAATATTTGATATTTTGACAAGTCATTGAAGTGTATGTATTGTCATCATTAATGTTTGGTGGCTTCTTTGAGAAAATTTTCTGGATCCACCACTTTTTGATACCCAATTTACGATCTCAAAGTTATTAAACAACTAATTTTAATGGGAATGAAAGTCTCCTTTTCATTCCCACACCCATATACAAAACACAGCCAAGGTTCTATATTATATATTAAAATCAAACATTTTTAAACTTCTGTCTACGGTCAAAGTACTTCATAATCATAATTTAGTTGCCTTTTGTGTAGTAATCTTCATAATTTATCTTAGTCCAGATCCATCATATAGTCTCTCTGTACTTTCTCCATTGCCAAGTATATAAGCATTTATATACATATCTATGTTATGAAGTAAGATTATTGGATAATCTGTTCCCATATTTCTTAAGTGTCTGCTTTGTCATTTTGATGTAATTAAACTAATGACAGAGATGTGCACTTTAAAATAACTCTATTGTGAATATGCAGTTTCTTTTTTTATGAATTCAATTCTAACAATGTTATTTTAAGATACTTCACTATCATTTCTAAAACTGGTGCAAATTAATCCCCCCCCCCCCCCCCTCCCCCCCTTCCTTCAGGGTTATACGTTTCCAATGACAATAGACCACATCAAGATATTTAGTATCTCTAGTTTTTGTTTTTCGTTTACTTTTGGATAACAACGTAAGAAGAAAGCTACTTGAAAGTTACATTTGTTCACTGTTTTAATTGAAAAAGGCTATAATTTTAGGTTTTGTGCAACTCAAGAGTCTTATTGTATGGGTTGAATGATTCTTACAATTTCTATAGAAAATTACAATACACTTTTTGTTTTTTCGTTCTGTTTTTGAACAACTTACTAAAAGGAACGTTACATGTGCTCACTATATTTCTAGATTTATGGAACTCACGAGTACTGTAAAATGCGTTAGGTGATTCTTACAATCTATTTACAAGTGTACTTATCTGTAATTTTTATTTATGTCTGAAGATGCCGGGAAGTCCACAATTGGAGGCCAGATACTATACCTCAGCGGCCAAGTTGATGAGCGTACGATTCAAAAATATGAAAAAGAAGCCAAGGATAAAAGTAGAGAGAGTTGGTAAGGCCTTGTTTATCAGGATCTTCTATATATGAAATGGTGCAGAATTTTAATTTACGTGCAAAAGCAGCCAAGGAAGAAAGGGTTACTAAATATATACTCATTCTCCCTTCTATGTTAAGGGTTATAAAGAAAGTCGTTGATATCTTCCACCCTCACCCCCAACCCCTCAAGACAGGTTTCTTTGCTTTTTTGACAAAGTTATTTCTCTTTCTCAATTATTCCTTGGATTACGTTTGATGTAGGTACATGGCATATATTATGGATACCAATGAAGAGGAGAGGCTGAAGGTATGTAATTTAATCCTTGCATTGAACATTCGAACTCCGTTATATTGTGTTTTCTCTGTTTTACAGTTGCTCATTTGTTCTCAACTTCTTTAATTCATGTGGTTCTGTTTCTGCCTTAATATGTTACCCATTTGTTTAATGATGTTAAATGCTCACTATAGGGAAAAACAGTTGAAGTTGGTAGAGCACATTTTGAGACAGAGAGTACGCGGTTTACCATACTGGATGCACCGGTAATTTTTTTTTTGTCATTCATGTAGAAACTTTGTAGTAGACTACCCTTTGATGAAATTCAAATCTTTATCCTTAGGAATCTTGATGTGCTATTCCTACTAAAACCTCGTGTTTGAGTGTTTCTCAAATTAAAACAATCTTTCAGTTTTCTGTCGCTGAAACAAACCTGTTTGAAAAGAACTACTCTTTAAAGATGTATACATACTTGACGTTCACAACTTATTTATTGATATACAAGCATTTAGCCATTAATGGTTTCTTGATGTTTTCAGGGCCACAAAAGCTATGTGCCTAACATGATTAGTGGTGCTTCTCAAGCTGATATAGGTGTATTGGTAATAACTTCTGCTTTTAACAACTTATGCTGCCTTGTAATCTAATAACACAGTATCTATGCTAATAACATCAATCTCAGGTTATATCTGCTCGAAAAGGAGAATTTGAAACTGGGTACGAGAGAGGAGGGCAAACGCGTGAGCATGTACAACTTGCAAAGACTTTGGGTGTTTCTAAGCTACTTGTTGTTGTCAATAAGATGGACGATCCAACTGTTAATTGGTCTAAGGAGAGGTGTGTACTTTTGTGCTGTTTATCTTTTGTAACATCATTAGTATTTAGATCGTGGTTTTTAAAATCCTGTTTTCTAATATAGGTATAGTGAAATTGAATCAAAAATGGTCCCATTTTTGAAGTCCTCGGGCTACAATGTGAAGAAAGGTAAAGACAGATGTCTTTTTGTATCTTATCATTTACTCTTGGCTAATTAATTTGCTGAATTCATGCTTTCGGCTGACCACCAAATAACCAGTTACTCAAATTCTCTATGCTTTTTGGCTAATTTTGTGGGAGGGTTATATTGGAGCCCTTTTGCTGATGTTGTCGTAAGAAATAAATGTTGATAAAAGTGGTTCACTTGGTAAAGCTCAGGGCGGTTAAATTATAATATACTACATATTGTCACTTTGACAAAACAGTTTTTTGAATAGTTCTGCAAGTCCCGATCTGTGTATTATAAACCCTTCTACAAAAGCTTACATTTTTATGGATACTTATGTCTTACCTTATATTTTAAATTTGGAATTCTCTTAAGAACATTCTGTCATCTGGAATTTCCATCAGAATCTGCTGGATGTTGGATACATTTTGTTGATATATTTATTATTTGCAGATATTCAGTTTCTTCCAATATCTGGCCTTCATGGTACTAATATGCAAACAAGAGTGGAAAAAAGTGTCTGCCCTTGGTGGGATGGTCAATGTCTATTTGAAGCACTCGATGTTATTGAAGTTCCGCTGCGTGACCCTAAAGGTCCATTTAGGTATGAAGTTCATATATATGCAATTACTGTTCTTTTTTTTGGTCCTGTCTATTGGGACATCAGATACACTCGTATGTAATTGATTAAGAATTGAAACATGACCAATGATGAGCTGTTTTATTGGTGGGATAAAGAGAGTGGAGTTTTGACTGATTTGCTTATGAATGGGCTGATCGAGAATACGTTTTATTTTTAACAAGTTAGTAGAGTTAAATAAAAGAAAACCAGGGAAATTCAGAAACTTCAAAATATGGCACCAAATTTTTTTTTAAAAATATACTACTTGTAATCATTTCGTTTTGGAAAGGTAAAATTATTATTGAAATTCAACAATATTTTGGTGAAAGTTGTTTTTGGCAAAAGGTGTTTCTGATTAACCAATGCTATTTAAACCATAAAAGTTCTAGTCTTCATGCAACCCATGCTATCCGCCCATTTCTGCGCCTTTAGTTGGACATTTCATTAATTTCTGCTTATTGTCGAACATTATTCTTGTAAGCTACTGTCTTATTTGTATCTCTGTCCTCCCCTAGTAAGTGACCGGTATACAAATCGACTATTCATTATCATCTATGCTGACTTATAATATATAATTTTCAGAATGACTATTATCGACAAGTTTAAAGATCTGGGGACGGTTGTTATGGGGAAAGTGGAGTCGGGTAGTCTACGAGAGGGCAACAGTCTGTTGATCATGCCAAACAAGGTACGTTATATAGCAAAATGTTTCCTATTATTGGCTTTTCCTGTTTTTTAGTTGGCCCTTCGTTCCTTCCAAAATCATTGTCTAAAAGGATCATGTATAAAACTAATGCATCTGCAGGTTCAAGTTAAAGTTCTTGCCATTTTTATTGATGAAGATAAAGTTAGGAGTGCTGGGCCTGGTGAGAATCTACGAGTCAGGGTCTCTGGGATCGAGGAAGAAGACATACTGTCGGGATTTGTTCTTTCCAGTATTGGTATGTGTTTTTGGTTTTTGATTTTCAATGACTAAACTATGGGTACATATGACCGTCTCTGTAACTTGTTTCCATTAAGCAGAACATATATTTTTCACTTGCTGAATATTTGTTTTTTTGTCAATGGTTTTTATATTGATATAAATTGCCATACACGTCACACAGGGAAAGTATAAATTTTTATTATCAATAATCTATTCCAGGATGGTTCATTCCACCCAAAAAGTTAGAATGGCATATTGGTTTTTTATTTCCCTAAAACAAGCTTCAAGGTCAACTATGAAAAGTGATATATCTACCTATTAAATTGATACATTTACCACAACGTACTAGCCTTGCAGTACACTGTACAACTATCTAATGCCTAACTGTAGTATATTTATCAAATTTGGTGGTAGGTTTTTCTTCTTCCTTTAACTATATGAAAATGTAAAATACATTCTCAGTGAAAGAGATTGTTTTTACTCTGCTTGTATAAAACCTGACCGAGTAAGTTGATAAAGATTTTGTAGTCAAGATGCTGATGTTAATATGGGGTGAATTTGTATTCTTTTCATGCAGAAAAACCAATTCCTGCAGTTCAGGAGTTCATTGCTCAGTTGCATATTCTTGAATTGGTGGAGAATGTATGTATGCAAATTCAATTATTATTTTTCATCCTTGAGTTTGTCCCATGCTTTGTAATTTCTTATTGTTCAGTTGGCATATAAATTTCAACCTTGGTGTTATAGGCTATTTTTACTGCTGGATATAAGGCTGTATTGCACATTCACTCTGTCGTTGAGGAATGTGAAATCCTTGAGCTGATGCAGCAAATTGATCCGAAGACCAGGAAGCCAATGAAAAAGAAAGTGCTTTTCGTAAAGAATGGGGCAGTTGTTATATGCCGTATTCAGGTTGGTTTGGATATAATCACTGATAGTAAATTGGTAATGAGAGTTAAGTCACAAGCTCATAAAAAGTGAAACATATTGACTTTAATGAGAGATGATTTGCTTTCGTTAGGTACTTTTTACCCATTTACACGAGAACTTATTGAATGGGTAATATAGAAAAATTGAACTCGTGGCAATTAAGGAAATGAATCAAATTGTTAAATGGGACAAGTTTTTTCCCTGAAAACACATTTGTTGTTTAACCAAAGTTTAAAATCATTCTTTTAAACAATATGAAGTAAAATATGCTGGTGTTTCAAGCTGACCCAGCTCTTAAAATCCTTGATTTAACCCGAATCAAAGCCGACTATTTTGCCACTTTTAGTTGTGTATAAAATTTGTTCATATATGGTGTTTTTCCCGTTAGGACTATCAGTTAATATTCTAGATATGAGACCGTTGGCACAACATAATTTCTGTTATTAGCTCAACAGACTAGTACAGGGTCGCAACAAATCAGCAGAATATCATTTTATCTATTCTGAGTTGTCTTCATTTCTGTAATTCAATTTTGAATTGATCAAAAATAAGTTGAAATCAATTTCTTTCTGACAATATAATGTTGATTAATAGTGTTTTCTTGATATGTTCATCCCAGGTAACTAATTTGATATGCATTGAAAAGTTTTCTGATTTTCAACAGCTTGGGCGGTTCACACTTCGTACTGAAGGTTAGAAGCTGTTATATATTCTCTAATTAATCTCCTTTCCAAATTAGTTTTTCCCCTGTGCTCACCTCATTAACCTTGTAGTGAAAGCCAGGGGTTAGGAGTACAAATTATGTAATGCTTGGTTCCTGTTTCAGGAAAAACAGTTGCAATTGGAAAAGTAATTGAACTTGCGTAATCAATTTTGTTGTAGAAGGTAAATTCCTGTTATCCATTGAATATTACCTTCAAAGGTGTTTCTGCTTACATGCATGTTGATCGTTAATTGAGAGTTTGCAATATTAACCTATAGCTGCTTCTATCTAAAACAGTTCAATATCGCTCATATCATTACATTCCCCCCCATCCCCACACAACAACAACAAACACACTCATCCGACACCACTAGCAAATTAAAATGCTTTTGGAAACTATTTTCCCTTACTGCATTGCATGGGAACTATGCCAGTCTATTTGTGAATGTTATTCTGTTCCGTCCATTTCCTTATGATTTTTGCAAGTAGAAGTAAATTATGCCTGAATATGTTGACAGCTCAACAAATCATCAAAAAGGTAGTATTTGTAGGTAAAAGTAAGTCATAAGAGGTAGTAACATATACTATTTTTAAGGAATTGGGTTTATGGATAACATTTAAAAAACAAAATTAAAAAAATTTAGTATTTAGGCCATAGGTTCTGAAAGATACCAGTAAAAAGTCGTAATTGTGTTCTGTGAACATGAATTCATGATCCTCATATAAGAAAGAGTAAATAGATAAATAGTACTTTGATAATATTTCGAGGCAAACTAGGCAAGGGGGATGTTAGCCTCAGATATGATGTACTTGGATTGTATTACTTTAATCTGAATCCTTGTATGTATAATTCTCGTCTGGGGATTTTATGCATCAGATATACACTTTGGGTCTTTTGAGTTTTTTTTTTTTTGCATAGCCCACATCAACCTGTTCATTTCGAATTACAACCTCTTGTGAATTGTTGAAATTGCCTGTATTTAGGCATAGTCCCATATCGTTTTAAATTCCACATTTCTCATGTACAAATTTTCTTCTATGCTCTTGATATTCATATAGGCAGGCTGGCCACCTACATACCTCACGGGCTAACATGGAGCAGAGTCTAAAGTCAGAGTTTCGTTGGCTGCATCGTTCAACAATTATCATGCCAATTCTCATATATTTTTCATTGTTAATGGTGAAATGGGTGTGGTTACTGGGTTATTATACAGACTAGGCCAGTCTGTACATACTGCACAGATTACAGAAACACTGCACTATGAAGGTTATCTTTGTAGGAGTCTGAAAAGAGCTGACAATCAGATGTTTTGGTTATGCAATGATACGATGAAGTATCGGATGTCTTTAATTTGGTCAAAGATGTATTTACTTGATTAACCTATTTGTGTTTGTTGGGTGATTGGTTTAAATGCAGGTTATGATATATTTAGTCAATTAAGTCATTTTTCGCTTTTGTGCATCTTGTATAACTAGGTCAATTTCGCATAAGCAAACCTTAATTTGGATAAGTTTTCGATGTTAAAATAGTGTCTATTTTACTTAAACGTATCAACTCTGACATTTTACATTTTATAGATTTTTGACAACCTAACTATAAAATTAAGATAGTTATGCTGGTATAATGGTAGTACACAATGCCGTAAATAAGCATCTCTTACAACTTTATGTTTTATGCAAGTATAGATGTTTATATTGGGAAGAAAAGAGTATTAAAAATAAATATAATATGAGCTTAGGAAATATGGTGTTGTGTTAAAGAGACTTGTGAATTGGCAAATAAGAAAGCTAAAAAAAGTTTAACCAACAATAACGTAAAAGAAAATGTTATTGCTACTTCTGTGTGAACAATGTTGTGTGATGAATCTTACTGAGGTTTCAATTCTCCATAATGTTTTGTGTGATGTATGTTATATCGACAGCATAATGTATGTGACATGACATTGCAAAAGTCTATCACAATCTCGCAACATTTTAGACTCCAAACGCTTGTAAACGTTTTGTAACTTTTAAAAACAAATATATACAGTTGTCATATCTTCCAAAACTATCTATGAAGACATCACTTACATGCTAAAATAAAGCAAAGTTTATGATATATCCAGGCCTCTAGGAGTAAATTACACCGATGCTCTCTACGATTTGTCCAAACATTACAAGTTTGGTTCATATATTTTAAAAATACGTTGAACGTCTCCAAGATATGCACTTTTCCGCTTGTACCATTCCTTATTCATAATCTAGTCATTAACTTTGAAAAAAGACAACTAATGACGATGAAGTAGGTGAGGAATGAGGATGCTTTTGCCGGCTTCATTATCAAAATCTTCAAAACTTTGTTTTCATCACCCTTCGAGTAGTTTTTGTACAATATACATATATATGTAGTATCGTACACAATTTAGGTAAATGTTACATCTACATATATCCCAATTAGATATATAAATTTTCTTCAAGTAATCAGAATTAGGAAAAATGGAGAAGAATGACTCGTCTCAAGCTTATCCAATGAATGGTGGAGATGGTGATTCTAGCTACACTAATAATTCTTCCTATCAGGCATCTCTTTTATACTCTGTCTTCCTTTTTATAATTAACAATTTTGGAATTAGATTAATTATATTTTGCAACTTTATCTATCAAACTAACTTTAAAAAACCTTTATTGTACATATTAGATTTTCCGCTGTCTTACACAATGACATCCTTAATAAGTAGAGAGTTACACGATACTCATATAAGTTGCCACATAATATTAACTAGTGTCATGTCATTGATTTAAGTTGGATACATACAATATGAAAACGAGACCAATGTATTTGTCTCAAATTTTTTTTTTTTTTATGGTATGCAGATAATTTAATGTGTACGTTGTCATAATAAGTTTAACTAAAACTTATCTTACTTGCTTTATTTTTAAGAAAATTTTTGGTCTTATATACTTGCAGAAATCACTCTCAGATGTTGCTATGTCACTCATAAATGAAGCTATTGCTGATATGCTTGATACCCAAAATTTCGTCAGGGGACACCCTTTTCGTATAGCAGACTTGGGTTGCTCCGTTGGCCCCAATACTTTCACTACAGTGAAGAACATAATAAACTCCGTACAACATAAATATCAAACCTTAAAAATCACCCCAATGCCAGAATTCCAAGTGTTTTTCAACGATCATGCTACAAACGATTTCAACACCCTTTTCAAAACCTTACCTGCTGACAAAGAATATTTTGCAGCCGGTGTTCCAGGATCATTTTATAGTCGTTTGTTTCCTAGTTCATCGGTTCATGTTATACACTCTTCGTTTGCTCTACACTGGCTTTCCAAAGTGCCTGAAGAGGTTTTAGAGAGGGGCTCGATTGCTTGGAACAAGGGTCGAGTTCATTATGCTGGTTCGGATGAGGAGGTGGTCTTGGCTTATAAGAAGCAGTATGTGAAAGATACGGAGGCGTTCTTGAAAGCTCGAGCTGAAGAAGTTGTATGCGGTGGGTTAGTAGTGGTTCTAGTGCCGGGCCGGCCAAATGAGGTTCCACATTCAGAGTGTATTGGGAATGTGTTGTTTGAGGTGTTGGGTTGTTGCTTGTTGGACATGGCTAAAGAGGTAACTCTAACCCAATTCTCTTGGTTTTATGTACTCCGTATATATTTTATTTTTGAGTCGTGATACAGAGACCTAATATATATACCTAACAATTAACCTAATCACTAAATGTTGCCATGTGTTAATATCATGAATTAGTCAAAACCTTAAATAATGGTATTCCAACCTTACCCTTTATGTAATTATTTAATATCACTGTACGTAAATATGTTTTCCCAATTAATTCTTTTTCATTTAACATATCTTATTATTGATTTTATTAGGCAAAAAAAATACAATCTCAAAGCAATATTTCATTCAAAATTGAATAATGCATAATATTTGTATATCAACATCAGATAAGTAATAAAAAAAATACTGATAATATATTTTAATTTGTCTAGAAATATTGAGTAGCAAAATCAATACAAATCGGATACATTAGAAGTTAGATAGGACTAAGCAATACAATTATTATTAAAAAGGATAAAAAAATATATATATATCTCCAAAATGTGTTTTTAGTTACAGTACCATGTTTGTCACAAAACCAAATCTTCATGTATAATATCAAAGAGACAAAGAAGTAAAATAAAAGAGAAACAAAAAGATGAAGTAACATGAAAAAAAAAATGCACCCAAAAATCATAAACTATTAAAATCTAATAATTATTAATTCAATTTTTTGTATGATATTAGATTATTAATCTTACATCGGAAGAAGGCTAACAACAAAGAAAAAAGTGTTTAACTTAATTAAAGATTCGACTATTTAATATGAAGATTGAGGGCAAAGTGGTAATTAGATAAAAATAATTAATGAGTCTATAAAGAATAATTCCAGATGGCATTTAAAAATTGTTAGGCCTAAGTTTAGGTTGTTTTTTTAGGTCACTCGATCATTTCGCTTTATTTTTTATATATCTTGTGGCGTAGCTAGGAATTTATGTCTAGAGACCAGCTGAAAAGTTTACAAAATATCAACAATTTTTTGTTGGTGGGTCAATTAACTTTTAACTAAACTACTATATAAAATATTAAATTGGATACGAAGTAAGTTCTATTGATATCCTGGTGGGTCATGACCAATCTTGGCCTCCATATAGCTTCGCATTGTATGCCAGTCGATCAAGTAACAAATTATATATATACAAAATAAAAATTATAGACCAACGAAATAAACTATAAAATAACGAGAATCAACAAATGGTAACTAAGTTACGATATGCCTAAATGATATATGTACGTTTTTATTCACCTACTAGTAGAAGTGTATAAATAGATTAAACTTGACAATAGAAAGTTAGAACCATTATTTAATTAATTATATATAAAGTTTAAATTGGATCTTTTACTTTTATATGCAGGGGAAGATTGATGAAGAGAAGGTAGACTCTCTCAACATACCAATATACTATGCATCGCCTCAAGAATTAAAGGAAATAGTTGATCGCAACGGTTGCTTTACAATAGAGAAAATGAAAGGACTGCCTCGCATTGTAGAACCTGAGACGAAGGATCACGCTAGACGACTTGCAATAGGTGTAAGAGTTGGCGTCGAGGCAGTGTTAAAGGGCCACTTTGAAGACGAATCGATAGATGAGCTCTTTCAGTCATTTAGCAATAGATTAGAAGAACAGCCTTCTTTGTATTCGTCTGGTGGAGCAGCTATATTGTTTTCCGTACTTAGAAGAAATGATAAATGATTAATGATGATCGATAATTAGAATATTAATAATTACCTGCAGTTTGCTGCGATTTTGTTATGTATAGTTTTTGTTTGACAACAAATTATATAACATTTGTCTTCAATACATTTGTTATTGTTGTATTTAACATCCAACAATATCTTTTCAACTATTGGTTTTTGACAAAGTATAAAATTTTGTATCAATTAGAATACTCGTAACAATTAACAAGCATTATTGTTCTAGTGTTAATCGAAATTTTAAACAACACATTTGCTTACAATTCTTCTTACTTTCTTAGGCACCTGACTTGCTATTTCATTTCTGAACCTTTGAACTATATATAGTTGCCATAGACCAAATTAACTTTTTACAACAATTTTTATGTAATTAAAAACGATATACTTGTAGAAGATTGAATATACATTAACTATAAGAAATAAGAATAATTTGACTATTTCCATGTTTTTATTAGCTTTTTATTTTACCACAAACAAAGATGAGTGCCACTCAAATCATGATAATAGGCTGTCTGAAATAATTGTGCCCCGTTACGTCCTCGCTATCCGCATAAGAAAAAACCTCACAAGGCCCCATCAAATTTGGTTAACAAGGATCGAACCCTTACCTTCTGGATCAAAATCCTACATGTCATTGACCCATTGTTGGTTATTTGATTCTAAAACCGGATTTTATAATTCCTTGTCTCTTGAAACCAGGATTTTATAATTCCGGTTTCAACTTTATTAGTGAATCTGGTATTTATACGGACTTAGCCACCGTACAAGTTGAAGGTTAAACACAGATTAGTTAATTCCAGATTCAATCTATGTGGATGATCGCGATTTTTAATTCCGGTTTTTACTGTTCTCACAAAAATTTTTTTTGATGAAAACTTGTTTGACAAAGTGGAGTGCATAGTAGTAAGAAGTGCTAAAAAAAAAAAATCTGTTTTCTAATTAACTAACGTTTCTAATATGATGGGATTGAAAACTTATCACATCTTTTCAAAATGGGTACTCACTAATGGATCGTGGAGATTATATAATCTGAACCGGTTGGTTTGCCACCCATTAAAAACTAGAAAGCCCTTCTTAATAAGCTTGTTTTTACTTTCTTGTAATTAATTGGGTTGTTAACAGGGGAGCAAAGATGGATCGATTGATTGGATTATGGATCTGCTAATGTAACATCTTACTATTTTTCTCCCCCTCAAAGGCTCAAATTTGTCTTCATCAATACAATATCAATATTAACATATTCAGTATTCGTATTAGCAAAAAAGGTTTAGAGACAAATAAAGAGAGCCAATATGTCACTCTAGACAAATAAAGCTTAATAAGTAGAAAACGATTACATAATTTGAAATACCAAAGTCGTCCGCCTTCTAGAGAAGGCCAAAAAACATCAACCACAAATAAGCAGACTCAAAGTAGTCTATAAAATTATTGACTGATGTATCCATCAAACAGTTCAGGAGCATAATAATAAAACAAGTTATAATCAGGCACAATGTTTTCTTCATAAATGTCTTCATGTGGACTTCCTTCAAGAGAATCACTAGGGAGTTTTACACATCTAATCTGTTCAAAACATCGTGTTCCGGTATCTCCATTGAGATCAATTCTCATGCACTTACGCAAGTCAAGTGTTTCAAGGCAAACACAACCATCAAGAATCGCTTGCAACCCAATATTGGACATGTTGTTTCCATTGAGTTCAAGGTGCCTTAACCCATGTAAGTTTTCCCCAATAGCTATGGCTACCTCATTAGCATTATCTCCGATCAAACGATTACATGGTGTTTGATTCAGTTTAAGTGTTTTAAGCATGGGGCAATACCGACCGGCAGTTTCAATAAAACTTTTTTTCCAGCTTTTTCCGGCTGAGTAAAGGTTGAATTCCTCCAATAATGAAAATTTCATTAAATGTTCAGATATTCTTCTAAGCTCATCATCAAAATGAAGTACAACTTCAAGACGTCTAAGCTGCCTCGACCTGTTAATTAAATATTAGACAAAGTTTAGGCTTTTTTTTTAGAAGAAAAACTCAACCATTCAAAGCCTTTTAAGCATTATTTGAAAGTTGCACATAATCTAATTGCAACAAAATAAGAATCACGTACGTTTTTATATGTTTGATGTAATAAAGTTCATGCTAATATATAAACATACAAACTTACATCAAAATATTTATTTATATATATAAAGCTTACATACCTATTTGCGACATATGAAAGAAGTTGATCATTGCAAGAACATATGCTTATGTCAACTAATTGGCCTTGGCTTCTATCCACTGCTTTCTTACCCATCATTTTGTCATCAAAAGATACAATTTTGATGACCTTCCACATACAAGGGTCTTTGCAAATCTTACGCCAAGCGGTGCACACTTTTTGGGCATCCTCAAGTATGTCAGACACACCAACTCTCTGAAGTATATTTGCCGTTACATCGGATGGGAGATCTAACCAATCCCTTTTTTGGTTTTTCAGATTTAAATTAGCAGAAGATGATGATATTGACATATTTTTGGTTTAGAAATACAAATCATACAAACCACCAATTGAAAGGATATATATATAGTTATATATAGAGAAAAGACTCGAGTGGAATGGAATGCAAAAAGACATTGAATTAAATATAGCATTTACGGTGTATTTAATTTTCTGTTTAGTTATTGATTAAGTAACGATCGAGTTACTAAGTGGACGTGGTGTTTCCATCAATTTAATTAAATGCACGTATGCTTATTCAGGTTTTTTTTTTTCATCCCTTTTGCCATGTACGTAACAGTCCAGAACTAGATTTTTGGGGCTTAGGTATTTGTATATAGCATTATAGCATCGATCATCTTAAAAAGAAAAAAAAAAAGTTTATCCGATAGAAACCCCTAATCGGATTACGTACAAGTAATTTTCTATTAAAAAAAAAAAAGTAGTGGAATTAAATGAAATATATAATTCAAAATTCATATCATACCTAGAAAATCACTTCGTACTTCGTGAAGACGAATCAATAGATGAATTCTTTCAGTTATTTAGCAAATAGCAATAGATTAGAAGAACAACTTTTTTTGTATTAGCTATATTGTTTCGTACTTAAATGATTAAATTATATAACATTTGTTATTGTTGTATTTAAACATCTAACAATATCTTTTCAAATATCAGTTTTTGACAAATTACAAAGTTATGAATTATTAAATAATCCGGTCATAAAAAGTGACAATAACGCAACAAACATAGTAAAAAAAAAACCCGGTCTCACAATTGGATATCCATCGACTCACCTTGTGTGAGCCATATGATGTCAGTATAATACCTTCAGAGTGAAGCTAGGAATTACGATTGACAGGGACAAGGTGACAAAAGATATTGTCGACCTGTGACCGGATAATTTGACCTACCATCCATGCATAGTTGTCGTCTTTGACTCAAAAAGCGACGATGTTTTGGTTCGCGAGTCTACTCGACTCGTGCACGACTCGTAAGAGTCAAGGATATTTTCTACTTTGAAAATAAATACACATGAATAAAACCTAAAAAAGCATATAAAAATATTTAAAAAATCTAATAATTATAACATCAGGTAATTTGCATTCATTAAAATTTTTGTGATATAAAGATAGCTAATAGTATCTTTAAAATTGCCGTACTAATTTCAAAACTATAAACCAATTCCATGTTTCCAACCTTTTCTTACTAGTAAATTAATATAAAAGCTATAAAAATAAAGGAAAAAAGTTAGGTAAAACATGCACTACCTATCTTAGGTAAATAAGAGGATTATGTAAAATTCATATATTTATCAATTTCAAAGGTTTAATTTAATTTTTTAAAGTGGCAGTACCTAAAATTAGGTGAAGTCTGCAATACTGATATTTTCCAAAAAATAAAACAACTAACTTATTAACCAATATCTTTAACTTGTTGCCAGCAAGAAGTCACCTTCTTTTTTATATGGTACCTTGCAGGTATCTTAATATTCTCTTTCCAGCTCCATAATGTATTTGAGTACGGTTCTGCATGAAGCTGGATAGTAGACTAGTTGCGTACATAATGTCTGGGTAGCTGTTAGGTAGAGTAGACTTCCAATGAGACTTCTGAATTTTGAAGCGTCCGTCTTCTCAGATCCATCTTCTTTTCTCATCTTCTCATTGGCAGCTAGTGGCGTGGCTACGGTTTTACAACCGTATAGTTTGAATTTTTTTAGGAGGTTTTCAGTATATTTCTTTTGGTATATGAAGATGCCTTCTTTTTCTTGACTAATTTCGATGCCAAGAAAATAGTGCATCAATCCAAGGTCGCTCATCTCGAACGCTTTCATCATGTCTTGTTTAAACTCTTGTATGATTCTCTCATTGTTTCCTGTATATATAAGGTCATCGACATATAAGGAAAGAATGAGAGTGTCAGAGTTACCTTGGGTTCTGATGTAGAGTGTAGGCTCACTTTCACTCCTCCTAAATCCTAAACTTGTGAAGTAGCTGTCAATACGACTATACCAAACTCGTGGAGCTTGTTTTAGTCCATATAACGCTTTCTTTAGCTTTAGGATTTACTCTTCTTTTCCTTTCTTGACGAATCCTTGTGGCTGCTCCACATATATTTCTTCTTCGAGAAATCCATTTAGAAAGGCTGATTTCACATCTAATTGATGAATCTTCCACCTTCTTTGAGCTGCTAATGCCACAAGTGATCTTATAGTATCCAGTCGAGCTACAGGTGCGAAAGTTTCATTGTAGTCGACTCCAGGTTGTTGTGAATAGCCTTTAGCCACTAGCCTTGCTTTATGTTTTTGAATAGAGCCATCAGGGTTAAGTTTTGTCTTGTAGACCCACTTAACTCCAATAATTTCTTTATCTTCGGGAAGATCAACTAACTCCCATGTATTATTTTTCTCGATCATCTTGATTTCTTCATTCATAGCTGTCACCTATTTTTCGTCTTTGGCAGCAGCTTCATAGTTTCAGGTTCTAAAGATGTGAAATTGCAAGTCTCGTAGACTTCAGTTAATGTTTTGACTCTTCCGGGTGTTGACCCTCTTGTGCCAAAGATAATGTTGACAGCGAAGAAGTTGGTGTAGCTAGACTCGTTTCACCTGTACTTTCTTCTCCTCCAGAATGCTCAATTTGTAGTGGTTGTTGAGTGGGAGTCTCCATAGATATC